>NC_055988.1:71179980-71503449 GCF_018446385.1 Zingiber officinale | reverse complement strand
TAAGCTCAATATCTCATATTGACTCATTTGAGCATGGCCATGCTTTCTCTATGTCCTACTAATCAAGGGGCCCACAGATATCGCTTCCATTATATGGAAGGGATAGATCTCATCTACATCACTCATATCCCTCCGCACAATTCATTGCATACCTAGTGATCGACTTTATTGTCCATCTTATTATAGGTGACGTTTGCCGATACCAAAGTACACAACTCCTTATGTAGGGAATCGTAGTGACTTTAGGTGTAAGGACTATTCATACCAGTAGTCACATGAGAATGTTATGAAACATTCTCATGGAGGATCATTCAGTATATATTCTCTAATATATACCCATGTGTCAAACTGATATCTCATATCCATGACTTGTGAGATCAAGTCATCCGTTGACCTCTATGCTAGTCTCAATGCATTAATATTGTCCTTGTATATTAATGCTCGACTAGGAATAGTTAAGAGTAGCGGTCTCTATAATATATCACTATCAATTCAACCAATTGATATACTGTAGATAAGAACCTACTACCCAAGGACATTATTATACTTATTCAATTGACACTGAACTGAAATAAATATAATAACCAACTTTGTCTTTTATTAATAATGATATATGATACAAAATGAGCCCTTTACAATCATCTCATAATTGATACTAGGGCTAATACTAACAATCTCCCACTAGCACTAGTGCCAATCACTAAGATATCGAATACCCAATGACCTAGTGTGACTATCATGCTTTCTCTGTACCAAAGCCTTGGTCAAAGGATCCGCAATGTTATCATCGGTCGATACTCTACATATCTTCACACCTCGATCGATGATCTCTCGAATGAGATGGAATCACCGTAGTATGTGTTTGGATCTCTGATGATAGCGAGGTTCCTTAGCCTGTGCAATAGCCCCATTGTTATCACAATAGAGGTCTATTGGACTCGCTATGCTAGGAACAACACCAAGCTCTATAATGAACTTCTTGATCCAAGCAGCCTCCTTTGCAGCAGCTGAAGCAGCAATGTACTCTACTTCTATTGTAGAATCAGCGACTGTGTCCTGCTTCAAACTCTTCCAGCTCAAAGCACCACCATTTAAGGATCTGTAATCATTCTTATCTGTTTGGAAGCTAGCATCGGTGTAACCCTTTACAACAAGCTCTTCATCGCCTCCAAAGATCAAGAAATAATCTTAAGTCCTTCTCAAGTACTTAAGAATATTCTAGACTACTGTCCAATGACCTTCACCTGGATCTGACTGGTATCTGCTCGTTATGCTTAAAGCATATGAGACATCTGGGCGAGTACAAAGCATGGCGTATATGATAGACCCAATAGCTGTTAGTTAAAGCCCTAGAGCCAATCATTTGATGATTGTTGTATGGACTCGTTGTATCATATTCTTATGTATATAAAGGCATTTGTTTATGGTTATTATGCTTACTTGCATTGGTGTCAAATAACTAAGTATAATAGCATCCTTGAGTAGAAGGTTCTTACCTATATCAATCGATTACTTGAATCGATAGTGAGATGATATAGGGAGCACTACTCTTAATCACTCCTAGTCAAGTATTAACATTCAGGGACAATGTTAATGCAACAAGACTAGCATGTAGGTCAACTCGATGACTTGATCTCACACGTCATGGATATGGAGATATCAAGTTGATACATGAGTATGCATTGGAGAATGTATACTGAATGACCCGCCATGAGAAAGTATCATGGATCGTTATATGAGTGTCATATACTGTTGGATAAACGTAGGAAAAACGTACCGGTTCCACTATACAAAAATTTTTGTACAAGTGTCGAACCTTTCCATAAATAACCTATTGTGTTCTTTAGAAGTTAAATAAGGAATCATAGACGAAACTTAACATCATTGATTCCAAATTTAACTTATCTGTTCTTAATGGTTTATATTTTAATCGCAAGCGGAACTTAACACTATTGATTCAAATCTACCTAGATTATTAATTCCAAAAATATTAATTTCCAAAATCGGTTTCCAGGACTGCATGGCGAGACACATGGCCTTCTTGGATATGGGAGCAACCACCACCGCCTAGGCAAAGCCTTTTAAGGAAAGCAAATATTTATTTCCTTAAATAACTCTAGGTTAGCCAAAAGGAACAATCAAATCACAAGTTCGAAAAAGAAGAAAACACAAACTCGAAAAACTATTTCGAAAAACTAGATCTAATTGCCTCTTGTATTTAGAATTCTTACAAAGAGAAAAACTAGCATGATGCGGAAAACAATTGCTAATTATACCTTCTCTTTGTATGCTAATGACCTCGAGATCTTCTACCGTATTCCTCGTCTCGCCTTGGACGTCGTGTGGGCGACGATCCTCCAAGATGAACATCACCCAAAAGCTTCCTCTTTCTTCTTCTAAAATCCGGCCACCACCACCACCAAGGACAAGAGAGCAAAGGAAGAGGAAGAAGGGAGAGGGTCGGCCACACCAAGAGATCACCCAAGCAATAGAATAAGAGTTGTGTCTCATAAAACCCCCTCACCCCTTCTTTTATATTACTTGCCCACGGCAAATAAGGAAAGATTTTTACAATTTTCCTTTTCCCTTTTTATTTTCCATTTCTTTCCTCTTGATTGAATCAATCACCAATCAATGGTTGAGATCAATCCTATTTGGTTTAGGATTGGGATTGGTCGGCCCCTTGCTTGGACACCAAGCAAGGTGGCCGACCACCATATTTAGGAAAGAAATATTTTTTTTTTTAATTTTATAAGAAGAAACTCTTATAAAATTTTACAAGCTCTCTTTCCTAAAATAGGAGTTAAAAAAGGAATGTTTTTAAAAATTAAAACCATGTTTTAAATTTAAACACTCTCTTATAAAATTTCCTTTTTTAACATGGTGATAGAAAATTTAAATTTTAAAACTTCTTTTCCCTTTTTTTCTTAAACCATGAGGATGGTTAAAAAAAGGAAAGTTTTAAAATCTTTTAAACTCTCTATTTAAACATGTGGCCTAATTCAAATAAGGAAAGTTTTAAAAATTAAAATCTCTCTTTTAAAACTTATAGTTTTCTACAAAGAGAAGATTTTAAAAATTCAAAACAACCCTCCCTTTGTGAATTATTATGGCCGGCCCCTACAAGCTTGGTCAGCAAGCTATAGGGTCGGCCCCTACAAGAGGATGTGGCTGGCCATTGCTTGGTCACCAAGCAATGGTCCGGCCCCCTTCTAGGACACCAAGAAGAGCCTTACATTTGGATGGACTTGAGGCTATAATGAGGCTACGACAGGGACCTAGAGGAGAAATTGGTTTTGGCCTTCCGATGAGCTTGAGTATCCCGTGTTCACCTCAAACACACAACTCAAGTTCATCGATAATAACTCATTCCACTAGAGAGTTATTACCGCACTACCGCACCAATCCCAAATTACATTATGGGCTCCTTCTTATCATGAGTGTGTTAGTCTCCCTTTGTTTAAGATTACAAATGTCCACTAATTAAGTAAGTTACTGACAACTCACTTAATTAATATCTAGCTCTAAGAGTAGTACCACTCAACTTTATTGTCATGTCGGACTAGGTCCACCTATAGGGTTTAACATAGCAATCCTTATGAGCTCCTCTTGGGGACATTCTCATCCTAGATAACTAGGACACAGATTCCTTCTATAATCAACAATACATACTATAAGTAATATCATTTCCCAACTTATCGGGCATATTGATTTATCGAGCTAAACCTCACCCTTTGATAAGTCAAAGAAATAAATATTAAATATATGTGCTTGTTTTTATATTAGGATTAAGAGCACACTCTTCCATAATAACTAAGGTCTAGTTCTTTTACTAAGTCAGTACAAAAAGAACTTACCTAAATGATCCAACTCAATACACTTAAAGTATATCAGTGTAATTTATTAGTTAAGATAAAATAATACTTAATTACACTTCGACTATTCTGATGGTTTGTTGCTTTCCATCTTAGTCCCGAGCAACTGTTTATAATTTATAGAGAACTAACAACATGATCTTCTGAGTGTGATACCACACTCCATGTTATCTACTATATAAATTAATTGAACAAATACATTTAACAAATAAATGCAAATATTGACCAATGTGATTCTTTTATTTCAACAAATAAATGTTTACAAAAGCTAGGCTTTTAGTATACACTCTAACAATCTCCCACTTATACTAAAAGATTAAGTTGTCATATCTGTTGCCTTACATCTGATTCTCATCCCCTCCACATGCCGATCAAAAGCTTTCGCCGGAAGGGCCTTTGTGAAAGGATCTGCTAGGTTATCTTCTGATGCAATTTTGGTGACGACAACTTCTCCTCGCTTGACGATGTCTCGTATCATGTGGTACTTGCACTATATATGTTTACTTGCCTTATGAGCTCGTAGTTCCTTCGAGTTTGCAACTGCACTGCTATTATCACAATAAGTTGGGATGATCTTGGGCAAACCAGGAATCACATCTAAGTCCATTAGAAAGTTCCTGAGCCATACAGCTTCTTTGGCTGTCTTAGAGGCTACCACATACTCAGCTTCCATGGTTGAGTCCGAGACGCATTTCTGTTTAACACTCCTCCAAGCAATGGCTCCACCTCCTAGGGTAAACACATAGCCTGACGTAGACTTACTATTGTCCCTATCTGATTGGAAATCCGAATTCGTGTAACCCATAGGGAGCAAATCGTCTGCTTGATAGACTAGCATATAATCTCTAGTCCTTCTCAGGTACTTTAAAATATGCTTCACAGCAGTCCAATGTCCTTGTCCAGGGTTACTCTGATATCTGGTAACCATGCCCACGGCAAAACAGATATCAGGTCTCGTACACAGCATTGCATACATAAGGCTTCCTACAGCCGAAGCATAAGGAACTGCCTTCATGTCCTCAATCTCCTTTGATGTGTTTGGGGGCATCTCTTTAGATAAGGCTACTCCATGTCTAAAAGGTAAGAAACCTTTCTTGGAGTTTTGCATGCTAAAACGAGCAAGGATTGTGTCTATATATAAAGTTTGGGATAGGCACAACATTCTTTTCTTACGATCCCTTATAACTTTGATCCCAAGAATGTGTGCACATTCTCCTAAGTCCTTCATATCAAATTGTTTGGACAACCATACCCTTACGTCTGATAATACCTTGACATTGTTGTCAATTAACAAACTATCATCTACGTATAGTACAAGAAATACCACCACGTTTCCGTTACACTTCTTGTATGCACAAGACTCATCCGGACACTGAATAAATCCATATGATTGGATTACTTCGTTAAACCAGATGTTCCAAGATCTTGAAGCTTGGTTTAGTCCATAAATGGACCGATTGAGCTTACACACTAGATGCTCTTTGCCCTTTTCAATAAACCCTTCTGGTTGCTTCATATGGATATTTTCTTCAAGACTTCCGTTAAGGAAAGCTGTCTTGACATCCATTTGCCAAATCTCATAGTCCATATGAGCGGCAATGGATAAGAGTATCCGGATAGACTTAAGCATGGCTACAGGTGAAAAAGTCTCCTCATAATTGATTCCTTCTTTCTGAGTATACCCTTTCGCAACAAGCCTTGCTTTGAAGGTTTCTACCTTCCCATCTATCCCTCTTTTCCTTTTGTAGATCCACTTGCATCCAATAGCTTTTACATCATTTGGTGGTTCTACAAGCTCCCAGCCTTATTAGAATACATAAATTCTATTTCGGAATTCATTGCCTTTTGCCAAGATACTGCATCTAAATCTTGGAGTGCTTCGTCATATGTTTGGGGATCTGGTTCATGTTTACCTGGGATCAAGTCTGAAGACTCACCCAAAAACATGAATCTCTCAGGTTGCCTCACAACCCTCCCACTACGACGAGGCACTGTCTCTGGCTGTCTATCATGTGTGACACGTGTTGCAGTTTCTTGTGGTACTTCATCTTGTACTGTTGGTACTAAAGTGGGCGTGTCCTCTCTAATTTCTTCTAGAACTATTTCACTCATGGGCTTATGGTTCATTACATAATCTTCTTCTAAAAATCGAGCACTGGTGCTAACAATGATCTTCTGATTTTTAGGATTATAAAACAAACCACCTTTCGTTCCCTTAGGATATCCCACAAACAGACAAACTTCTGTACGTGATTCCAACTTGTCAGTATCTCCCTTCAGCACATGTGCTGGACTACCCCATATCCGAATATGATTCAGACTAGGCTTACGCCCATTCCATAATTCCATGGGAGTAGAAGGAACTGTTTTAGAAGGTACCATATTCAGAATGAATACTGCTGTTTCTAAAGCATATCCCCAAAATGAATTTGGTAATTCTGAATAACTCATCATCTATCTAACCATTTCCATAAGAGTCTTATTCCTTCGTTCTGCCACACCATTCTGCTAGGGTGTACCAGGTGCTGTTAATTGGGATTGAATCCCAACTTCTGATAAGTAATTCCTAAACTCTCCAAAGAGGTATTCGCCACCACGGTCAGACCGTAGTGTCTTGATACTTTTACCAAGACATTTCTCCACATCAGCCCTATATTCTTTGAACTTGTCAAAGCATTCAGACTTGCGGTGCATCAGGTAAATGTATCCGTATCTTGAATAATCATCTATAAAGGAGATGAAGTATTCATAACCACCTCTTGCCTGGATAGACATAGGACCACACAAATCAGAATGAACCAGTTCTAATGCATCTTTGGCTCTATACCCCTTCGCCTTAAAAGGTCTCTTGGTCATTTTACCTTCCAAGCAGGATTCGCATGTTGGAAAGTTTTGCAACTCTAATAAACCCAAGAGTCCATCGGCTATAAGCCTTTGAATCCTACTTAAGTTAATATGTCCAAGCCTTAGATGCCAAAGATATGTTTGGTTCATTTCCGAAGGTTCTTTTCTCTTATTAGAGTTAGAAGATGTGTTATTAATTTTCATATTTTACTTTGTGGGAGAAATTGGATTTAAAATGTATAAATTGCCAACCAATGCACCAGAACAGATAATCACCTTATTTCTTTTTATAACGACATTGTTACTAAAAGAGACTGAATATCCATCCAAATACAGTTTAGAAACTGAAATTAAATTTTTTCTAAAACTGGGTACATAAAGATAATTTCTTAAAATCAAATTTCTATTCCTATCAAATGATAAGTAGACGTCTCCCACTGCAACAGTCGCCACCTTAGTAGCATTGCCCATGTAGACAGTTATCTCTCCATCAAATAGTCGTCGGGTTTCCTGGAACCCCTGCAAAGAATTACAGACATGATCAGTGGCTCTCGTATCTACACACCAGGTGCTAGTAGATAACACCGCTAAACATGTTTCAACTACTAGAGTATGAGATATACCTTTATTGTTCTGGTTCCTACGAGGACAGTCCGCTTTCCAATGTCCAGACTGCTTGCAGATGAAGCACTTGCCCTTCGGCTTCTTCATTCCAGCTTTCTATCCTGTACTCTAAGGTTTATTCACCTTCTTTGCTGAAAAGACCTGTTTATTCTTCTTCTTGCCTTTCGACTTAGAAGTAGAACCATTTTTAGCATAGTGAATCTGAGAACTATGACGAAGTATTCCTTCTACTGCCTGTAGTTCTGTCAGAAGTTCCGTCAACGTATACTCTCTTTTGTTCATGTTATAGTTCAGGCGGAACTGCTCAAAACTCCTAGGTAGTGTTTGGAGAATTATATCGACCTAGGTTTCCCCATCGATTTCTCCTCCAAGGACTTGTATTTCATTCAGATAAGCCATCATTTTGAGGATATGATCCCTTACGGGTGTCCCCTCAAACATGGTGGCTGTCATTAGCTTCCTCATTGCTTCTTGCCTAGCAGTCTAACTCTGGTGCCCAAAGAGTTCAATGAGATTGTTCATTATATCATAAGCTGTTGGTAAATCTTGATACTGATGTTGTAATACATTTGACATAGATGCCAAAATATAACACCGCGTCATCTCATCAGCTTTTACCCATTTCTTATGATACTCAATCTCCTCTGGGGTAGAGTCACCGTCAGGTGTATCAGGGCAAACCTCAGTCAGTACAAACTTATAGCTTTCAGCAGTAAGAACAATGTCCAGGTTTCTTTTCCAATCAATATAGTTGGGACCAGTAAGTTTGTTCTCTTTCAGTATAATGGCTAGTGGGTTGAAAGTCATCCTAAGAATCACAAAAATAAACTTTGGTCAAGACTCTAAATTTAGAATAATATTGATTCCTCAAACAATACTATTTTAAATTAACCAACACCTCAAATCACCGTGAATATTGTATGCCACGTTAGTGTGGACGTATACAAATTCAACATTTGTAAGAGGAGGGTGTGACCCATTAATTTTATTATCTTGTCATCCTAACTTTATGACAAATAAAATTAATAGTTGGTTTTACTTTGGTCACACAATACAATAGCAGTGACTCCGTTGGGGAGGATACTATTGAATGCATCTACGTGTATACCATTACTTGATACTAAGTCCATTAAATAGGATTGTGCCCCTTCAGTTGGAGAAGATCACACGCTCCTAAATAATTTCCTATAACCATCCATAAAAGGAAGTTTGATCTACTGATCCGAAACAAACCCATCCGTTGTGGAGGGAGGCACTCAGAGCCAACACGCAAGCTTGTTGCATAACTTACAAACCAGTAATGGAGACCATGGGATTTATTAAAATCCCTCTCCCACTTAGTTATTTAAAAATGAGGATTTTAACCTATGCTAGCATACCTCTCATGCATATAAACATCACAGTAAATAAAAGCAATAAATTTGAAAACTAATTTTCCAACTATTATGGCATTTTCCATCACTGTCTTCAGTATGCTCCAACCCTAGCTGCTGCCATCTTTAGCCACCGCCATCGGGTCGAGTTGTCACATCCTTCTTGCTTCTTATTCCGCTGCACCTCTAGTGCTTCAAAAGTACCTCGCCTCGCAAGAATCCGATCTATGACAAAAATAGAATTTTACATATATCGATCCTATATTCCACGAGGGAATGTACATGTATTCTAGATCAAACAAAAATAAAATTCTAAAAATAATATAGCTCCTGCTGTATTTTATATATATAATCATGCACACAAATAATGTCCTTGACATGTCCAAGGGTCCAATCACACACAATATCAATAAGCCATAATAGTTGGAGCATGCAACCAAAGAGTTAGCACATCCTACTATTTTCCTACCTAAATTATGTATGACATGTGCATAACCTATTTGAATTCAAAAAATACACAGAGGCAAACCCTAGCTCTGATACCAATTGTTGGTTAAACCTAGGAAAAACGTACCGGTTCCACTGTACAAAAATTTTTGTACAAGTGTCGAACCTTTCCTTAAATAAGCTATTGTGTTCTTTAGAAGTTAAATAAGGAATCGTAGACGAAACTTAACATCATTGATTCCAAATTTAACTTATCTGCTCTTAATGGTTTAGATTTGAATCGCAAGCGGAACTTAACACTATTGAATCAAATCTACCTAGATTATTAATTCCATAAATATTAATTTCCAAAATCGGCTTCCAGGACTACATGGCGAGGCACATGGCCTTCTTGGATCTGGGAGCAACCACCACGGCCTAGGCAAAGCCTTTTAAGGAAAGCTAATATTTATTTCCTTAAATAACTCTAGGTTAACCAAAAGGAACAATCGAATCACAAGATCAAAAAAGAAGAAAACACAAACTCGAAAAATTATTTCGAAAAACTAGATCTAATTGCTTCTTGTATTTAGAATTCTAACAAAGAGAAAAACTAGCATGATGCGGAAAACAATTGCTAATTATACCTTCTCTTTGTATGCTAATGACCTCGAGATCTTCTGCCGTATTCCTCGCCTCGCCTTGGACGTCGTGTGGGCGATGATCCTCCAAGATGAACACCACCCAATAGCTTCCACTTTCTTCTTCTAAAATCTGGCCACCACCACCACCAAGGAGAAGAGAGCAAAGGGAGAGGAAGAAGGGAGAGGGCCGGCCACACCAAGAGATCACCCAAGCAATAGAATAAGAGTTGTGTCTCATGAAGCCCCCTCACCCCTTCTTTTATATTACTTGCCCAAGGAAAATAAGGAAAGATTTTTACAATTTTCCTTTTCCCTTTTTATTTTCCTTTTCTTTCCTCTTGATTGAATCAATCACCAATCAATGGTTGAGATCAATCCTATTTGGTTTAGGATTGGGATTGGTCGGCCCCTTGCTTGGACACCAAGCAAGGTGGCTGGCCACCATATTTAGGAATGAAATAATTTTTTTAAAAATTTTACAAGAAGAAACTCTTATAAAATTTTACAAGCTCTCTTTCATAAAGTAGAAGTTAAAAAAGGAAAGTTTCTAAAAATTAAAACCATGTTTTAAATTTAAAAACTCTCTTATAAAATTTCCTTTTTTAACATGGTGATAGAAAATTTAAATTTTGAAACTTCTTTTCCCTTTTTTTCTTAAACCATGAGGATGGTTAAAAAAAGAAAAGTTTTAAAATCTTTTAAACTCGCTATTTAAACATGTGGCCTAATTCAAATAAGGAAAGTTTTAAAAATTAAAATCTCTCTTTTAAAACTTATAGTTTTCTACAAAGAGAAGATTTTAAAAATTCAAAACAACCCTCCCTTTTAGAATAATTATGGCCGGCCCCTACAAGCTTGGTCACCAAGCTATAGGGTCGGCCCCTACAAGAGGATGTGGCCGACCATTGCTTGGTCACCAAGCAATGGTCCGGCCCCCTTCTTGGACACCAAGAAGAGCCTTACATTTGGATGGACTTGAGGATATAATGAGACTACGACAGGGACCTAGAGGAGAAATTGGTTTTGGCCTTCCGATGAGCTTGAGTATCCCGTGTTCGCCCCGAACACACAACTCAAGTTCATCGATAATAACTCATTCCACTAGAGAGTTATTACCGCACTACCGCACCAATCCCAAATTACATTATGGGCTCCTTCTTATCATGAGTGTGTTATTCTCCCTATGTTTAAGATTACAAATGTCCACTAATTAAGTAAGTTACTGACAATTCACTTAATTAATATCTATCTCCAAGAGTAGTACCACTCAAATTTATTGTCATGTCGGACTAGGTCCACCTGCAGGGTTTAACATGGCAATCCTTATGTGCTCCTCTTGGGGACATTCTCAACCTAGATAACTAGGACACAGATTCCTTCTATAATCAACAATACACACTATAAGTAATATCATTTCCCAACTTATCGGACATATTAATTTATCGAGCTAAACCTCACCCTTTGATAAGTCAAAGAAATAAATATTAAATATATGTGCTTGTTATTATATTAGGATTAAGAGCACACACTTCCATAATAACTAAGGTCTAGTTCTTTTACTAAGTCAGTACAAAAAGAACTTACCTAAATGATCCTACTCAATACACTTAAAGTGTATCAGTGTAATTTATTAGTTAAGATAAACTAATATTTAATTATACTACGACTATTCTGATGGTTTGTTCCTTTCCATCTTAGTCGCGAGCAACTGTTTATAATTTATAGAGAACTAACAATATGATCTTCTGAGTGTGACACCACACTCCATGTTATCTACTATATAAATTAATTGAACAAGTACATTTAACAAATAAATGTAAATATTGACCAATGTGATTCTTTTATTTCAACAAATAAATGTTTACAAAAGCTAGGCTTTTAGTATACACTCTAACATATATACTTTCTCATGTGGCTATTAGTATGACTATTAGTCCTTGGACCTAAAGTCACCATGGTTCCCTACATAAGGAGTTACATACTTTGGCTTCGTCAAACGTCACCCGTAACTGGGTGGAGTATAAAGGCGATTACTGGGTATGTAACAAATTATGCGGAGGGATGTGAGTGATGTAGATGGAATCTATCCCTCCTATATGATGGAAGTGACATCATTATTCTTGATAGAGTGAGACCACTAAGTGCATGGTCATGCCCAAATGAGTCAATATGAGATGTTGAGCTCATTTGATTGAGTGAGTCTACTTGATATTCAAGATTTAGATTGATTAGAGGATGACATGGTCTATGCCTCACATTGATCAATCTAGATGTCTAGGATAGAAGGGCATTGTCATATATTGTGAAGAGTCACAATTAGTAGTCACAAGGTGATGTTGGATCTCAACATTCTTGTACCTTGGGTAGTAATGATGTGTTGCTAGATACCGCTCATTACTTATGCTTCTAAAAGGGTTTAAGAGCATTGCCAACGTTACAAGAACCTATAGGGTCACATATAAAGGGAAATTAGATGGAGATTAGGTTCATTTGATGTACCTAGAGGATTAGGTTCATGTGATGAACCAAATTGGATTAAGAGTAATCCAAATTAGACCAATTGAGTTGGACTCAATTTGGTTCATGTGTTAAATGAGTCTAATTTGGACTTAGACTCATTGAGTCAATCTAATTCAATGAATAGAGATTCATTAAATTAAAATTACCTTGAACCAATGGTTAGATTTAATCAACCATGGGAGAGAAGTGGTCAAGTTTGACTTGACTTGAGAGTAAGATGAAGGGTCAAGTTTGACTTGACCATTTGCCACCTCATTTGTGAGTTGGCATTAAGTGGGCTAATAATGATGTGCCACATCATCAATGCTAGCACATGTGTGTGCCACCTCATGAGGGAGACAAAGAGTTGTGACTCTTGGTATCCCATGGAGGTTTAAAAGGCTTTGAAGTGGCTGGCCACTTCATGGTTGTGTGTGAGTTTCATTTTGGTTTTTGTAACTCCATCTTCTTCCTATCTACCTTTCTTCTCTCCCTCTCCTCCACCATTGCTGATCCTCTAAGGTTGCTAGCACATCTTTAGAGGTTCTCTCCATCAATTTGTTCGTGTGGATACACATAGAGGGTTATACACTTGACAACCTTGAGATCCGACGAACCTTGGACGAGCGGGATACGCGAAGGGTTTCGCTACAAAGGTATAAGTCTCATCCTTGTAGATCTAGTGTAGATCTAGGCTAGAAAACATGTACACAAAGTTTTTACGAAATTTTTTATTCGCACGGATCCGGTGGCATGGGATCCGGGGTTTTGGCGACGCAAATAGCGATTTTTGTGGCCCGAAAAACCCAACAGTGGTATCAGAGCCACGTGCGTAGCGCGTACGAGTTTTTGTTTGTATTTTTATGAAAAATATCAGTTCTGTAATATTCTGTAAATTTACTATTTTTATAGATTTTATGGGTATTTTTCTCGTAGAAGTTAAGCACAAGAGTTTAGACACTTGTAGGCTTCGACTACCGAGAAAATTTTTCCGAAACGGCAAGGTTTCACCCCAAATTGTTTTGGGACAGTGGGATAAGGCGCTGTAGGATCGCTTAGGAACACTCTCGATGCTTATATCGCGGGTAGGGGTGCTGCCCCTAAACCCGCAAGGGGCTTCGTTCCACGATTACGCCCGAAAATCGCTAAACGAGACCGCGGGGAATTTTTACTCATAAAATCATAAAAATATTAGACAAAAATTACAGAAATTTATGTAAATTACATAATTTAGAATTGTGTATCATTTTGTGATGGTCATGGCCCAAAAGACCCCAATTTGATTGGAAATTGTGTTGTAATTCATAATACGGCCTGCGTGCCGTCATGTGATTGTGCGTGTTGTATATTTGATACACGACCTGCGCGTCGTGTCTTTCTATTTATTTATTCCTATAGTAAATAGTTTAGACTCGAATGTAACTCGAGTTTCACCATTTGTAATGTACAAATGAGGCGGTGGAAGGTTCACTCGAGACGGAGTTACGAGGAGGGTGCGAGCAACACAAGTTGGTCAAAGGAAGGAGCTTGAGAAGCTGTTGACCTTAGGTTGACCATCCAATCTTCTCATTGGCTTGAGAAGATCATAGTAGGGCCATGACTAATCACAAAATTAATTAATTGCTTGTGTGTATATGTGATGCATGCTAGATTAGTAATTAATTAGTGCCTTAACGATTAGATTAGATCTAAGTCGCGCACATTATGCACCTCCATGATTAGATTAGATCTAAATCGAGTATATGATATACATCGTCGATTAGATTAGATCTCAATCACGTCAACTCAAAAATGCCTACCATGCCGTGATACCTATCACTACCTCGATCACATGTTGTTGTTGAATCTGCCAAAGCAGAGCAACACATATTATCTTGGTAGGGTACGGAGGGACAATCTCGGCCCCGCCTATCAACGCATGGGTGAGTAAAAACTCAATTAGATTGAGTACAACTAGTTAAATCAAGTTTAATTGTAGGCATTTATCCAATAGTTGGAAGATGGGACAAAATCACGTTTATATTAACTCTTGGGCGTATTAGCCAAAGCTAACTCGAGTTTTAATATAAATGCGGATCTTGATCCTATATACAAGAGTTGCATAGAGATGTAATTGGTAATTAGTTACCTACCGATTATACTAACTCTTGGGCGATTTAGCCAAAGCTAACTCAAGGTGTAGTATGATGTGGATTTTGTCCCACTTGAATTATAAAATTCAGTGGGAGCATCATTTAATTAAAGGCCTAATTAGATGATTAATTGGAATATGATATTTATTTTTCTGCATTTTTCTGTTGTAGATTACCATGTCATCAAACACGAACTCCTTCTCCCTGCGTTCTGTCCTCGATAAGGACAAGCTCAATGGAGCTAACTTCCTGGACTGGTACAGGAACCTGAGAATAGTTCTCACACAGGAACGAAAACTGTACGTCCTGGAGCAGCCCATTCCTGAGGCACTTCCTGCCACTGCCACGCGAGCTGATCGAGATGCTTACAAGAAGCATCAAGATGACGCATTAGATGTGTCATGTCTTATGCTCGTGACCATGAACTTTGAGCTTCAGAAGCAACACGAGTTGATGGGCGCTTATGATATGGTTGAACATCTTCATCAACTATATCAAGGACAAGCGAGGCACGAGAGATTCGAGATCTTTAAGGCATTGTTTCAGTGCAAGATGCAAGATGGGACTCCCGTAGACCCCTATGTACTCAAAATGATTGGGTATATAGAAAACCTACAGAGGTTGGGATTCCCGCTTGGCCAAGAGCTGGCCACTGACCTGATCTTGCAATCCTTGCCAGATAGCTATAGTCAATTCGTTCTAAATTATAACATGAACGAAATAGACATGCCACTGCCCGAGCTACTTAGCATGTTAAGAACTGCTGAGCTCAACCTTAAGAAGGTTAAGCCCAACTCTATTCTGATGGTTCAGAAATACAAGGGCAAGGGCAAGCCCAAAGGTAAGGGAAAGTCCCAAGCCAAGGGTAAAGGCAAGGCACTGAAACCCAGAGGAGGGATTGCCAAGGATGCTACCTGTTTCCACTGCGGTCAGACTGGGCACTGGAAGAGGAACTGTAAAGTGTACCTGGAAGATCTTAAGAAGAAGAGAAGTGAGACTTCCACTTCAGGTATATATGTTATAGAAGTCAATCTATCTATTTCTTCATCATGGGTATTAGATACCGGATGTGCTTCTCACATTTGTACTAATGTGCAGGCGCTGAGAAATAGTAGGGCATTGACGAAGGGCGAGGTGGACCTACGAGTAGGCAATGGAGCATGGGTTGCAGCTATTGCTGTAGGAACTTAATCTCTATCTCTGTCCTCTGGGCTTGTACTAGAATTGGATGATTGTTGTTATGTGCCCACTTTGACTAAGAACATTATATTAGTTTCTTGTTTAGACAAGAAAGGCTTTTCATTTATAATAAAGAACAAATGTTGTTCAGTTTATTTAAATGATATGTTCTATTGTAGTGCACCTCTGATGAACGGACTCTACATTCTAGATCTTGAAAACCCTATCTATAACATAAGTACCAAGAGGTTCAAGTCAAATGACATGAACCAAACCTATCTCTGGCACTGTCGCTTAGGTCATCTAAATGACAAACGCTTATCCCAGCTCCATAAAGATGGTTTGCTGGACTCATTTGATTTTGAATCATATGAGACATGCGAGTCATGCCTTCTAGGCAAGATGACCATGACTCCCTTTAGTGGACACAATGAGAGAGCGACTGACTTGTTAGGTCTTATACATAGTGATGTATGTGGCCCTTTCAATGTCACTACTAGAGGTGGTTATAGATACTTTATTACATTTACTGATGACTTCAGTAGATATGGTTATGTGTATCTGATGACACATAAGTCAGAATCCTTTGAAAAGTTCAAGGAATTCAAGAATGAAGTACAAAACCAGCTTGGCAAGAGTATTAAGATACTTTGATCAGATCGAGGTGGAGAATACCTTAGCCATGAGTTTCGTGACTATCTAGCTGAGTGTGGGATCTTATCCCAACTCACTCCTCCTGGAACACAACAGTGGAATGGTGTATCCGAAAGGAGGAATCATACCCTATTAGATATGGTACGGTCTATGATGAGTCACACAGATCTTTGTATGTATTTTTGGGGCTATGCTCTAGACACAGCAACCTTCATTCTCAACCGAGTTCCATCTAAGGCTGTAATAAAGACACCATATAGGATATGGACTGGAAGAGATGCCCAGGTGTCTTTTATGAGAATTTGGGGTTGTGAGGCTTACTTTCGACGTCAAGTTTCGGACAAATTGGGACCCAAATCTGATAAGTGCTATTTTGTTGGATATCCCAAGGAAACGAAGGGATATTACTTCTACATTCCCAGTCAACACAAGATAGTTGTGGCTAAGACTGGGGTATTTCTATAAAGAGATTTTGTTTCTAGAAAGACTAGTGGGAGTACGTTCGATCTTGAAGAAGTTCAAGATGTGAACCATAGCACTGAAGCCTCGATGGAAGTTGAACTGGAACCACAAAGTGTTGTGGATGATGTTGTTCCACAAGGAGTTGAGGAACAACAACTAGTTCAAGTAGACCTACCTCTTCGCAGGTTTGATAGGGTACATTGTCAGCCTGAGAGATATTCATTTCTCTTGTCTGACCATGATGACATTGTGCTCATTGAGGATGAGCCTATCTCCTATCAGGATGCTGTGATGAGACCAAATTCTGAGAAATGGCTAGAGGCCATGAGATCCGAGATGGAATCCATGTACACTAACCAAGTATGGACTTTGGTTGATCCACCTGAAGGGGTCAAACCCATTGGGTGTAAGTGGATCTTTAAGAGAAAGACTGACATGGATGGACTTATTTATAAGGGTCGCTTGGTAGCTAAAGGTTTCAAGCAAATTCATGGTATTGACTATGATGAAACCTTTTCTCCAATAGCGATGTTTAAATCCATTCGGATCATGCTTGCTGTTGCAGCGTACCACGATTATGAGATCTGGCAGATGGATGTCAAAACCATGTTTCTGAATGGAAACCTGCTCGAGGATGTGTACATGACACAACCTAAGAGTTTTATAGATCCATAGCATACTGGCAGAGTATGCAAGCTGCATAGGTCCATTTATGGACTAAAGCAAGCTTCTCGGAGCTGGAATCTTCGATTCGATGATGCAATCAAACAGTTTGGTTTCATCAAGAATGAAGATGAATCCTGTGTCTACAAGAAGGTTGTTGGGAGCACAGTTGTTTTCCTTATATTGTATGTGGATGACATACTACTCATTGGAAATGACATCCTTTGCTGCAGTCTGTCAAGACTTGGCTAGGGACTTGTTTCTCAATGAAGGGCTTAGGTGAAGCATCCCGCATTCTAGGCATACAGATCTATAGAGATAGATCTAAAAGATTGCTTGGCCTAAGTCAGAGTACATACATTGACAAGGTATTACTTCGGTTTGCCTTGCAGAACTCCAAGAAGGGATTTCTGCCGATGCCACATGGTATGAGTCTTTCGAAGACTCAAAGTCCCTCTTCTAGAGAGGAGAGAGACCGCATGGATTAGATGTCTTATGCTTCAGCCATAGGATCTATCATGTACGCTATGCTATGTACTCGTCCTGATGTTTCGTATGCTTTGAGCATGACGAGCAGATACCAGTCAGATCCAGGTGAGCGTCACTGGATAGCGGTCAAGAATATTCTTAAGTACTTGAGAAGGACTTAAGAATATTTCTTGATATATGGAGGCGATGATGAGCTAGTTGTAAAGGGTTATAGTGATGCTAGCTTCCAAACTGATCAGGATGATTATCGATCGCAGTCAGGGTTCGTGTTTTGCATAAATGGTGGTGGTGTGAGCTGGAAGAGTTTGAAGTAGGACACAGTAGCTGATTCTACAATAGAGGCTGAGTATATTGCTGCATCAGAAGCAGCAAAGGAGGTAGTTTAAATCTGCAAGTTCATTACTGAGCTTGGGGTGGTTCCTAGCATAGCTGATCCCATAGAACTCTATTGTGACAACAATGGAGCAGTAGCACAGGCCAAGGAACCTCGCTCACACCAGCGGACCAAACACATACTACGGCGCTTCCATCTCATTCAAGAGATCATCAATAGAGGATATGTGAAGATTTGCAGAGTACCCACTGAGGCTAACATCGCAGATCCCTTGACCAAGGCTTTGGCACAGAGAAAGTATGATGGCCACACTAGGTCATTGGCCCTTAGAGCCTATACTGATTGGCACTAGTGCTAGTGGGAGATTGTTATTTAGAGCCCTAGAGTCAATCATTTAATGATTCTTGTATGGACTCGTTGTATCATATTCTTTGTTTATGGTTATTATGCTTACTTGTATTGGTGCCAAATAACTAAGTATAATAGCGTCCTTGAGTCGAAGGTTCTTACCTATATCAATCGATTGGTTGAATCGATAGTGAGATGATATAGGGAACACTACTCTTAATCATTCCTAGTCAAGTATTAACATTCAGGGACAATGTTAATGCGACGAGACTAGCATGTAGGTCAACTCGATGACTTAATCTCACAAGTCATGGATATGGAGATATCAAGTCGACACATGGGTATTCATTGGAGAATGCATACTGAATGACCCACATGAGAAAGTATCATGGATCGTTATATGAGTGTCATATATTTACTCATGTGGCTATTAGTATGACTATTAGTCCTTGGACCTGAAGTCACCATGGTTCCCTACATAAGGAGTTATATACTTTGGCTTCGTCAAACGTCACCCGTAACTGGGTGGACTATAAAGGTGATTATTGGGTATGTAACAAATTATGCGAAGGGATCTGAGTGATGTAGATGGGATCAATCCCTCCTATATGACGGGAGTGACATCATTATTCTTGATAGAGTGAGACTACTAAGTGCATGACCATGCCCAAATGAGTCAATATGATATGTTGAGCTCATTTGATTGAGTGAGTCTACTTGGGATTCAAGATTTAGATTGATTAGAGGGTGACATGGTCTATGCCTCACATTGATCATTCTAGATGTCTAGGATAAAAGGGCATTGTCATATATTGTGAAGAGTCACAATTAGTAGTCACAAGGTGATGTTGGATCTCAACATTCTTGTAACTTGGGTAGTAATGATGTGTTGCTAGATACCGCTCATTACTTATGCTTCTAAAAGGGTTTAGGAGCATTGCCAACATTACAAGAACCTATAGGGTCACACACAAAGGGCAATTAGATGGAGATTAGGTTCATTTGATGTACCTAGAGGATTAGGTTCATGTGATGAACCAAATTGGATTAAGAGTAATCCAAATTAGACCAATTGAGTTGGACTCAATTTGGTTCATGTGTTAAATGAGTCTAATTTGGACTTAGACTCATTGAGTCAATCTAATTCAATGAATTGAGATTCATTAAATTAAAATTGACTTGAACCAATGGTTAGATTTGATCAACCATGGGAGAAAAGTGGTCAAGTTTGGCTTGACTTGAGAGGAAGATGAAGGGTCAAGTTTGACTTGACCATTTGCCACCTCATTTATGAGTTGGCATTAAGTGGAAAATAATGATGTGTCACATCATCAAGGCTAGCACATGTGTGTGCCACCTCATGAGGGAGACCAAGAGTTGTGACTCTTGGTGTCCCATGGAGGTTTAAAAGGCTTTGAAGTGGCCGGCCACTTCATGGTTGTGTGTGAGTTTCATTTTGGTTTTTGTAACTCCATCTTCTTCCTCTCTACCTTTCTTCTCTCCCTCTCCTCCACCATTACTGATCCTCTAAGGTTGCTAGCACATCTTTAGAGGTTCTCTCCATCAATTTGTTCGTGTGGATACACATAGAGGGTTGTACACTTGACAACCTTGAGATCCGGAGAACCTTGGACGAGCGGGATACGCGAAGGGCTTCGCTACAAAGGTATAAGTCTCTTCCTTGTAGATCTAGTGTAGATCTAGGCTAGAAAACATGTACATGAAGTTTTTACGAAATTTTATAACTTCGCACGGATCCGGTGGCATGGGATTCGGGGTTTCCGCAACGCAAAAAGCGATTTTTGTGGCCCGAAAAATCCAACAATAGCTGATGCATAAGGAATCTGATTCATGCGGTCCCTTTCTACCTTAGAAGAGGGATATTGAGTCTTTGAAAGACTCACACCATATGACATAGGCTAGAATCCCTTCTTGGAATTCTCCATGGAAAAACGTTTAAGTACCTTGTCAATGTATGTACTCTAGCTTAGGTGAAGCAATCTTTTAGATCTATCTCTATAGATCTTAAGGCCTAAAATATAGGCTGCTTCACCTAATTCTTTCATTGAAAAACAATTTCCAAGCCAAGTCTTCACTGACTGAAGAGTAGGGATATCATTTCCAATGAGTAGTATGTCATCTACATATAATATAAGAAAGATGATTGTGCACCCACTAACCTTCTTATAGATACAAGGTTCATCTTCATTCTTAATGAAACCAAACGTTTTGATTGCATCATCGAATCGAAGATTCCAATTTCTAGAAGCTTGCTTTAATCCATAAATGGATCTTTGCAACTTACAAACCTTTCCAGCATGCTTTGGATCTACAAAACCCTCAGGTTGTGTCATGTACACATCCTTGAGTAGATTTCTGTTAAGAAATACGGTTTTGACATCCATCTGCCAGATCTCATAATCATAGTAAGCTACAATAGCAAGTAAAATCTGATTAGACTTAAGCATCACAACTGGTGAAAAAGTTTTATCATAGTCTATACCATGAATTTGCTTGAAACCTTTAGCTACCAATCTACCTTTATAAGTATGCTTATGCCCATCCATGTCAGTCTTCACTTTGAAGATCCACTTACACCCAATGGGTTTGATCCCTTCAGGTGGATCAACCAAAGTCTATACTTGGTTAGTGTACATGGATTCAATTTCGGATCTCATGGCCTCTAGCCATTTTTCAGAATCTGGGCCCTGTACAGCTTCCTGATAAGATGTAGGCTCATCAAGACCAATAAGCTCTACATCACCGTGGTCAGACAAGAGAAATGAATATCTCTCAGGTTGACGGCGGATCGTATCAGATCTGCGTAGAGCGTGTGCTACTTGAACAGGTTGTTGCTCCATAACTTCTTGTGGTGCCTGTTCAATTTTTATCAAAGCATTGGTGCTAGTTTATGTATCTTGAATTTCTTCAAGATCGACTTCACTCCCACTAGTCTTTCTAAAAATAAATTCCCTTTCTAGAAAGACACCAGTTCTGGCAACAAACACCTTGCTTTCTGTGGGATTATAGAAGTAATATCCCTTTGATTCCTTGGGATATCCTACTAAATAGCACTTGTCTGATTTGGGCCCAAGTTTATCTGAGACCTGTCATCGAACGTAAGCCTCACAACCCCAAATCTTCATAAAAGACATCTTGGGACTCTTCCTAGTGTTAGTTAAAGCCCTAGAGCCAATCATTTGATGATTGTTGTATGGACTCGTTGTATCATATTCTTATATATATAAAGGCATTTGTTTTTGGTTATTATGCTTACTTGTATTGGTGCCAAATAACTAAGTATAATAGCGTCCTTGAGTAGAAGGTTCTTACCTATATCAATCGGTTAGTTGAATTGATAGTGAGATGATATAGGGAACACTACTCTTAATCATTCCTAGTCAAGTATTAGCATTTAAGGATAATGTTAATGTGACGAGACTAGCATGTAGGTCAACTAGATGACTTAATCTCACAAGTCATGGATATGGAGATATCAAGTTGACACATGGGTATACATTGGAGAATGTATACTGAATGACCCGCCATGAGAAAGTATCATGGATCGTTATATGAGTGTCATATACTTTCTTATCTGATTATTAGTCCTTGGACCTGAAATCACCATAGTTCCCTACATAAGGAGTTACGTACTTTGGCTTCATCAAACGTCACCCGTAACTGGGTGGATTATAAAGGCGATTACTGGGTATGTAACAAATTATGCGGAGGGATGTGAATGATATAGATGGGATCTATCCCTCCTATATGACGGGAGTGACATCGATATTCTTGATAGAGTGAGACCATGAAGTGCATGGCCATGCCCAAATGAGTCAATATGAGATATTGAGCTCATTTGATTGAGTGAGTCTACTTGGGATTCAAGATTTAGATTGATTAGAGGATGACACGGTCTATGCCTCACATTGATCAATCTAGATATCAAGGATAGAAGGACACTTGTCATATATTGTGAAGAGTCACAATTAGTAGTCACAAGGTGATGTTGGATCTCAACATTCTTGTAACTTGGGTAGTAATGATATGTTGCTAGATACCGCTCATTACTTATGCTTCTAAATGGGTTTAGGAGCATTGCCAACGTTATAAGAACCTATAGTGTCACACACAAAGGGCAATTAAATGGAGATTAGGTTCATTTGATGAACCTAAAGGATTAGGTTCATGTGATGAACCAAATTGGATTAAGAGTAATCCGAATTAGTCTAATTGAGTTGAACTCAATTTGGTTCATGTGTTAAATGAGTCTAATTTGGACTTAGACTCATTGAATTAATTTAATTCAATGAATAGAGATTCTTTAAATTAAAATTGACTTGAACTAATGGTTAGATTTGATCAACCATGGGAGAGAAGTGGCCAAGTTTGACTTGACTTGAGAGGAAGATGAAGGGTCAAGTTTGACTTGACCATTTGCCACCTCATTGGTGAGTTGACATTAAGTGGATAATGGTGATGTGCCACATCATCAAGGCTAGCACATGTGTGTGCCACCTCATGAGGAGATCAAGAGCCTTGACTCTTGATATTCCATGGGGTTTAAAAGCCTTTCATGAAAGTGGTCGGCCACTTAATCATCTTGGGAGTTTTCATTTTGTTTTGAAACCTCCATCTTCTTCCTCAAGCTTTCTTCTCTCCCTCTCCTCCTCTTTGGCCGAATCTTTCAAAGGTGCTAGCACACCTTTTGTTAGGTTTCTCCATCATTTGTTCATGTGGATACGCATAGAGGGTTGTACACTTGACAACCTTGAGATCTGGCAAACCTTGGACGAGCGGGATACGCGAAGGGCTTTGCTTCAAAGGTATACCTTCTGATCTTGTAGATCTAGTGTAGATCTAGGAGTAGAAAACATGTATATGAAATTTTAAACTTCGCACGGATCCGGTGGCATGGGATTCGGGGTTTCCGCAACGCAAAAAGCGGTTTTTGCGGCCCGGAAAACCCAACAGTGGTATTAGAGCCACGTGCGAAGCGTATACATGTTTTATTTTGGTTTTTATGAAATTCTACAAATCTGTAACTTTCTGTAAATTTATGATTTTTATAGATTTTATGGGTATTTTTCTCGTAGAAGCGAAGCACAAGTGTTTAGACACTTGTAGGCTTCGACTACCGAGAAAATTTTTCCGAAACGGCAAGGTTTCACCCCAAATCATTTTGGGACAGCGGACTAAGGCACTGTAGGATGGCTTAGGAACACTCGCGATGATTATATCGTGGGTAGGGGTGCTGCCCCTGACCCTGCAAGGGGCTTCGTTCCGCGATTGTGCCCGAAAATCACTAAACGAGACCGCCGGGAATTTTTTTTACTCATAAAATTGTAAAAAATTATAGAAAAATTACAGAAATTTATAGAAATCACATAATTTAGAATTATGTATTATTTTGTGATGGTCATGGCACAAAAGACCCAATTAGATTGGAAATTTTATGTTGTAATTCATATTATGGCTTGCGTGCCATTTTCTGTGATGTGCGTGTTGTATATGATACGCGACGTGCGCGTCGTGCCTTTCCTATTTTTCCCGAAAAATCCAACACCCAGTCCATATCGTATATGGTGTCTTTATGACGGCCTTAGATGGAACTCGATTAAGTGTGAAAGTGGTCGTCTCTAAAGCATGTCCCCAGAAGGAAGTAGGAAGATATGTATGACTCATCATCGATCGTACCATATCTAATAAGGTGTGATTTCTCCTTTCTGATACACCATTCCCTTGTGGTGTTCCAGGTGGAGTGAGCTGAGATATGATCCCACACTCAATGAGATGGTCATGAAACTCTTGGATAAGGTATTCCCCACCTCGATCTGATCGAAGCATTTTAATACTCTTACCAAGTTGGTTTTGTACTTCATTCTTGAATTCTTTGAACTTTTCAAAGGATTCTGACTTGTGTCTCATTAGATACACATAGCCGTATCTACTGAAATCATCAGTGAAGGTAATGAAGTAATAATAGCCTCCTCTAGCAGCTATTCTGAAAGACCCACATACATCTGTATGTATGAGTCCTAATAGATCATTAGCCCTTTCTCCATGTCCACTAAATGGAGTCTTTGTCATCTTGCCTCGAAGACAAGATTTGCATGCCTCATATGATTCAAAATCAAATGAGTCCAAAAGTCCATCCTTATGAAGTTGGGATATGCGACTCTCATTTATGTGACCTAGGTAACAATGCCAAAGATATGTTTGGTTCAAATCATTAGACTTGAACCGTTTGGTATTTATGTTATAGATTGGGTTTTCAAAGTCTAGAACATAGAGGTCATTCATAAGAGGTGCACTACAATAGAACATATCATTGAAATAAACGGAACAACATTTGTCCTTTATTACAAATGAAAAGTCTTTCTTGTCCAAACAAGAAACAGAGATAATGTTCTTTGTCAAAGTAGGCACATAACAACACTCTTCTAGTTCTAAAACAAGCCCAGTGGGCAAAGATAAAGAATATGTTCCTACAGCGACAACAGCAACTCTTGCACCATTGCCTACTCGTAAGTCCACTTCGCCCTTTGTCAATGCTCTACTATTTCTCAGTCCATGCACATTAGTACAAATGTGAGAATACCCATGAAGAAGAAATAGATAGATTGACTTCTATAACATATATACCTGAGGCAGAAGTCTCACTTCTCTTCCATTTTAGTTCCTCTAGATAAACTTTACAGCTCCTCTTCCAATGTCCGGTCTCACCACAGTGGAAGCAGGTTCCTTCCTTAGCAACCCCACCTTTGGGCTTCAGTGCATGAGCCTTGCTCGTGCCTTTGGCTTAGGTCTTACCCTTACCTTTAGGCTTCCACTTGCCTTTGCCCTTAGACACCATTAAAATGGAACTAGGTTTTGCCTTCTTAAGGTTTAGTTCAGCAGTTCTTATCATACTCAACATCTCAGGCAGTGGTTTGTCAATTTCATTCATGTTATAGTTCATGATAAATTAACTATAGCTATCGGGCAAAGACTGTAAGATAAGATCAGTGGCCAATTCTTAGCCTAGTGGAAATCTCAACCTCTGTAGGTTTTCTACATACCCAATCATTTTGAGTACATATGGTCCTACGGGACTTCCTTCTTGCATTTTGCATTGAAACAATGCTTTAGAGATCTTAAATCTCTCATGTCTTGCTTGTCCTTGATATAGTTGTCTAAGGTGTTCAACCATATCAGAAGCATCCATGTTCTCATGTTGCTTCTGAAGCTCAGAGTTCATGGTGGCGAGCATAAGGCATGACACATCTAATGCATCATCTTGATGCTTCTTGTAACCATCCCTATCAGCTCTAGTAGCAGTAGCAGGGGTGCCTCAGGAATGGGCTGCTCTAGGACGTATAGTTTTCGTTCTTGCTTGAGAACTATTCTCAAGTTTCTGTATCAATCTAGGAAGTTAGCTCCATTGAGCTTGTCCTTATTAAGGATAGATCACAGAGAGAGAGTGTTCGACGTATTTGATGACATGATTATCTACAACAACATAATGCAAAACTTAGTATCATATATCGATCATTTAATTAACCTTTAATTAAATGATTCTCCCAGAGAATTATAAAGCTTGGTAGGAGCGAGTCATGATTGTGGTTTTACACACACTACTAGCTTCAATTCCAATCGCGATAACATTCATGTGGGACAAGACCCACATTATACCTCATCTTGAGTTAGCTTTGACTAATCGCCCAAGACTCGTATAATGTAGGTAGGCATCTTATACCAATTGCATCAAATGCAACTCTTGTATAGCTAGATGAACAATATTATTTGTTCATTTTCCCATCTTATGAAATTCATATTATAGTTCATCTTGAGTTAGCTTTGGGTAATCGCCCAAGACTTGTACAATTTGAATTCCATCTTATGGGATATGCCTTTAAGCTCTCATTCTAAATGAGATAACTTAGTTAAGTCACACCCAAGTTTAATAGTGGGACATCACAATTGTCTTGTTGCACTCTAGTAAGATAAATTGAGTCACTTTGCTTTGGCAAAACCTGACTACAATTGATCGAGCTAGATGTGAGTATTAAACTTTTGGTAGGCATATTCTAAAAGGACCTAATTATATATATTAAACATGTATCGAATACATCACATATATATGCATAAATCAAAACGTGACACGGTTATGGCCTCCATAAACTACGATCTTCTCAAGCCAATGAGAAGCAATGAGTCCACCTAGGTCAAAGCAGCTTCTCCAAGCGCTCCCTTTGTCGCCGTGTGTTGTTGTTCTTCCTTCCTTCCTTTTCACCCATCGTCCAGTAGACTAATTTCTTTTTAATTTGTACATTACAACAACTAAAGAAACTCAAGTTACATTCGAATATAGTCTAAATTACAATAGGAATAAAAGGGATGAAGGCACGACACGCAGGCCGTATTATGAATTACAACAACACACACAACCACATAGGGGTATCAAGGGCCATAACCATGCACCATGTCACATATATTCACAATATATTTACTACATAAATTTACTATGATTGCAATAACAAATTATGAGCAGCAATGCCACGACGGTCTCGTTAGCCGGTTAGCGGGCGGGGTCAAGGGGCAGCGCCCCTTGCGGGGATTAGGGGGCAGCGCCCCTGAAACAAAATTAACTTTGCATATTCGTTTATGAGTTGCTGCCATGCCCGAGACCCTACTACCCTTAAGACCAACTATGTTTCGTTCCGAACAAAACACCTTTGGCCGAGACCTTGTTAGTCACATACCAACTATGTTTTGTTCTCAACAAAACACTAATTTTTGGCCGAAACTCATAATTTTATAGATCATAATAAACCTATCATGCTTTTCTATATCACATATAAAACTCTAAAACTTAGTATATCCCTTCGCAAGTGGCTCTGATGCCATTGTAAGGAAATAGGTTGCTAAACACGCAAACGCGCAGCGGAAAAACCTATTTCCTCCAGAAGATCCATGCGAAAGGAGAAAAAAAATATACTAAGTTTACATAGGAACATGAGAGATTATACCTTTGTAACGTGCTCACGGACTTCTGACAGCTCGGATCACAGCACGATCTCGTGTTCGCGCCTCTACGATATCCACACGAACAAGAGTTCGTTTGTCTCACAAACTCACAAGATGGAGAAAGGTTGTGCTAGCAACCTATGGAGTGGATTTCGGCCAATAGGAGAGGAGCAATGAGAATGAAGAGAAATTAAACCAAAATGAAGAGAAAAACACTTAAGTATTTTCATCAAATGAAAACACTTAATTAGCATTAATAGCCTTAATGAGCATTTAAACTCCATTAAGGACCATACACTTGTAACTCCTCATTCTAATTTCAAAAATTGAATCAAATGTATCATTGAATTTCGAAATTCAATGAATGTCTCATTTATCCTCACTTGAGTCTAACTCAAGTCTTCTCACTTGAGTCTAACTCAAGTCTAAATCACTTAAGTCTAACTCAAGTCTAATTCAATCGAGTCTTACTCAATTAATCTCATACAATTCAAATTCAATGAATCACATTTCATTAATTTGAATTGACTCCTTGAGTCTAGTTTGAATTGGACTTAATCCAATAATTAGATCCAATTGAGTCTAACTCAATAAGTCCAATTCGGATAAGTCTTAATCCAATGATTCATCATATGAACCCATCTCCAAATCTACTTGTTCTTTGTGTGTGACCGAATAGGTTCTCAAAACGTTGGTAATGTACCTAAATCAACATTTAGATACATAAGCAATGAGTGACATCTAGTAAGGCATCATTGCTACCCAAGTGATGAGAAGGTCAAGATCCGACCTAACCTGTCCGTGGCTATTATCTTGTATGACTTGGTCCCTCTCTCCTTGATATCTAGATTGATCAATGAGGCATAGACTGTGTCATCCTCTTATCAACCTTTGTGTTTCTTGATCTCTAAGTAGACACACTCAATCAAATAGCTCAATATCTCATATTGACTCATTTGAGCATGATCATGCTTTCTTTGTGTCCTACTAATCAAGTGACCCACAGATATCGCTTCCATCATATGGAAGGGATAGATCTCATCTACATCACTCACATCCCTCCGCACAATTCATTACATACCCAGTGATCGACTTTATTATCCACCTTGTTACAGGTGACGTTTTTCGATACCAAAGTACACAACTCCTTATGTAGGGAACCGTAGTGACTTCAGGTCTAAGGACTATTCATGTCAATAGTCACATGAGAATGTTTATGACACTCATATAACGATCCATGAAACATTCTCATGGTGGGTTATTCAGTATATATTCTCTAATATATACTCATGTGTCAACCTGATATCTCATATCCATGACTTGTGAGATTAAGTCATTTGTTGACCTACATGCTAGTCTCAATGCATTAATATTGTCCTTGTATATTAATGTTCGACTAGGAATAGTTAAGAGTAGTGTTCTCTACAATATCTCACTATCAATTTAACCAATTGATATACTATAGATAAGAACCTACTACCCAAGGACATTATTATACTTATTCAATTGGCACTGAACTGAAATAAATATAATAACCAACTTTGCCTTTTATTAATAATGATATATGATACAAAATGAGCCCTTTACAATCATCTCATAATTGATACTAGGGCTAATACTAACAATGAGAAGCCGGAGCGGAAGCTTGCTCGAGGAGAAGGCCAAAAATTGGATTTGGGTGAGCCCTCTTTCAGTTGGCTGACATCACCGAGGTGATCGGAGTAGCAGGAGAGCAAGAGAAGGCTGAAAATATTGCTGGAGATGCCTTCAAAGGGAGTTGAAGCTGAGGCACCTCTGTGCGCCTCCACACATTCATTGTGGAAGACGCCTTCCATGGCTAGAAGGTGCCTTCGATGAATAGTACAAAGGTGCCTTCCATCCCTGTGGAAGGCGCCTTTGGCCAGGTTGATTTTAGTCGTTGCCACCTTCCAGCCCTATGGAAGGTGCCTTCAAGCCACAGATAAGATTTTTCAGGGACTATAAAAAGACCCCTGGACCTAGGAAATATCACACAACTCCTTTATTCTTTTCCTAGCATTAGTCTAAGAAATTAATGTGTAAGAGGCTTCTCCACCTTCTCCGAAGGAGATTTTTAGAGCTTTCATTTGTCCTTGGATTAACAACCACTTAGGTTGTAACCAAGTAAACTCTGCGCCTCTTCTTTAATTTTTCTTGTTGTTTATTTTAATTATACTATTGCTACTAATCTGACTTGAACTGTCGAGAAAGGTGTTGTTTTAATTTTTGACAGGTAAAATCATCTCCGTCTTGTCGGCCCAACTGATCCCATCAAGTGGTATCAGAGCCAAGTTCACTTCAGGTGGACTAACCATCGAACGAAGCACACCAGATGGTCGGTTCAAGCATCTACCCACCGAAGTTTGAGGGGGATTTCACCAACTGGAAGAAAAAGATGGAGGTATTTTTCAAAACTGATTTTGATTTGCTTTTAATAATGGAATTTAGTTTTGTAGCACCCAAAGGCAAAGAAAAATACCACTACACCAAAAAGGAGCAGGACGATTTCGTGGCAAACAATAAAGCATATTTATATCTGCTAAGCGTCTTACCGCCACAATAAGTCAACCAGATCGAAGCTTACGAGTCTAGGAAGGAGATCTGGGAGAAATTCCTAGAACTACACAAAGGAACCTCAGAGGCGAAACTAATGATAGGGGATCTGCTCAGAAACCATATCAGCAAATCAAACTAGAAGAAGGCAAAACCATTGCACACCTTCACTCAAGGATCAAGGAGTTAATCACTGGACTCACGAATCTCAGAGAAAACCTAAGTAACTGAGATTCGCTAAGGTACACTCTTAATGCATTCCCTAGAAATACTAAATGGGCATAATTAGTAGATGCTTATTATATATCTAAGGATCTAGATTCAACTACTTTAGAAGAATTATTTTTAACTTTTGAAGTCCATAAAATGAGATGTGCAGGTGAGAAGAAGGAGCATAACATTGCCTTAAAGGCAAAGGTGAACAAACAAGATTCAAAATCTTCTCTCAACGATAATTAAACATCACTGATGGTACGTAAATTTAAAAAGTTATTTAAAACTAAAAGATTTAATCAAGTGCAGGATAGAAAAAGAAGGATAAGATGTTACCACTATAATGAAGAAGGACATGTAAAAGATAACTGCCCTAAACTAAAAGACAAGGACAAGAGAAAGAACAAGAAGTTAACTCAAGCAAACAAGTACAAGAATATGAAGGCGATGTGTGACGAAACATCATCTGAATCTGAAATTGAAGCCATCACCAGACTTGCGCTAGTGGCAAGTCACCAAGAAGAAAGAGATGAAGCAAGCTCATCCAAAATGAGCATTGAAAGCATCGATGAAGGAGGAGTGACATCAGAAGAAAGTAGCACTTCAGGGGGAGTTTTGGATCACAGGATCGACAAGGTAAGTCAGGTACGGTCTCTCCTCTTGATAAATTATTTCAGTTTATTAAATTATTAACAAAGAATTATTGCAAATTATAAAAAGAGGTTAAAGAACTAAAGTCAACTCTAACTAAATCTTGTCGATTAAAAGACTATGATAAAGTTAAAATTGAGAATGAAAAATTACAAAAAGAGATAGAAACTTTGAAAAATCACACATGCTCAAATATTCAACATATTAGAAAATATAGTGGATTGAATTGGTACCTTAAATACCATAAGAGACAAATTAAAAAAAAATGTCAAAGAAATACATATTCCTAGTTCACCCAGAAGGAAGGAACTTATATTGGGTTCGAAAATTATTTTTTTGATTGAATGCTTTTAAATTATGGCTTTCAAAGTAAATTAAATATTAAATTTTTTTAAGAGGATTTGTCTAGAAAATTGTTGTTGTACCAATATCCAAAAAATCCTAGTGCCTCGCCACAACCTAAAAACTAATTATTGAAATAAGTATTTAATTGACTAACTATTAAACATTTAAAAGTTATAAAAATATCTTAATTCTCTGTTAAAAATTAATTAAATATTTTTTTAATTCTCATCATTTTAAAATAGTTAGAATTTTTTTTAGACTTTTAAATGAACCACATTTTTAATGTGATCAAATGGGGGAGTAGAGAACAAGTCTAGAGGGTGCTTGCAAATTTTTTTTACTTGAAAAAATTTAGAAATGTTTTCTCAAACTTAACTTGGGGTTGATCACATCAAAAAGGGGGAGATTGTTAGTACCCCGTGGTAGTTTTGATGTGATCAACCAAGTCAGGTTAGGTTTTGTTGTGTTTAACCCTGTGTCTAAGTGTGCAGGAGCTTAGGAGCACAGGAAGTCGAGCCGAAGACACAACTAGCGAGAAGGACGACATGGGATAGAGCCGACCGGCTCAGTGCGTCTGAGGGACGAGGAACTGCAGAAGAGTACACCGGCGGACGAGAAGGACGCGCATGACGGTCTGAGGGACAATAAGCTAAAGCGGAAGCCTGCTTGAGGAGAAGGGTGAAAATTAGATTTAGGTGAGCCCTATTTCGGTTGGCCGACATCACCCAGGCGATCAGAGCAGTAGGAGAGCAAGAGAAGGCTAAAAATGCTGCTAGAGACGGTTTTAAACAGAGTCGAAGGCGCCTCCGAGGCACCTCCGCACGCCTCTGCACCTTCACTGTGGAAGGCACCTTCCATGGCTGGAAGGCGCCTTCGATGAACAGTACGAAGGCGCCTTCCATCCCTATGGAAGGCACCTTCGACCAGGCTGATTTTAGTCATTGCCAAAGAATAAAGCTTTATCCTTTGGCACCTCGCTGGAGGCACCTTCCCACCCTATGGAAGGCGCCTTCAAGCCACGGATAAGATTTTCCAAGGGCTATAAAAAGACCCCTGGACCTATGAAATAGCACACAACTCCTGTATTCTTTTCCTAACAATAGTATGAGCAATTAATGAGTGTAAGAGGCTTCTCTGCCTTCACCGAAGAAGATTTTTAGAGCTTTCATTTGTCCTTAGATTAACAACCACCTAGGTTGTAACCAAATAAACCCTACGCCTCTTCCTTCATTTTTCTTATTGTTTATTTTAATTATACTATTGCTACTAATCTGAGTTGAACGGTAGATAAAATCATCTCCCTCTTGCCAACCCTACCGGCCCCAACAAGTGGTATCAAAGTCAAGTTTGCTTTAGGAGGACTAACCATCAAACAAAGTACACGAGATAGCCGATTCAAGCATCTACCCATCGAAGTTTGAGGGGGATTTCGCCAACTAGAAAAAGAAGATAGAGGTATTTTTCAAAACTGATTTCGATTTTTTTTTAATAATGGAATTTGGTTTTGTAGCACCTGAAGGCGAAGAAAAATACCACTGGACCAAAAATGAGTAGGTCGATTTAGTGGCAAATGAAAAAGCAGAGTTCCATCTGCTAAGCGTCTTACCGCTACAAGAAGCTAACCGGATCGGAGCCTACGAGTCTGTGAAAGAGCTCTAGGAGAAATTCCTAGAACTACACGAAGGAACCTCAGAGGCGGAACTCGCGAGACAGAATCTACTCAGAAATACGATCAGCAACATCAAACTGGAAGAAGGTAAAATCGTTGCACACCTTCACTCAAGGATCAAGGAGCTAATCACTGGACTCACGAATCTCAGAGAAAAGGTAAGTAATCGAGATCACTATAACAAAAATGTTAAAAGACAACACCATAAAGACAATGGTTTTAGAAGGAACTGCTGTTCATTTGGTAAAAGACAACGGTTTTTTACAAAACCGTTGTCTTTGAGCTCCTCCAAAAAATAAAAGACAACAGTTTTGCAAAAATCGTTGTTGTTGAGTGACTTTTTATAAAATCAGCAACACCTTTTACAATGGGTTTCTAAAACTGTTGTCTTTAAGAGCTTTTTTAGGGGTCAAAGACAACAGTTTTAATAAACCATTGTCTTTGACTTTATTCTTTCGCCGTTTTCCCCCTTCGTCATTTTTGTTGTAGCAATGTTTTGCTTTCCTCTCTCCAAAAAATTTTTGGCGCCCTGTTTTCCCCCCTTAGCCTTCCTGAACCCTAAACCCCTCTCCTCATATGATCTTTTCCTCCCTTAGCCTTCCTACCGAAAAATGTCTTTGGTGAAGGAGTCACCGGTGAACCCTCACCCAAGGAGAAGGAGAAGAATAATCCCCAAACTCCACCGCCTCCGCCTCCGCCTCCGCCTTCGCTCCCACCCCCGTCCGCCCTGAGCCTCCACCTCCCTCTGCCCCAGACGACGAGAGGGACTTCAAACGCGTGGGAAAGATGGCCTACAACTGGGTGATCGCCCTCCTCACCATCTCCGTCGTGCTTTTGCAAACCACGCCCCAACGCTCGACCACACCGAACGAGTCTTCCTCTATGCCGCTGGCACCTGCCTCACCTGCCTCTCCCTCGTTACCTCCGTTGGCCTCATCTACTACTCCATCCTCAGCCATCCCGGTGCCCAGCTCGCAAAGGTACAGGAGAGGGTGATGTGCTTCTCCGCGGTGAACCTTGTGCTAGCTGTCATCTTCCGCTTGGCACTCCTTATCCCCATCCTGCTCTTTCTAAAGATCATGGCTCCCATTATTTTGTTAACCGGGCTACTGCTTCTCTCAATTTATTTAATAGATAAAATTAAAGTCACATGAAAAAGAAGCGCAGCTACTACACATCGAATTAATCAATCAGTTGCATATATATCAAACCATTCGGCGTTTTAAAATTATGTTCTTTATTAATTGTGGAATGTTCGTTCGAGTCTTAGAGTCAGTTTAGTTGCATAGATAGCTCTGAGATGTGTTAATTTGTTGAGTTCAATTAGGAGCTGATTGTCTATCTCTGAGATGTGTTTCTTTTAGTCTTAAAGCTTTGCTTTGATCTTCTTCAAAAAATGCATGTGTTTCCTTCGAGTCTTCGAGAAGTCTTCTATACTATAAACTTCACTTTGACTGTTCAACATTCTTGGTGTTCTCATTCAACAATTACATGTTTGCTTATGGATTTTTGGCGACTTTGCTTTAAGCATCAGCATCCAAGAGGGAGTCCGACTTTAGCGTAGATGGTTGAGGTTCCTTAAGCATCAACATCCAAGGGGAAGGGGGAAGTGAGATCACTGAGGTTTCTTCTTTCTCTCACATTGGAGAGCAATGTAGGTGCTTTTCTTGATCCATTCTTTTTTTTTCTTTTCTATCGTATTAGCACAGATCAAGACTAGGGATTTAGAACTTCAGAATAGATGGGTTGCTTCCCTTGTTTACATTGTTGCAAGAGGGAGTCCAACTCTCGGATAGAAGATAGAGACGATGCCCAATCCATCTCAGGATTCCATGGCGATTCCTCAGGTCAGTATCCGGACTGCAATCTACATTGTGATTTAGTGCAATATGAATGAATTTTTTATGAATCCCTCACTGAAATCTTTCTCCTCCGTGTAGAATCAGTGATCAAGAACAAGGCGTCAACGCTAGAAGAGAAGAAGAGTAACTCTATGCACAACTCCACTTTTCGGCATCTCGCGATCGCCACATAGAATTTCAAGGAAGCTAATTTGATCGGAGATGGGGGTTTCGAAAAAGTTTACAAAGGATTGCTGGATTCCACCAGCCAAGCAACCCTCTTTCTTCCTACTTTTTTTCTTTGCTTTTGCCTCTGTCAAAGTAGAAGCCATTGTTGACGGGGGAAAAGATCTTTTACATGAGAAGGAGGTGGCCATCATGTAGCTAAAGTGCGATGGGCTTCAAGGGAACAAAGACGATGATTGTATGCATTAAGGAAGCAAATGTCAAAATCCCTTAAAGGTTGGGTCTAAATTATTTGCTGCTTACTGGATGATAAAGCTAGGACGGTATAAAATATTGACGGTGACATTATTCAATCTGATGCTAACTTGCAAGTCTGTTGTTTTGAAGGAGCTATTGGTATAGACATAGATACCAATGAAACTGAGAACTCTTAGGAGGCTTTACGGGTTCTTGATATTATTTTGCGGCAGCATGCGGCAAAATAATATGTGAATTTCCTTCTAGTCATTTATTGTTGACATTATGGATTACATAATTGTGGGTTTGTTTGTTGCATTTTGATAGTTACAAAAATACATTTTTAGGGAATGTCTTCTTGTAAGACAATCATTTTTTCAAAACAATCCTAAAAACTTTACTGACATTGGTGGTGGAGTCATAGGATGCAGAGGTTTTCCTTGTAATTTGAGGACTTCACAAGGAGGACTTTCTTTGAGTATTGGTAAGAACTTACAATGTCTCTACACTTCTGCAATTTGGTTTTTCTTGCATTGTCATTCAATCACTTTATTGTTTTAAAATATTATTATCTTTCTTATTTGTTGAATATAGATGTCTCTACTACTATGACTATGTGTCCTAGACCAGTGGTTGGTTTTCTACTTGCAAATCAAAATGTCAAGGATGTATACCAACTGGACTGGAACAAGGTGATTAAGAATTTGTTCTTTATGTTTATTTTCTAGGTTATTGAATGCCTATATATAATATACCTATTGAGGCAACTTGTTTTAGCTTGCTTGTTTCATTCTTCATATTGTGTCTACTAAGATTATTTTTTTTCACTGTTTGTTGTTGCTAGGCTAGAAGAGCTTTGAAAATTTGAGAGTGAAGACAACTCATACAAATCAAGAATTTAAAATCATTGGGATAAGTGACAAGCCTTGCAAAGATGGAATGTGAGTCTTTCCGGGTTGTGTTGTTTTATTATTTGTCAGTATTTTGCAATCAATTGGTTTATAAGAATCTTTGAATTTTTGAACCGTATGTAATGAAGCATTGTTTTAAGAACTAGGAGAAGCTGCTTTTATATAAATGGAGGCACCGATGGCGGGCATCTCCGGCATCCGAGAATTTTAGTATAGAATTACTTCATTTCATCTCCTCAGTAGATTTAAATCGGAAAGCATTGACAGTTAATCCTTAACAAATACAAGGAGGAATTATACAAAGAATATGTCATAGCAATGTAAGGTGGGTTGCTACTGACCAGCAATAACTTTGGTGTTGTAAGAGAAGCAATTGAGAAAGCATTTGCAAATCTTGATGTCAGGCTCTCGATTTGGTGAGCCCTAAAAGAATATCTACTTAGCTTAATTGTTGTTTTGAAAGTAATTTGCCACTCTCTAATCTTAACCAGTGGTCACTTAGTTACACTTCAAAATTTTAGTATTTCATTTTTAAATATGTCGAACCTGTTGATTATGAAGGCTTGAACAGACAGGCAAGGATATTGAATATGGTGCAACAACAACTGTCATGTTTGTCAGGAACGATTCCTTGTTATACTCTATCACATAGGTTATATCTCTACATGACACAATTGAAGAGAGAGGAGCATGATGATTAGGAGAAAGTCAACTATGATTGAACTGATCCTTAGTAAGATTAACAGATTAAATTCTAGAGTTGTTTGCATAACCAGTACTAGTTATCTATTACAACTATTGGAATATTTATTCTGCTTGCATTTTTTCCTTTTGTTATTTGTGATAGAGTTACATTATTTTTATTTATTATGATGTGTTCTGCATATGCTTTTCAAAGTTTTTGTTCCCACAGATTCATGTTTTAGGAATAGTAATGTACTGTTATTAAAATCAGTGGAGCGATCTCTCTGTATTGTTGTAGTTCTTGGTCATCAACAAAAAATTAATAATCAAGATAATGATATCCATTCCAAAGGCCTAAACTCCAGACTAAACACTAGAGTGCAATACTATACATGCACAAATCATATTTAGAAACCTCTGTCATGAACCATCCAATCTAATAAGGAATTTGATACATCTAAACGTCTCCACATTGACAAACCATCATTTTCTATAAATGTTTACATCTGATGTTAAAACTTCATCATCCTCAAACCATGGGATTATTTAGGATAGTTCATAAGGATCACATCCCTACATTGGAATGCCATTTTTGATATTTACTTTTCATAAAATTAAATACATAATTAATATAAGACAGTTCTATAGTGTTGTAGTGCAAATGTACTATTATTAAAGGTTAAAACAAAATGATAATCTTAAAATTACCAAATGTGATCGATATAGTTTCCCATTAGATGTGTAATGGGCATTTTTCTTGCAGGGGAATGGTTGGTTGATCAAGAACCGGACAAGTAATATATATTATGTGACTTCCTTTTCTCCATAACATAAATAAATAAAGGAAATAATGCCTTCTAGTTTTAAGTCTGAAATTTATTTCTTGTTTTTATTTTTGATTTCTCTTGCATGGCATAATGTTTTCTGCTTGATTTTTCTGTTGGAGCAGCTCATGCTATCCGATGGTTTTAGAAGAAGAGAAACAAAATACCAAAATGAAATCTTTCATTTTAAAACTTCATTCTTCTTGCATTTATAGTCTCCAGCTTTTCTTGGTGTTTAGAACAAAAGTGAAAAACTAGTTCAGCAATCCTATCATTGGATTAAGGTATTATTAATTTCCCCACTGTTAAAAACTATTAAAAGACAACGGATTTTATCCTTCCACAATCAGAATTTGTTCTCTAGTTGACAATCAGAAACTGAGATTGAAGCAGTAGATATTGAATACTATTTTAGGTACCTTAATATCTGTAAGGTATTTTTTTCAAGCAGTTAATAATTTAAATTGTTTCTGCTGCAGCGTGGATAATCTCTGTAAGGACATTTTTCTTCGTGGCAAGATGGATTATCAAAGTTGGGTTCCCGTCTCATTGATTGCCACCTTTAACATGGTGAGTAATCCATGTGATTATGGATATGAGGAGTCATGTTCAAAAATTTTAACTGCCTCTACTTCCTAACACATCACAATTTATGTAGGTCAAAAGGGTGACCACGAGAACAGCGGTGATATTGAATGCTCTAAGAGATTCGACAGAACTTGAAATAAAGGTACTTCACCCCCATCTTTTCCCCTCTTGATTCTACTCTTATCAGCTATGTTTCTTAAATAATTCATCTTGGTATTTTTCTTCAAAACCTATTCCTGCAATCATCTACAAGAAGAGAAAATTAGAAGACAAGAGGATTGGATGAGATGGTTACTGCCCTCGATGGAAAATCCAAATGGTCATGGTTCCACGCCTCATTTGACATTGAACCATGATGATTCAGTCATCCACCCTATGCAGACTCTCAGATTAGAGGAATCTTCCAGCCAGACCACCATGAGTCGTACTCAAACTAAGGTAGCACTTGATAGGGGATCAGCATCCTATAGCTACAAAAGCTAGCAGGGTAGAGATCCAGCTCAACTAGAAGAACTTTGCCACAACGGTTCAGATCATGAAATAGGCAGTGACTGAATCATCATAAAATAGTCTTTTGGCTATTGTTCATTAGTTGTAAATAGAGTCTATTTGTTTATTTGTATTGGGATAAATTTTATTTCAACATGAGATATGTTTCTTCTTTTGTGATTGTAATTCTTGTATAACTAACATTTTGAATGATATTGATGTGGGGAATATTCTTTCTTGATTATGATTCTTTATTATATTTTAAATTGAAATATGATATATTGGTATTAAAAGATAATAATTTAAAAGACAATGGTTTAAAACCATTATTGTTGTCTATCACCCTTAAAGACAACGGTTAAAAACTGTTGTCGTAGCCCCAAAAACGGTTGTAACTGGCAGAAAAATGCTCTAAATAACAACGGTTTTAAACCGTTGTCTTTTCATTCAAAGACAACGTGGTTTTACTGTTGTCTTTTCATTCAAAGACAATGATTTAAAACCATTGTCATAGCCCCCCACTTTTAACAACACTGTCAATTACAACGATTTTAAAGGGCCTACGACAACGGTTTTTAACCATTGTCTTTTAATATTTTTGTTGTAGTGGATTCACTAAGGTACGTTCTTAAAGCATTCCCTAGAAATACTAAAAGGCATCATTAGTAGATGCTTATTATATATCTAAGGATCTAGATTCAACTACTTTAGAAGAATTATTTTTAACTTTTGAAGTCCATGAAATGAGATGTGCAAGTGAGAAGAAGGAGCATAACATTGCCTTAATGGCAAAGGTGAACAAACAAGATTCAAAATCTTCTCTCAACGATAATCAAACATCACTGATGGTACGTAAATTTAAAAAGTTATTTAAAACTAAAAGATTTAATCAAGTGAAGGGTAGAAAAAGAAGGATAAGATGCTACCACTGCAATGAAAAAGAACATGTGAAAGATAACTGCCCTAAATTGAAAGACAAAGACAAGAGCAAGAACAAGAAGTCAACCAAAGCAAAAAAGTATAAGAATATGAAAGCGACGTGGGATGAAACGTCGTCTAAATCAGAAATTGAAGCCATCGCCGGACTTGCGCTAGTGACAAGTCACCAAGAAGAGCGAGACAAAGTAAGCTCATCCAAAATGAGCATTGAAAGCATCGATGCAGGGGGAGCGATATTGGAAGAAAGCAGTACTTCAGGGGGAGCTTCTGTAACACCCACTAAGCTTTTAAGAATAAATATGGGAATGATGAATTTGCCTTAGAAAAATAATAAGAAGTGAGTTGAAGTAAAAAGAAATAAAATGAAATAAAAAGAAGTGATGGTCAAGGATTGAACCTTGAACCTCTTATATTATAATTCATAGAATTAATTAGTAGAAACCAATTGGGATAGAGAGAAGATATTGATAGCAAAGGAGGGAAACTCATGATAAAGGTGAGAATAAAAGATAGCCAAAAGAAAACAAGAAAAGAGCAAGAGAAAGGCAACTTGCCTTCCTCCCTTTCTCTCCCTCTTCCTCTTTGATCTTGCCGAAATTTTAAAGAGGAGTTAAGGGGATTCATTCCCCCTTATTTTATCATGAATGGTGAGAATAAATGGAAAATAAGATAAATAAAATAAAAATAGAGAAAAAGGCTAAGGGAGAAGGAAAGCAAAAATCAAGTTTGCTACCTCTTCCCACTTAACATAAAAGGGAGCAAGAAAAGAGAAAATTATTTTTCTCTCATTTTCTTTCACTCATCCTCTCCCTCACCGAGAACACCACAGTCCCCTCTCCCCTATCTTCAGCCCCAAAGTCAAGTTTTCCCTAAGAAAGCCTAAGATACAAGGAGGACTTAGCAAAGGAATCAAGGGAAAGGAACTAGAAGAAGAGGCTACTTCTTCTTCACCATACCTTAGATCCACAAGTGAAAAGGATGTAAGCTTCCCCTCACCTATGGTACAAGGCCTTTATGTGATTTTTTTCAGATTTTATATGGATTAGAAAATCTAGGAAAGAACTTAAGAAAATTCGGTTAAAGAAAGGGTTTTCAAATCTAGGATGGTTTATACAAGACCTTATGTCATGATATTTTCTCTATGTCATGTAGGAAGTATTTTCTTCATGTTTTTATACTTAAATGATGCTTGATCAGAGGAGTACCTAACCCTAGAATTTCGGCCAAAATTATGTTAAGGAGGTTAGGGAAAAATATTGTTTAACTAAACTAGTACAAAATTTCTCCCATGAACTACTAAGGGTTTTTATTGGTTTTTCTTGCTTGAAAGTTACTTGGAATCAAAAGAAATCCATTTACATGTTTCGGCTAAGAAAATGGCTTAGGGTTAGGAAGACCTTTAAATTTAAATAACCATAGTTGTATGATAGAATATAGAGTTCTCCTAAAGAATTTGCATGTTGAATATTGCTAGAAATTCATGAACTCTTCTTGTAGATTTTCGGCCATGATTAGATGGATAGTTTAGAAGAGCTTAAACAAAATTCTAATATGCTCAAGACCTCTGTGATATTATGATATGGAAGTTGTTTAATGCTCTCATGTTTATTTGGAGTATAGAAAATTAGTTACATGATATATGACATGTAAGATTACAAGGGTTCTAGCTTGTTTATGAACCAACTTTATATATGATGTTCTTAGTAATTTTTGCCATGAAACTTACTTAGGTTTTTCTATGCATTAGGTCACTTAAAACCTAGTTTAAAGATTGGTAGGTTTCGGCCATGAGGAAAAATAAAAGAAAAAGGGAAAGAAACCTAGGAAGCCTAGGATACAATTCACATGTATGATTATTGTGCTTGTCATTATACATGCTATGAAATTTGTATAATTTCTCATGCTTTTAGGCTATTTGAAGCAAGTTTATATTCTGTGAGTTTCGGCCAAATAGGGTTTAAAAGACCTAGAGGCATTAGAAATGAAACCAAATGTGTTAAAAGTACTCCTTATGAAAATATGATAATGTGTTGATGGTATCACATGTTTGTATAATTTTTCCATGACCTAAATGGATCATTGTGTGTTTCGGCCATGAAGGGATAAATGCCCTAGAAACCCTAGAACAAAAATTAAATATGCTTATGTCACTCTACATGAAATATGATAAGTAGAAAATCAAAGTTCTCATACTATATGTTGTTTAGTGACCTAAATGAGACTAGGGTAAGTTTCGGCCATACATGTTGTATAATGTCTTGTTATGAATTCATACATGATGTTAGTTCAAGTTCACATGCTTGTATGTTTATTTGTAGCCCTAATGAACACTTGTTAAAAGTTTGACCATGACATATGTTAAGAGCTTGAAGGACTTAGGAACTAGCTCCATATGCTTACTATGTTACTTAGAAAAAAATGCTATAAATGTGGTTTAAGGTTTCCATGCTTTCATGACATTTGAGACCTTGTTTATGTACTGATAGGTTTTGGCCACTTGAGTTTAAGGACTTGGAGAACTTAGAAACCAAGTAAATCATGCTTATAATGCTTTCTATGAAATTGATGTAATGATAATTTAGGTTCCACATGCTTGGGGGTTGTTTTTACCTAAATTGAGATCTAAGAGGGTTCGTCCATGATAAGAATCCAAATGATTAGGAGGCTTAGAATCCAAGTTAACTATGTTACCATGTTCTTAGGATAGTATAATCACATGATACACCCTTATGCTTAAACATGTATGCTTGTGATTTATACTTTCTATGATATGATATGTGTTTAGAATATGCATGCTTTGATGGTATGTTATGTGTTTAGAATATGCATGTTTTTATGATACGATATGTGTTTAGAATATGCATGTTTTAATGATATGTTATGTGCTTAGAAATATGCATGCTTTAATGATATACTATGTGCTTAGAATATGCATGCTTTTATGATATGCTATGTGGATAGAAATATGTATGCTTTTATGATATGCATGTTAATATGAGATATGCCTAAGGGATGCATACTTTTATATGATGTATGCCTAAGTGATGCATGCTTTTATGACATGATGTATGCCTAAGTGATGCATACTTTTATATGATGTATGCCTAAGTGATGCATACTTTTATGACATGATGTATGCCTAAGTGATGCATACTTTTATGATATGATGTGTGCCTAAGTGATGCATACTTTTATGATGTATGATATGTATAAGTATGACATGTACTTACTTTAAGTGGCTTGTACCAAGGGTGGGCTCCATAAGCGCCCCGGGGTCGATGGAATAAGACTCGGGCCTCGTTAGGGATGGGCTCCTAAGTGCCCCTAGGTCGATGGAGTAAGACTCGGGCCTAGTATGTTTACCTTGTAGGGTTCAAGACTTGCTACCTTGGATCTACATAGGTTGCGCGCAATATGTAAGTGGTACATAGCCGGGATCCCCTTTAAGTTGAGATTATGTTCAAGTATATATGTAAGAAGAAATGGTTTTAAAGATCATGAGACATACACATGTTTTTTCGGATACATGTTTTAAAAATCATATTGCATATACTTTATGATCAAGTGGTGATGATGCTATGCTTTAAGAGATGATAGGCCATGATATGATTATGTTATGTTTCATGCTATGTTTTAAGAGATGATATGCCATGATATGATTATGTTATGTTCCATGCTATGCTTTAAGAGATGATATGCCATGACTAGTTATGATGTTTGTTATGTTGCATGATATGCTTAAAGAATATGTTGTGTTATGCCATGACTAGTTGAAATCAAGTTAAGTTGAGACATTATTTGATTATGTGTTGATTGTTGGTTTTAGTGAGTAGGAAAGGAACTTACTGAGCCATGAGTACTCATAGCTTACTTTCCTTGTACCACAGATAAAGGAAAGAGCTGGATGAGCTAAAGGAGCAGCAGGAGGGGCAAAGATGATGTGTGTGGCGGTGGCTAGGCAACTAATTAAGAACCTGCTTTAAAATCTTTAAGAACTATGCTTTGGTTTTGTGAAATGTAATACAATATGAGTGACTTGATGCTAAGTTTTTATTTATTTTGTTATCATGTTATGAGACCATGTTAGTGTAGTTCAGTTTTAATTAAGTTAAGAAAAATAATTTTTAAGTCTTCCGCTGTAATATGTACGTAGAGTATCGTAGTCCCGTCCCTTAGGGTTAGCAGGGAGGGCGGGCGTTACAGCTTCGGATCACAGGATTGACAAGATAAGTCAGGTGTGGTCTCTTCCTCCTGATAAATTATTTCAGTTTATTTAATTATTAACAAAGAATTGTTGTAAATTAGAAAAATAAGTTAAAGAACTAAAGTCAATTCTAGCTAAATCTTGTCGATTAGAAGACTATGATAAAGTTAAAATTGAGAATAAAAAATTACAAAAAGAGATAGAAACTTTGAAAAATTACACATGCTCAAATATTCAACATATTAGAAAATATAGTGGATTGAATTGGTACCTTAAATACCATAAGGGTAAAATTAAAAAAAAAGTCGAAGAAATACATATCTAAGAGATTCCTAGTTAACACAAAAGGAAGGAACTTTTATTGAGTTCTAAATTTTTTTTTTTTTATTGAATGCTTTTAAATTATGGCTTTCAAAGTAAATTAAATATTAAATTTTTTTAAGCGGTTTTGCCTAGAAAAGTATTGTTGTACCAATATCCAAGAAGGCCTAGTGCCTCACCACAGCCTGAAAACCAATTATTGAAATAAGTATTTAATTGACTAACTATTAAGCATTTAAAAGTTATAAAAATATTTTAATTCTCTGTTAAAAATTAATTAAATATTTTTTTAATTCTCATCATTTTAAAATAATTAGAAATTTTTTTAGACTTTTAAATAAACACCATTTTTAATGTGATCAAATGGGGGAGTAGAGAACAAGTCTAGATGGTGCTTGCAAATTTTTTTTTACTTGTAAAAATTTAGAAATTTTTCCCTAACTTAACTTGGGTTTGATCAAATCAAAAAGGGGGAGATTGTTGATACCCCCATGATAGTTTTGATGTGATCAACCAAGTCATGTTAGGTCTTGTTGGTGTTTAATCCTGTGTCTAAGTGTACAGGAGCTTAGGAGCACAGGAAGTCGAGCAGAAGACGCGGCTAGTGAGAAGGAAAACACGGGAGAGAGCCGACCGGCTCGGTGCATCTGAGGGATGAGGAGCTACGAAAGAGTATACCGGCGGATGAGAAGGACGCACATGGTGGTCTAAGGGACGAGAAGCCAGAGCAGAAGCTTGCTCAAGGAGAAGGCCAAAAATTGGGTTTAGGTGAGCCCTATTTCGATTGGCCGAAATCACCTAGGCGATCGGAGTGGCAGGAGAGCAAGAGAAGGCTGAAAATGCTGCTGGAGGTGCCTTCAAATAGAATTGAAGGTGCCTCCGAGGTGCCTCCGCATGCCTCCATAGCTTCTATGGAAGGCGCCTTCGATGAATAGTATGAAGACACCTTTCAGCCCTATGGAAGGCGCCTTCGACCAGGTTGATTTTAGCTATTGCCAAAGGATAAAGCTTTATCCTTTGGCGCCTCATTGGAGGTGTCTTCCAACCCTATGGTGTTTCCAACATAGTTGAGTACAATATCACCTTTAGCTACGTGATCCCTTACAAAATGGTGCTTCACTTCTATATGTTTAGTCCGTGAGTGATGAATTGGGTTTTTTTATAGATTTATTGAACTTATATTATCAATTGAGATTTTTGTTTTCTGATATTCTAGTTGATAGTCTTTAAGGGTATGCATCACCCATAGGAACTGAGATGCGCATTCACCTAAGGCTATATATTCAGCTTCAGTGGTAGATAAAGCAACACAGTGTTGCTTTCTACTTGACCAACTTACTAGGCATTTTCCTAGAAATTGACAGCTACCACTTGTGCTTTTCCTATCTAGCTTGCACCCGCATAGTCTAAGTCAGAGTAGCCGGTTAGGTCAAGGGTTCCAGATCTAGGGTACCATAGTCCTACATTTAGGGTTCCCTTAACATACCTAAGGATTCTTTTGACAAGGGTTAAGTGAGACTCTTTTGCACAAGATTGGTATCGTGCACACATACCTATTGCGAAGATAATGTATGGTCGGCTCGCAGTAAGGTACAGTAGACTTCTGTAACAACCACCCTTCTTTACTAACCTCTAAGGATGGATGCTACTTAACTATAACTTTACTTAAGTAATGTTGCTTATGCTAATAAAAGCAAAGCTTTAAAAAAAAAAAAATCGGACTGCCATGCAAAACTAATCCACTATTCTTACTGTAAACGCCCTTCATATCATGCAATTTAAACATTTCTACATGTGATTACGTGCTGAGGAACGGAAAGAACTCCTCATATAAAAAAACTAAACTCAAACAATAAACTAGCATACCTAGAAATTGTCATAGACAGAGTTATAGAGAAACTAATCCTTAGTATGCTACATTTTTCTTCGAGGTACACAAATCACCTTCTTAGCATACAATTTAAGACACCATAACAACAATTCTGATAGGAGTATTTCCAACAACACAGCATAAACAAGTCTAACATGCACTTTACTCATTTCAAAGCTTGAAAGCAATTGCAGCACATTTATGAACAAATGCATGTTACGGATGTATCATGCAATTCTATTTGGTACAGCAACTGAGCATGCAAATCTTTCTGAATTTAAACAGCAGTGTATCCAAACACAAATAATGCTACGACATTGATAAAAAGATACGTACATGGCAGTTCAAATGAAAGAAATTTCAGAAATAACTAAACTCCAATAGTGCAAGGAATAACAATACTACACCTATTTTTTAACATGCAACCAAAACAATCAAGTCCGGCCAAACTTTCAACAACAGGACTATCGTACCTAGCAATGGTAATAAAAATAATGCGAAATAAACAAAGTCCAGTGACCCAAGAGAATAATCCTTCTAGTTATCTTATCAATTAAATGGAAAAAAAACTGATTAAATCCTGTTACAAGGTCCCAAGCTTCCATTGTCCGACATCACACACATTCATCACACATCCTTCTTGTCGCCTTCCTTCTTATACTTTTTCTTTCCCTTTATCTTTTATCTGCAGTAGGAGAAATGCAGACTATAAGCAAAATGCTTAGTGAGCGCTATCTAACTCACAAAATCTCGATATGCATGTATATAAATAAAAGAAACATGCTAAAACTGAATGCTAATATGTAAAGCTACTCATGCTCATAAATAGCAAAGAAATCAACTAACTGAAAAGCTAACATATAAAGCTAAACATGCTCATCAACTATTAAATAAATAACATGTAAGAAACTAAACATGTAAAAGCTGCTAGCATAAAAGAAAGCTAAACTTGCTGATCTTTAAAACAAAGTGAAACTTACTTCATTTACTCTAATCTTATTCTTTTATTTCACTTGTTTAAAATTTATACTTTAATACTTGAAAATAATAATCAACTTCTCTTGGGCCCAGGCTTAGTACCATCTTATGCGCGTTCCCTAATAGGTTGGGGTAGCGAGCCACCAATCCTAAAAGAGCAGACCTTGGTCTACCAGGGCCAAGACCTTAGAATTGGACACCTGGATTTGTTTAACGACAACCTTGGAAGTCGGATACTAGCCTCTTCTTAAAAAGTAAAATACTTATTATCTTAAATTACTTCTTCTTTAAATGCCTTGCCATTTTAATAGCATCTTATGTGCTAAAATCCCTAAAGTCTTGACTTTGGGATTTACTTAAGGCCTTGGCCTTTTCTTTCTTTTCTTTTTCTTTCTTTTTACCTGTTAATGCCTCTAAAAGAATTTGATAGAACTCTTATTTTCCCACTAGAATACATGGTTGTTCATGCTTATTAAAATAGCAAATAAAAACCAAAGAAACTGCTCATGTGTATCTAGTAGTAAAGAAAACTGATCATGCTCAACTCATAGCAATTAAAAACTGCACATGCTCAATAATAGCAAATGAAAACATATATGCATATATTCCAAAAATCCCCACAGCAAGCTTAAAGTAAGGAATGCTAGTTATCTAAACCTATTACACGTGTTAAGCTTAAGGTTGTCCTTGAAACGTGGATTTACTAGAACAGAACCTGAGAGATACTACTCATTCTAAATTGATTCCTTCCAAGCAAAGCATAAAGGAACACTACTATTGCCATCACAAATTGACACGTACTGGAGTTTTAAAACCCACATAAAACTTGGTTTCATTTCAAATACCCAACACATACGAAACCAGAACCTACCAAAACTAAAGATTCCTGTAACTTATTCATAACTATACTTTTAAAACATGCCACAATGCTTTCAACTACTGAAAACCAAGACATCAATTGTTCCCTATCCTATGTGCCACGGCAACAAAAGAATTGAAGGTTGTTACTGCTCAGTCCACGGCAAAGAACCAAAACAAAAGATTTCTCATTGCCTAGTATAACAAAATCCGAATTCAAACTATAAAGCTTGGGATATTAAACCCACATGCTTGAATTTTACCCATCCTATTCTTTCTTTGAAGGTCACGGTGGCAAACCCTAAACCAACATCACAGAAAAATTCGAAAACAAACGAAATAGAAATCCAAAACTATCCTACTGCAGGTGAGTAGCGACTCACCTCGTTGTTCTTGGACTTACAACCGAAAGGGAAGACTCTAGGGTTTCGGGTAGCTCGACCTTCGGCTCCTCCTCGTGCCCACAACCTCTCCTTGATGAGAGGATCTCAACGGTGTGAAGAGATCTTGGAGAAAAGTGCTCTCCAGTCGTCGGAGATGAAGCCCTAGCCGCGGCTTCGTTTCTGCCCGAGAGAAATCGCCGACGCTGCGTGAGGAGAAGAGGTGAGAAAGAAATTAGGTTTCGGAAAAACTAAATCCTCTCTTTATAACTAGGGTTATTTTTGGTTCCAATTACAACTTAAATATTTTTCTCTCCCTCTTAGGTTAACACAGCCCGCGAGCGCAGCCGGTCAAGCGGGTTTTGCTCGAAGCCACAGATCGCAGGTTCGATCCTCGCTGCACCCTTTTTTCCTCTTATTCTCTGTTCTAACTTCTACCTTATATATATTTTATTCCATATATAATTAACAAAACAACCACAGACCGGTTGGTTGGGCTGGGTTCGGCTGAGATTCGGCTCGGGTCAAGGTCTCGGGTTCGAGTCTCACCTTCAACGTTTTTTTTATCAAAACTTCTTTCTTTTTGTAACCCTACTAAACGACCTCCAAAAATTACATAAAAATACTCTAAAAATTCCTAAAAATCTCTAGAATATTTTAAAAGTATTTTCAAATATTTTTATGGACTTTTAGAACTTAAAATAGAAAAAATTGGGTCGTTATAATTCCCCATACCTTATAAAAAGTTCGTCCTCGAACTTAGAATAGCTCTAGATATTTCTCTCTCATACTGTCCTCCCGCTCCCAAGTGATTTCCTCGTGCTTCTGATTCTGCCAGACAACCTTCACTTGTGGTACTTCTTTGTTTCTCAATCTTTTTACCGCTCTGTCCACTATCTGTGTAGGTCTGCTCTCATAACTAAGATCCTCTTGGATCTGCACTGACTGAGGCTGAATCACTTGGCTCGGGTCATGGAGACACTTCTTTAGCATGGAGACATGAAATACATTGTGTATTGCTGACATGTCTTGTGGTATGTCCAGCCTGTAAGCTACTTTCCCAATCCTTTCTGTGATCAGGTAAGGTCCTACATAACGAGGACTTAATTTGCCCTTCTTGCCAAATCTCATCACTCCCTTCATAGGAGCGACCTTGAGAAAGACTGAATCCCCTACTTGGAATTCAAGTGGCCTACGGCGTGTGTTAGCATAACTCTTTTGTCTACTCTGGGCAGTCTCAATTCTCTGTCTGATCTTCTGAATAGCCTGAGTAGTCTCATCCATCAGCTCTGTCTGAATGCCCAGTTCTACTTCCATTTCTTTTCTCTCACCTGCTTCTTGCCAGCAAATGGGTGATCTGCACTTCCTGCCGTACAGTGCCTCATAAGGTGCCATCTTGATGGTGGCCTGATAGCTGTTGTTGTAGGCAAATTCAGCTAAGCATAGATACTTGCACCAACTTCCTTTGAAATCTAGTGCACAAGCTCTGAGCATATCTTCTAGAATCTGATTTACTCGTTCTGTCTGTCCATCAGTCTGAGGATGGAAGGCTATGCTGAACTTGAGTTTGGAGCCCAGTGTAGTCTGAACACACTCCCAAAAGTGAGAGGTGAAGCGCCCATCTCTATTAGAAACAATAGATTTAGGAACTCAGTGAAGTCGGATCACTTCTTTAACATACAGTTGTGCCAACTGCTCTATAGAGTGAGACACCTTGATGGCTAGAAAATGAGCAGACTTGGTCAATCTGTCCACTATCACCCATATCGCATCAAATCCATTTGTGGTTCTTGGAAGACCTGTTATAAAGTCCATGGATATGTCTTCCCACTTCCACTCTGGTATAGGAAGAGGCTGTAGAACTCCACCTGGTCTCTGGTGTTCTGCTTTGACCCTCTGACATGTCGGGCAGGTACTGACATATTTAGCTACATCTCTTTTGAGTCCAGACCACCAGAATCTCTGTTTCACGTCTTGATACATTTTGGTAGAACCAGGATGCATGGAATAAGGTGTACTATGAGCTTCTTCTAAAATTTTCTTTCTCAGCTCTTCATCATTGGGGACACACAGGCGGCTCCCCTGATAAAGAATTCCACTGTCTGATACTCGAAACTCCGAATTTCCATCTTCTTGCATCCCTTACTTGATCTTTTGGATATCTGGATCTTCATTTTGCTTTCTCTGTATATCCTCAAGCAAGGTTGATTCTAAGGTCAATGTAGAGAGTTGCCCATAAATAATTTCCATTCCAAAATCTGACAACTCCTTATGCAGTGGTAGGGCTAACGATGACAAAGACATCAGGGATGCACTGGATTTTCTGCTTAGTGCATCTGCCACTTTATTAGATTTGCCTGGATGGTAGAGGATTTCACAGTCATAATCTTTGACCAACTCTAGCCACCTACGTTGTCTCATGTTTAAGTCCTTCTGAGTGAAGAAGTACTTAAGACTCTGATGGTCTGTGAAAATTCTGCACTGAACGCCATACAAATAATGTCGCCAAAGTTTTAGTGCAAAGACCACAGCTGCCAGCTCAAGATCATGAGTGGGGTAGTTCTTTTCATAATCTTTGAGTTGTCTGGAAGCATAAGCTATCACTTTTCCTTCCTGCATGAGTACAGCTCCTAAGCCCATCTTGGAAGCATCACTGTAGATGTCAAAATTCCTGTCACTTTCTGGAACAGTCAGAATAGGAGCACTGGTCAGTCTTTTCTTGAGCTCTTGGAAACTATGCTCACATTTATCTGACCATTCAAACTTCTTGTTCTTTCTGGTGAGGGCTGTTAGTGGAGAGGCTATCCTGGAAAAATCCTCCACAAATTTCTTGTAGTACACAGCTAAACCAAGGAAGCTTCTGATCTCCCTGGCGTTCTTGGGTCTACTCCAGTTGTTGACTGCTTCTATTTTGGCTGGATCCACTTGAATGCCTTCTTTAGAAATTATGTGACCTAGAAATGCCACCTGATCTAACCAGAACTCGTACTTTGAGAACTTAGCGTAAAGCTGCTTTTGCTGAAGAGTCTGCAGTACTATCCTCAAATGCGTGTCATGCTCCTCTGGGGTTCTGGAATAGATTAGGATGTCGTCAATGAACACAATGACAAATTTGTCAAGATATTCTCTGAACACTCTGTTCATCAGGTCCATGAAAATTGCAGGTGCATTAGTCACACCAAAAGGCATGACTACGAACTCGTAGTGTCCATATCTGGTCCTGAAAGCCGTTCTGGGTATGTCTCTTTCCTTCACTTTTAGCTGATGGTACCCAGAGCGCAGGTCTATCTTTGAGAATACTGTCGCCCCTCTCAACTGATCAAATAGGTCGTCGATCCTGGGGAGGGGGTACTTGTTCTTGATTGTCACTTGATTCAGAGCTCTATAATCTATGCACATCCGCATAGATCCGTCCTTCTTCTTGACGAACAAATAATAACCAACTGTAACAACCACCCTACTTTACTAACCTCTAAGGATGGATGCTACTTAACTATAACTTTACTTAAGTAATGTTGCTTATGCTAATAAAAGCAAAGCTTTAAAAAAAAAATAATTTCAGACTGCCATGCAAAACTAATCCACTGTTCTTACTGTAAACGCCCTTCATATCATGTAATTTAAACATTTCTACATGTGATTACATGCTGAGGAACGGAAAGAACTCCTCATATAAAAAAACTAAACTCAAACAATAAACTAGCATACCTAGAAATTGTCATAGACAGAGTTATAGAGAAACTAATCCTCAGTATGCTACATTTTTCTTCCAGGTACACAAATCACCTTCTTAGCATACAATTTAAGACACCATAACAACAATTCTGATAGGAGTATTTCCAACAACACGGCATAAACAAGTCTAACATGCAGTTTACTCATTTCAAAGCTTGAAAGCAATTGCAGCACATTTATGAACAAATGCAGGTTACGGATGTATCATGCAATTGTATTTGGTACAGCAACTGAGCATGCAAATCTTTCTGAATTTAAACAGCAGTGTATCCCAACACAAATAATGCTACGACATTGATAAAAAGATACGTACATGGTAGTTCAAATGAAAGAAATTTCAGAAATAACTAAACTCCAATAGTGCAAGGAATAACAATACTGCACCTAATTTTTAACATGCAACCAAAACAATCAAGTCCGGCCAAACTTTCAACAACAGGACTATCGTACCTAGCAATGGTAATAAAAATAATGCAAAATAAACAAAGTCCAGTGAACCAAGAGAATAATCCTTCTAGTTATCTTATCAATTAAATGGAAAAAAAACTGATTAAATCCTGTTACAAGGTCCCAAGCTTCCATTGTCCGACATCACACACATCCTTCTTGTCGCCTTCCTTCTTATACTTTTTCTTTCCCTTTATCTTTTATCTGCAGTAGGAGAAATGTAGACTATAAGCAAAATGCTTAGTGAGCGCTATCTAACTCACAAAATCTCGATATGCATGTATATAAATAAAAGAAACATGCTAAAACTGAATGCTAACATGTAAAGCTACTCATGCTCATAAATAGCAAAGAAATCAACTAACTGAAAAGCTAACATATAAAGCTAAACATGCTCATCAACTAGCAAATAAATAACATGTAAGAAACTAAACATGTAAAACCTGCAAGCATAAAAGAAAGCTAAACTTGCTGATCTTTAAAACAAAGTGAAACTTACTTCATTTACTCTAATCTTATTCTTTTATTTCACTTGTTTAAAATTTATACTTTAATACTTGAAAATAATAATCAACTTCTCTTGGGCCCAGGCTTAGTATCATCTTATGCGCGTTCCCTAATAGGTTGGGGTAGCGAGCCACCAATCCTAAAAGAGCAGACCTTGGTCTACCAGGGCCAAGACCTTGGAATTGGACACCTGGATTTGTTTAACGACAACCTTCGAAGTCGGGTACTAGCCTCTTCTTAAAAAGTAAAATACTTATTATCTTAAATTACTTCTTCTTTAAATGCCTTGCCATTTTAATAGCATCTTATGTGCCAAAATCCCTAAAGTCTTGACTTTGGGATTACTTAAGGCCTCGGTCTTTTCTTTCTTTTCTTTTTCTTTCTTTTTACCTGTTAATGCCTCTAAAAGAATTTGATAGAACTCTTATTTTCCCACTAGAATACATGGTTGTTCATGCTTATTAAAATAGCAAATAAAAACCAAAGAAACTGCTCATGTGTATCTAGTAGTAAAGAAAACTGATCATGCTCAACTCATAGCAATTAAAAACTGCACATGCTCAATAATAGCAAATGAAAACATATATGCATATATTCCAAAAATCCCCACAGCAAGCTTAAAGTAAGGAATGCTAGTTATCTAAACCTATTACACGTGTTAAGCTTAAGGTTGTCCTTGAAACGTGGATTTACTAGAACAGAACCTGAGAGATACTACTCATTCTAAATTGATTCCTTCCAAGCAAAGCATAAAGGAACACTACTGTTGCCATCACAAATTGACACGTACTGGAGTTTTAAAACCCACATAAAACTTGGTTTCATTTCAAATACCCAACACATACAAAACCAGAACCTACCAAAACTAAAGATTCCTGTAACTTATTCATAACTATACTTTTAAAACATGCCACAATGCTTTCAACTACTGAAAACCAAGACATCAATTGTTCCCTATCCTATGTGCCACGGCAACAAAAGAATTGAAGGTTGCTACTGCTCAGTCCACGGCAAAGAACCAAAACAAAAGATTTCTCATTGCCTAGTATAACAAAATCCGAATTCAAACTATAAAGCTTGGGATATTAAACCCACATGCTTGAATTTTACCCATCCTATTCTTTCTTTGAAGGTCACGGCGGCAAACCCTAAACCAACATCACAGAAAAATTCGAAAACAAACGAAATAGAAATCCAAAACTATCCTACTGCAGGTGAGTAGCGACTCACCTCACTGTTCTTGGACTTACAACCGAAAGGGAAGACTCTAGGGTTTCGGGTAGCTCGACCTTCGGCTCCTCCTCGTGCCCACAACCTCTCCTCGATGAGAGGATCTCAACGGTGTGAAGAGCTCTTGGAGAAAAGTGCTCGCCGGTTGCCGGAGACGAAGCCCTAGCCGCGGCTTTGTTTCTACCCGAGAGAAATCGCCGACGCCGCGTGAGGAGATGAGGTGAGAAAGAAATTAGGTTTCGGAAAAACTAAATCCTCTCTTTATAACTAGGGTTTTTTTGGTTCCAATTACAACTTAAATATTTTTCTCTCCCTCTTAGGTTAACACAGCCCGCGAGCGCAGCCGGTCAAGCAGGTTTTGCTCGAAGCCACAGATCCCAGGTTCGATCCTCGCTGCACCCTTTTTTCCTCTTATTCTCTGTTCTAACTTCTACCTTATATATATTTTATTCCATATATAATTAACAAAACAACCACAGACCAGTTGGTTGGGCTGGGTTCGGCTGAGATTCGGCTCGGGTCAAGGTCTCGGGTTCGAGTCTCACCTTCAACATTTTTTTTATCAAAACTTCTTTTTTTTGTAACCCTACTAAACGACCTCCAAAAATTACATTAAAATACTCTAAAAATTCCTAAAAATCTCTAGAATATTTTGAAAGTATTTCCAAATATTTTTATGGACTTTTAGAACTTAAAATAGGGAAAATTGGGTCGTTACAACTTCCTATCGCACTTCGATAGTATTTCAAGTCTACTAGTTTACCTTCTAAGTCTGAGTCAATTTTAGCATTAGTAGTCATTGGTGTATTAATGATTTTTGAGATTACCATTCCAAATTTTCTAATTAATTCCTTAGCATATTTAGTTTGATAAATATAGATTCCATCTTTAGTTTGCTTAATTTGTAAACCTAAGAAGAAATTAAGTTCACCTACCAGACTCATTTCAAATTCATTTTCCATTAGTTTGGTGAATTCTTTTAGAAATTTAGAGTTGGTTGATCCAAAAATAATATCGTCGACGTAAATTTGGGCTATAAAAATGTCGTTGTCTAAGGTTTTTATGAAAAGGGTTGGATCTATTTGACATTGGTTGAATCCTTTTGATATTAGATAATTGGACAGACATTCACACCAAGCCCTAGGTGCTTGTTTTAGTCATTATAGGGCCTTTTTTAGTCTAAAGACATAATTTGTAACGACCCACCTTCCTTACTACTCTCCAAAGATGACCGTTACTTATCTATTACTCTACTTACTAGTGTTACTTATGCTATTCTTAGCAACACTTAAATTTATCACGGCCCCAGAGAAGTTCCTACCGAAAAATTTCGGCAGAGTCTCCCCTGTACCGATGATCATAAATTGAGATACATAAATATATACTTCAGCCACAGGCGGCTGGAACATGTATCAAACACCCATGCAGTTTAATAAGTGTCAAACACTAAAATAATTACGTATTACACAGAGACTCATGACAGCATGCAATCTAAAACATGAATAAACTCAATAAAACAAGGAATGAAAATACAATCTCAAATGACATAAACCATAAAGTACAACTCAACTATTTCGTATCCACTAAACATGATAACTCAAAAAAAACTTCCCAGATCTCTCCATAGTCCTGGCATCACACACCATCCGCGCCACCTTGTCGCCTTCCTTGCTATATCTTTTCCTTTCCTGTATCTGCAGTAAGAGGAAATGCAATCTATAAGCAAAATGCTTAGTAAGCGCTATCTAACTCACAAAATCTCGATATGCATGTACATATACCTATAACATGATCTAACTGAATCTTACTAAAGACTACTCATGCTCATCAAATAGTAAAGGAATCAAACAGGCTGAAATTCTAAACATGTAAAGTTACTCATGCTCTTCTAATAGTAAAGAACAGTAAGCTAATCTAAATAACATGCTAGCATAAATGAAAAACTCAACTTGCTGCTTTTGAAACAAAATAAAACTTATTTCATTTGTTCTAAACTTATTCTTTTATTTCACTTGTTTAAAAACTTCTTCTTTAATACTTTTATACTTATGTAAAACTTGTTTTACTTGTTCAAAAGCTTATACTTATAATACTTCAAAATAGTAATCAACTTCTCTTAGGCCCGACAACTGTACATGCTATGCGCGCATCCATAACTAGACCCGAGGTAGCTAGTCCTGAATCTAGTAGGGTTTACTAGGTTATCAAAACCTAGGGACGACTATGGGAGCCCAACCCAACGACAACTAAGAGTCCAGCACAGTGCCACTGATAAAAGTAAAATACTTGTTATCTTTTAATACTTCTAATATATAATGCCTTGGCATTTTAATAAACACCTTGTGTGCCAAAAATCCCTAAAGTCTTGACTTTGGGATCTACTTAAGGCCTTGGCCTTTTTCTTTCTTTTCTTTATCTTTCTTATACTTTTCTTAAACTCAAATACTGTTAGGGTATTTTTCCATATGCATCTATAAGTGAAATCAACTAGGTAACACACAATCATGCATATTTAAGGGAAATCTAAAGTCTTGTTCTACTATGCTTTCCATAAACTATCTGTTAGCAAATCTGTACTGTTAAAGAAACTAAATAGTTAAAGAAAATCTGCACAACGAAGGGATCTAATCTGCACTAAAATTCTCACATGGCAATTATAAACCTAGAATTTCATATTCTTGTAACCGGCTGTGACCAAATGGTATCCCTGATATTGGCACATCCAAGTACTTTAAGTCTGAACATCAATTATGCCATTAAACTTATAGTCAGAAAGGAATTCTCAGTATAACAACTATATCGATCAACATGTAAATCTCTTATCTCATCTTCTAAACTAAACTTCTACTCTGACCTTATTACTTGCATATCTAAATCACTCACATACTTCTCACCTGTTAAATTCATTACATCAATTCAAATCATCTTTAGTCTTAATATATGTCACTCACCAAACAACATATTACTTATGCTCATCTTCACTCTTTCATCCACACTTCTGCACTAAAGAGATTACACTATCATCCATAGCCTAATGTACCAAAGATCTATTCTGACTTTTTTTAGAACCCCGATAAAGAGGAGTATTAGCATCATCAATTGAAACTCAATCCATCAAAACCACTCTGCCAAATTCTCCTAAGACTAGGCTGTTCATAACAAAAACATAGCACAACCAAAACTAAAACCCGTAGGGTTCCAAAATGATCTGTTCGTACCCATTAAGGTAACAGTAAATAAATATCTAAACATGAAACTCAAATTATAAGGTTGAGGAGTCTAATCTACATGCCTAATCCATTTAAATCCCTTTTCATCTTCTTTATGAGACTCACAATAGAAAACTTCAAAAACAACACTCTAAAAACAAGAGTTCTGCTACAAACCAATCACACACCTCGAGGAAAGAATTCTATTCATCATCTAGAAAAAGGATTCTATTTGAAATGCTTAAGGGATGGAAAAATGTTCTGTTCGTGTACATCAAAATCTGTAGTGCAGATAGGCCTGCTAATCATGGCCATTTCATGGCACAAAATCAATTAAAATTTCTCTAGAATTTACATTCCTCTAATTCTCACTTTATGTTCCTAACACGTATAATCAACTTCATAGGGAAATCCACTAGAATATTTTCCATAGTTCTCGAAAACCTTATCGAGAAACAGAATAGCGACCATCCAACTCAAACCATTAAATTGCTACACACTAATTTGGTACATAACCCAAATTAAACAAAACTTAAGTGAATCTACCTATTACTGGTTAAGGATACAAACGGATCCGCGCACAACATATTTATTACACCATCACAAAGCTGTAGAATTCAAAATACATAAGCTATTCTCAATTATTCTCTAACCTCCTTATTCTATGCTTCAAAAGAGAACTGTTAACTTAAACACTCCCTAAATTGAATGCTCATGATGTTAATACAAGCAAAACCATATAGCACAGCAAACAAAACTTGTTGCTCATGATATTTATAGGCTGTTCAAAACTGAATGGCATAAAAGAACTAGATCCGAAATCCAGAAATAAGGTTATTCATAATCAATGAGGTGGCAAAGAACTAAAATCTACAGTGCTAAACACAAGGCTGCTCAAGCTTACCGAATCATTAACAAAGGAAATCTAAACAGCAAGTATCTAAAGCTAACACTGCATGCTTTAAACTAGAACAGATCTAAAACCATTCATAATCCTTCTTTGAAACCCACGGCAGCAAGCCCTTTAGACTAAGCTAACCTCAAAAATCTGTACAAGAATTATCTTCCTAAATATAGAACCCAAGCTTACATCAAACCAATTCCTTATCTTTGAGTCTCACGGCAGCAGACCCTAAACCAAAAGTCTTCACAGCAAAATTCAAAAACTGAAAAAAAAAAAAAAAAAAAAAAAAAAAAAAAAAAAAAAACTCTACACGAGCAGAGCATGCTCATCAAGGTCACCACAGAAAAATCTAAGTTAAAAGCTGCAGTACTAATTTCAAAGCTTGAAGGAATCAACCCACTTGCTTAAACTTAACTAATCACTTTCTTTCTTTCTTTAGGGTTAACGGCAGAAAACTTTGAACTCATCCCTCCTCGCGGCATACCCCAAAAGACACAAATAAAACACCAAACCGAACTCAACAACTCAAACCAAAGATAGAATCAACAAACAGGAATTAAAATCCCTAGCAGCAAGCTTCAAAAATCAACACAGCAGCAAGCTTCAGAAATCAAGAACACAAAGATCCGAAACCTCAATTCACAGCAACAAGGGCAGAAAATCTCGGAACTACTCTTACTGCAGGTGAGCGAGCAACTTACCTTAGGTTTTCTTGGACTTACAGCCGATGAGAAAGGCTCTAGGGTTTCGGGTGAAGCTTGAAATCTCAACGATTCTTCTGTGTTCGCGTCCCTTCTTGACAAGAGGAGCTCAATGGTGTGAAGACCTTACGGAAAACTCCCTTGGCCGACCGCCGGAGAAGCCCAAGGTGCTTGCTGCATTTTCGCCTGAGAAGAGAACGCCGACGCACGGGGATAGGAGAGGAGAGAAAATTTTCGGAAAAAGAAAACCTAATTCTTTTCTTATAACTAGGGTTTTTATTAACTGCTATACCTTAAATATTTGTCACTCTTTCCTTATTCAGCAACGGCCGCGTGAACACTTGGTCAGCACGCGCGTTGCTTAGGACTTGGCTCGTGGGTTCGAATCTCGGCTGCAACCATTTTTCTTCCTATTTATTTCCTATTCATTAACTACTGCTTAAATAGAATATTTCTCTTTCTTTAATAAGAAACGCCCGCTGGAACAGTTGGTCAGCTGGATTCACTTAAGGCTTGGTTCGGCCGGAGGTCACGGGTTTGAATCTCGGCTTGGACATTTTTTTGTCAAAACTTCTTTCGTTTAGTAAAAATACCAAACGACATCCAAAAATTGCATAAAAATACTCTAAAAATTTCTAAAAATCTCTAGAATATTTATATAGCATTTTTAAATATTTTTGAATTATTTTTTTGGGGCTCAAAATGAGGAAATTTGGGTTGTTACAATTCTCCATACCTTATAAAAAGTTCATCCTCGAACTTAGAATAATTCTGGATATTTCAGTCTCATACCATCCTCATACTCCTATGTAACTTTCTCGTGCTTCTGGTTCTAAATGATTCTCACTAATGGTACTCTTTGTTTCTTAGCCTCTTAACTTCTCGGTCCTCTATCATTCATATCGCATCATACCCATTAGTGGTCCTTGGAAGACCTGTTATAAAGTCTCTAGAGACCATAGGTGCATTAGTCACACCAAATGGCATGACTACAAATTCATAGTGTCCATATCTGGTCCTGGAAACTGTTCTGGGTGTATCGCTTCCTTTCACTTCCAACTGATGGTACCCAAAGCGCAGGTCTGCTTTAGAGAACACTATTGCCCTCTTTAGCTGATCAAATAGATCATCTATTCTGGAAAGAGAGTACTTGTCCTTAACTGTTCTTTGTTCGCGCTCTAAAATCTATGCACATCCGCATAGATCCGTCTTTCTCCTTAACGAACAACTCTGGAGCTCCCCAGGGTGAATGACTAGGGCAGATGAAACCCTTGTCAAGTAGCTCCTGGAATTGTTCTTGTAACTCTTTTAGCTCTGCTAGAGAAATTTGGTACAGAGCTTTTGAAATTGGGCTGGTGTCAGGAACCAATTCAATTTCAAACTCCACTCCTTTGTTGGGAGATAGTTCAGGTAACTCTTCTAGAAATACTTCTAGATATTCACAGACTACCCGAACGTCTTCCTGCTTGGGTCTTTCTTGTTACCATTGTCCTTCTAGTTCTAATTACTTAATTGGGTTTTCTAACTCCCCACTGTCTTATCCTCTACCTTGACATCTAGTTATACCAAGAAAAAGACTTGATATCTTCTCTATCCTTTCTAAACATTCTTATGTACATGTATAAAAGAGAAACAAAACTTCTATCTTACGAAAATGAATATAATCAATTACTCCATACTACAAATAATAAAGAAAGCATAAAAGGAAAAACTTAAATACTTTCTTACTTGAAGATGGCAAAGATGGTGTTGATGTGTGATGCTGAAGAATGGGAACTGCTCTGATACCAACTGTAACGACCCACCTTCCTTACTACTCTCCAAAGGTGACCGTTACTTATCTATTACTCTGCTTACTAGTGTTACTTATGCTATTCTTAGCAACACTTAAATTTTTCACGACCCCAAAGAAGTTCCTACCGAAAAATTTCGGTAGAGTCTCCCCTGTACCGATGATCATAAGTTGAGATACATAAATATATACTTCAGCCACTGGCGGCTGGAACATGTATCAAACACCCATGCAGTTTAATAAATGTCAAACACTAAAATAATTACGTATTACACAGAGACTCATCACAGCATGCAATCTAAAACACGAATAAACTCAATAAAACAAGGAAGTAAAATAAAATCTCAAATGACATAAACCATAAAGTACAACTCAACTATTTCTTATCCACTAAACATGATAACTCAAAAAAACTTCCCAGATCTCTCTATAGTCCTGGCATCACACACCATCCACGCCACCTTGTCGCCTTCCTTGCTATATCTTTTCCTTTCCTGTATCTACAGTAAAAGGAAATGCAATCTATAAGCAAAATGCTTAGTAAGCGCTATCTAACTCACAAAATCTCGATATGCATGTACATATACCTATAACATGATCTAACTGAATCTTACTTAGACTACTCATGCTCATCAAATAGTAAAGGAATCAAATAGGTTGAAATACTAAACATGTAAAGATACTCATGCTCTTCTAATAGTAAAGAACAGTAAGCTAATCTAAATAACATGCTAGCATAAAAGAAAAACTCAACTTGCTGCTTTTGAAACAAAATGAAACTTATTTCATTTGTTCTAAACTTATTCTTTTATTTCACTTGTTTAAAAACTTCTTCTTTAATACTTTTATACTTATGTAAAACTTGTTTTACTTGTTCAAAAGCTTATACTTATAATACTTCTAAATAGTAATCAACTTCCCTTGGGCCCGACAACTGTACTTGTTATGCGCGCATCCCTAACTAGACCCGAGGTAGCTAGTCCCGAATCTAGTAGAGTTTACTAGGTTATCTAAACATAGGGACGACTATGGGAGCCCAACCCAAGGACAACTAAGAGTCCACCACAGTGTCATTGATAAAAGTAAAATACTTGTTATCTTTTAATACTTCTAATATATAATGCCTTGCCATTTTAATAAACACCTTGTGTGCCAAAAATCCCTAAAGTCTTGACTTTGGGATCTACTTAAGGCCTTAGCCTCTTTCTTTCTTTTCTTTATCTTTCTTATACTTTTCTTAAACTCAAATACTGTTAGGGTATTTTTCCATATACATCTATAAGTGAAATCAACTAGGTAACACACAATCATGCATATTTAAGGGAAATCTAAAGCCTTGTTTTACTATGCTTTCCATAAACTATCTGTTAGCAAATCTGTACTGTTAAAGAAACTAAATAGTTAAAGAAAATCTGCACAACGAAGGGATCTAATCTGCACTAAAATTCTCACATGGCAATTATAAACCTAGAATTTCATATTCTTGTAACCGACTGTGACCAAATGGAATCCCTGATATTGGCACATCCAAGTACTTTAAGTCTGAACATCAATTATGCCATTAAACTTATAGTCAGAAAGGAATTCTCAGTATAAGATCTATATCGATCAACATGTAAATCTCTTTTCTCATCTTCTAAACTAAACTTCTACTCTGACCTTATTACTTGCATATCTAAATCACTCACATACTTCTCACCTGTTAAATTCATTACATCAATTCAAATCATCTTTAGTCTTAATATATGTCACTCACCAAACAACATATTACTTATGCTCATCTTCACTCTTTCATCCACACTTCTACACTAAAGAGATTACACTATCATTCATAGCCTAATGTACCAAAGATCTATTCTGACTTTTTTTAGAAACCCGATAAAGAGGAGTATTAGCATCATCAATTGAAACTCAATCCATCAAAACCACTCTGCCAAATTCTCCTAAGACTAGGTTGTTCATAACAAAAACATAGCACAACCAAAACTAAAACACGTAGGGTTCCAAAATGATCTGTTCGTACCCATTAAGGTAACAGCAAATAAATATCTAAACATGAAACTCAAATTATAAGGCTGAGGAGTCTAATCTACATGCCTAATCCATTTAAATCCCTTTTCATCTTCTTTATGAGACTCACAATAGAAAGCTTCAAAAACAACACTCTAAAAACAAGAGTTCTGCTACAAACCAATCACACACCTCGAGGAAAGGATTCTATTCATCATCTAGAAAAAGGATTCTATTTGAAATGCTTAAGGGAAGGAAAAATGTTCTGTTCGTGTATATCAAAATCTGTAGTGCAGATAGGCCAGCTAATCATGGCCATTTCATTGCACAAAATCAATTAAAACTTCTCTGGAATTTACATTCCTCTAATTCTCACTTTATGTTCCTAACACGTATAATCAACTTCATAGGGAAATCCACTAGAATATTTTCCATAGTTCTGGAAAACCTTACGGAGAAACAGAATAGCGACCATCCAACTCAAACCATTAAATTGCTACACACTAATTTGGTACATAACCCAAATTAAACAAAACTTAAGTGAATGTACCTATTACTGGTTAAGGATACAAACGGATCCGTGCACAACATATTTATTACACCATCACAAAGCTGCAGAAGTCAAAATACATAAGTTATTCTCAATTATTCTCTAACCTCCTTATTCTATGCTTCAAAAGAGAACTGTTAACTTAAACACTCCCTAAATTGAATGCTCATGATGTTAATACAAGCAAAACCATATAGCACAACAAACAAAACCTGATGCTCATGATATTTATAGGTTCTTCAAAACTGAATGGCACAAAAGAACTAGATCCAAAATCTAGAAATAAGGTTGTTCATAATCAATGAGGTGGCAAAGAACTAAAATCTGCAGTGCTAAATACAAGGCTGCTCAAGCTTACCGAATCATTAACAAAGGAAATCTAAATAGCAAGTATCTAAAGCTAACACTACATGCTTTAAACTAGAACAGATCTAAAACCATTCATAATCCTTCTTTGAAACCCACGGCAGCAAGCCCTTTAGACTAAGCTAACCTCAAAAATCTATAACGGCCGCGTGAACACCTTATTAACTGCTATACCTTAAATATTTGTCGCTCTTTCCTTATTCAGCAACGGCCGCGTGAACACTTGGTCAGCGCGCGCATTGCTTAGGACTTGGCTCGTGGGTTCGAATCTCGGCTGCAACCATTTTTCTTCCTATTTATTTCCTATTCATTAACTACTGCTTAAATAGAATATTTCTCCTTCTTTAATAAGAAACGCCCGCTGGAACAGTTGGTCAGCCAGATTCTCTTAAGGCTTGGTTCGATCGGAGGTCACGGGTTCAAATCTCGGCTTGGACATTTTTTGTCAAAACTTCTTTCATTTAGTAAAAATACCAAAAGACCTCCAAAAATTACATAAAAATACTCTAAAAATCTCTAGAATATTTCTATAGCATTTTTAAATATTTATGAATTATTTTTTTGGGGCTCAAAATGAGGAAATTTGGGTTGTTACATAATTTGGTTGTTCTAAGTCCTCAAATCCTGGTGGTTGACCTACATATACCTCTTCTTTAATAAATCCATTTAAAAATGTGGATTTTACGTCCATTTGAAATAGCTTGAATCCTTTGTGTGTTGCATAGGCCAGCAACATCCTAATGGATTCAAGTCTTGCTAAAGGGCCATAGGTCTCATCATAATCTAACCCTTCTACTTGATTGAACCCTTTAGCTACTAACCTAGATTTGTTTCTAACTATTTCACCTTGATCATTTAATTTTTTTCTAAAAACCCATTTAGTGTCAATTATGGTCTTGTTAACGAGTTTAGGCACTAATTCCCAGACCTGATTTCTTTCAAATTGGGCCAATTCTTCTTACATTGCTAGGGTCCAATCTAGGTCTGGTAGGGCTTCTTCTATAGTTTTGGGTTCAATTTTTGAAATCAGGGCTATTTGGCTCTGGTTCCTATAAGATGACCTAGTTCTGACTCCTAAAGTTGGATCACCCAAAATTTGGTCAGATGGGTGATTTGTGCTTGTTCTTGTTGGTCTTATACCATTTGAGTTAGTCATTTGTTCTTCAGATTCAAGAGGTTCAGGTTGAATTTCATCATCTTCTCTATTTATTGAGTTAGCATTTTCTGTATTTTCATTTTCATTTATTGTGTTGGGTAATTTATTTTCTTCATCAAATATTATGTTTGTTGTTTCTTCTACTTTTAGGGTATTTTTGTTATACACTCTATATGCCCTACTGGTTGTTGAATACCCTAAAAATATTCCTGGGATTGTTTTTTATGTAAATTTCCCTAGGTAGTCTTTAGTGTTCAAAATGAAGACTTTACACCCAAATACCTTTAAATAGTTTAAGTTGGGAATTTTATTATAATAAATTTCATAGAGTGTTTTATTTTGAAGTTTGTTAATTAAAACCCTATTTTGAATGTAGCAGGCTGTATTAACTGCTTCAGTCCAGAATTCATTAGATAGTTTATATTCGTTTAACATGGTCCTAGCAACTTCTTGTAGGGTTCTGTTTTTACGTTCTACTAGACCATATTGTTGAGGGGTCCTAGGGCAGGAGTATTCATGTTTATACCCATTTATTTTACAAAATTCAGTAAAGTTGTGATTCTCAAATTCTCTCCCATGGTCGCTTCTGATTCTTTTTATTTGAGCTTCTTTTTCATTTTCTATTAATTTGCAAAATATTTTAAATGTTTCAAAGGTTTCATCTTTAGTTTTTTTTTAAATTTTACCCAAGTATATCTTGAGTAGTCATCGATTATTACTAAGCAATATTGGTTTTTGCTTAGTGACTTGGCTCCATGCGAATCAAACAAGTCTAGGTGAAGGAGCTCAAGTATTGAAGTTGTTCTATTTAGGTTGGTTAATTTATGGCTTGATTTGGTTTGTTTACCCTGTTGACAAGCATTGCAAATTGAATTTTCAATAGATTTTAATTTGGGCAGACCTTTAACTAGACCATTTTGACTTATTTTTGAAATTAGTCTGGTGTGAGTGTGACACGGTCTCCTGTTCCACAACTCAGTTTCCTCTTGTTGTGTCAGGAGACACTTTGTTAAGAATGTTGGTAGGTTTATAGTGTATACATTATCTTTCCTAGTGCCCTGAAGTATGATTTCAGGATTATCAATATTTTTAACTATGCATTCAGATTTTGTAAAGTGAACTGAATAACCACTATCAACTATCACATAATTGTCTTATACTGAGTAAATTAAAGTTAAAGTTTTCAACTAGTAACACTTTTTGAATAGTAAAATCGGATTTGAGCTCGATGTTACCTCTTCTGATTACCTTAAGTTTACTGTCATTGCCGAATGCAACAGAACCTAAACTCTTTAATTTGAGCTTTGTGAACTTTAACTTATCTCCAGTCATATGTCTGGAGCATCCACTATCCAACATCCACTGATCCAATTCTTTATGTTCCTACACATAAAGTGTTTGAATTGGACTCTATTTGATGAAAAGAAAGTGAAGTGATTGAGTAAGTATTAGGATTGTGAAAGTTAATTAAATGTTGAGGACTAATTAAGTTTATTAAGTTGATTGGGTTTGAAATTGAGGTTGATTAATTTTAAAAATTTAATTAATTTGAAGAAAAAATACTTAATTTTGAACAATATTAAGTTTAAATTAATTTTTGAAAGTATTAACTTAATTAAATTTGAAGATATTTAAGTTAATTTAATTTGAAAATGTTAAGTTAATTTAATTTGAAAATGTTAAGTTAATTTAAATTTGAGAAATATTTAAGTTAATTAAATTTGAGAAATATTCAAGTTAATTAAAGTTGAGAAATATTTAAGTTAATTAAATTTGAGAAATATTTAAATTAATTAAAATAGAAGATTTTTAAGTTAATTTAATTTGAAAAATATTTTAAGTAAATTAAAGTTTGAAAAATATTTAAGTTAATTAAAATTTGAAAAATATTTAAGTTAATTAAAATTTGAAAAATATTTAAGTTAATTAAATTTTGAGAAATATTTAAGTTAATTAAAATTTGAAAAATATTTAAGTTAATTAAAATTTGAAAAATATATAAGTTAATTCAATTTTGAGAAATATTTAAGTTAATTAAAATTTGAAAAAAAAATTTAAGTTAATTAAAATTTGAAAAATATTTAAGTTAATTAAAATTTGAAAAAAACTTAAGTTAATTAAAATTTGAAAAATATTTAAGTTAATTAAACTTGAAAAATATTTAAGTTAATTAAAATTTTAAAAATATTTAAGTTAATTAAAATTTGAAAAATATTTAAGTTAATTAAAATTTGAAAAATATTTAAGTTAATTAAAATTAAAAAATATTTAAGTTAATTAAACTTGAAAAATATTTAAGCTAATTAAATTTGAAAAATATTTAAGTTAATTAAAATTTGAAAAATATTTAAGATAATTAAAATTTGAAAAATATTTGTGTTAATTAAACTTCAAAAATATTTAAGTTAATTAAAATTTGAAAAATATTTAAGTTAATTAAAATTTGAAAAATATTTAAGTTAATTAAATTTTAAGAAATATTTAAGTTAATTAAACTTGAAAAATATTTAATTAATTAAAATTTTAAAAATATTTAAGTTAATTAAAATTTTAAAAATATTTAAGTTAATTAAAATTTAAAAAATATTTAAGTTAATTAAACTTGAAAAATATTTAAGTTAATTAAAATTTGAAAAATATTTAAGTTAATTAAAATTTTAAAAATATTTAAGTTAATTGAAATTTGAAAAATATTTAAGTTAATTAAACCTGAAAAATATTTAAGTTAATTAAATTTGAAAAATATTTAAGTTAATTAAAATTTTGAGAAATATTTAAGTTAATTAAAATTTGAGAAATATTTAAGTTAATTAAAATTTGAAAAATATTTAAGTTAATTAAAATTTGAAGATATTTAATTTAATTTAATTTGAAAGTGGTAAGTTAATTTGAATTAACTTAATTTTAATTATGAATTTTAATTTTAATTTGAATTTCGAATCTTAACTCGAATTTTGAATTTGAATTTGAATTTGAATTTCAAATATTGATTTATAGTTTAATTTTAATTATGAATTTTAATTTGAATTTGAATTTCAAATTTGATTTCCTTTTAATTTCTATTCCTTAGTCATCTCACCCGATCTAAATTTTCAATCAGAGATCCTATAACTTTTTTGAGATGAATTATGGTTCAATTTTAGGGTTTTGTTTAACTTTATGTTAGATTCAGGTTTAGATTTGTGTTCAACAAGTAGGCATTCTTTGGATAAACTTCTGGGCTATGGTGAGTCGCAAAGACATAATTAAAGTAACCTTTGAGGTTTTCCAAATAGTCCTACCCATTGAACTTAGTACAAAACCTTAGTCTAACTGGTTAGGGTCCATTAAGGGTAGCTTCGGTCAGTTCCACTTAGCCAAATGCACTAGGTCGAAGTCATATCTTCCTAGACATATGATGACTAAGCTTCCCCAACGTACTATCATCCAATACTTCACCAATACCGTGAGTCGAGTTAAACCTAGCCTATTTTAATCTAACCTTAATTATCCTACCAGGTAGTCTACTCTTGTTTACCCTTGTCGGGTGCATTAAGTTTGGAGGTGCCAGCTATTCTGGAGTCTTCCCTTGGATTTTTTTTTTTTTAAGATTTTGTAAGAATTTAATTTCTGAATTTTATTTGAATTTTGAATTAATCTAAATTTAATTTTAATTTGATTTTTGATTTAATTTAAGTTTCAAATTGAATTCTAATTTGAATTTTAAATTGAATTTTAATTTAATTTGATTTTATTTGAATTTTAATTTTATTTTATTTTTATTGTTTTAAGTTAATTTTATGTTTATTGTTTTTCTTCTAGCTCCCCCTGGATCATAACCTCGGTATGGTCTATCGAGGTAATGTATTTGATCGTTAGGGACCCAATATTGACCAAGTCCAACTTGATTAACCAGGTTGGACTTGGGTACCCATGCTTGACTAATTTATTATTTTGCCTATTTACTAAGGACAGGTAAGATCTATGTTTTCTTTTAGTTTTATAACCTAGCCCAGTTTTGTTGTAAACGGCTCTTTGTGTCCCAAGAATCAGGTCAAGCTTCTTAGAGCCCAAAGAGAACCGTTCTAATGTATTTTTCAAATCCTTGACCTAAGTTTTCAGACTGGAATTTTCTTCCTCAAGTTTTTGAACTTGAGTTGAATTTCCAGTCTAAACAGAGTCAGGCAAGGTTTTAGAGTTGGTCACTTCTTTAAGGACTGCTATTTCCTTTAGAAGTGACTTGACCTTATGGTTTGATTTAGCTAATTTATGTAATAAGTAATTAACTAAATTGTTTAACCGAGGTACACTTACAGCAGTGTTAGGCCCTTCGGAAACGGATACGGATCCGTGGCTTCGCTCGGACTCGTCTTCCGACTCGCTCTCGCTCTCGGACAGATTGATCTGGTCTCTGGCCATTAGTGCAAGTAGACTCGTTTGATCGAGTTCGTCGTCGGTATCTTCTTCTGAAGATTTGTCCCATGTCGCCTTCAGCACCTTCTTTTTCTTCTCCTTCTTTGCATCCTTCTGATTTGGGTAGTTGGCATTGATGTGCCCTTTCTGGTTGCACCCGTAGCAAGTTACTTCGAACTTGACTTTAGAGCTTGGTTGACTCTCCTTGTGTAACGACCCGGCCCTTTGGCCTCTTGGGCAGCCCTTGTGGTGGCCCAACTGGCGGCCCTTATGTCGTCGGCCCATTTGGCGACCTCTCATGTCGTCGACCGATGACCCTTTGGTCGTGTCGTTACTCACTAGGAATTTCCACCCCTGGCAGTGGATTTTTGCCTTCCCCAGGATTCGAACTCTAGACCTCCAGGCTAAGTAGTAGAGTTTCCTTTTCATTGTAACGACTCGTCCCTTTGGCATCTTGGGCAGCCCTTATGGCGGCCCAACTGGCGGCCCTTATGTCGTCGGCCCATTTGGCCACCTCTCATGTCGTCGACCGACGACCCTTGGCCGTGTCGTTACTCACTAGGACTTTCCACCCCTACCCAATGGATTTTTGCCTTCCTCAGGATTCGAACTCTAGACCTTCAGGCTTAAGTACTAGAGTTTATGAATCCTGGTAGCCAAGTGAGAGTCGCTCACTTGGCTACCAGGATTCATAAACTCTACTACTTAGCCTGGATGTCTAGAGTTCGAATCCTGGGGAAGGCAAAAATCCACTGCCAGGGGTGGAAAGTCCTAGTGAGTAACGGCATGGCTAAGGGTCGTCGGTCAACGACATTAGAGGTCGCCAAATGGGCCAACGACATAAGGGGTCGCCAGTGGGTCGTCGCAAGGGCCGCCCAAGTGTAACGACCTCCCTTCTTACTACTACTCTCTAAGGGCGACCGTTACTTATCTATTACTCTATTTACTAGTGTTACTTATGCTATTATTAGCAACACTTAAATTTATCACGGCCCCAGAGAAGTTCCTACCGAAAAATTTCGGCAGAGTCTCCCCTGTACCGGTGACAATAATCATCAATACATGCAAAATAAACCATCAGCCACATGCGGCTGATATATATACTTCACAACCACGCAGTAATAAGACACAACAACTTAAAAAAGAACTATTCTAGCAATAGAAAATGAATAAAGCTCCAACAGTGGGAAACAACCAAACTAACAATGCGGAATAGACTCAATTAGCAACATAAGAAAAAGGAAACAACTCTTTAACAATCTCAACTTCTCTAATAACATTAAAGAAGGACTCTAAACAACTTCTTAGCCAAGTCCCGAGGCTTCCATAGTTCAACATCACACACGATCCCCACCATCTTGTCTCCTTCTTCCTTATACTTTAGCTTTTCCTTTATCTGTAGTAGGAGGAATGCAAACTATAAGCCAATGCTTAGTAAGCACTATCTAACTCACAAAACTCAAAAGAGCATATAATATGAAGAATGCTAAAACTGAAATGCTAAAGAGAAAAACTACTCATGCTCTACTAATAGCAAAACTCTGAAAATAATCTGCATACTCATGTTACACAAGAATAAAGCAACATGCTGAAAGGTAAAGCTAATCATGCTCAATAAACTAATCAGGAAACAAATAAAACTAATACTGCATGCTTCGAATTAAAAGAAGTTAAACTTGCTGACTCTAATCATAAGTGAAACTTGTTTCATTGGTTCCAAAACTTATTCTTTATTACTTCAAAACAATAATAAAGTTTCTCTTGGTTAAAAACTTATACTTTACTACTTAAAAATAATAATCAACTTCTTTCTTGGGCCCAGGCGTAGTACCAATGTGCGCTCCCTAATAGAGACTGTGGTAGCTAGTCACCAGTCCTACGAGGGTAAAGACCTTGGTCTTACCAGGGCCAAGACCTTGGAATTGGTTACCTGGATTTGTTTAACGACAACCTTGGAAGTCGGGTACTAGCCTTTCTTTAAAAATAAAGTACTTATTATTTTTTTATGTTCTTATAATAAAATGTCTTGGCATTGCTTTGAGCACTTTGTGTGCTGCTGATCCCAATACTTAAAATTTAGGGATCCTATCAAGACCTTGGTCTTTTCTCACTTATAGCTACTCATTATAGCAAGGAAAGTCTAAACTAAATGCTATGTATATATATGTATATGCTATAATCTGTTCATGCCCATCTTAAAGCAAAAGGGAAAACAAAATCAGCATACTACACTTATAAAAAAATCTGCACTTAACCTCAATAAAATGCTTAAACAATTCTACAACTACAGTGCATGAATAAAGTCTAATAGCAAAACAAGGAAGACTGCTCATATTCGTAAACAGCAAAACAAATAACTAAACATGCTCGCATACAGCAAAACAAAGAGAACTGCTCATGCTCAAATCCATAAGAAAGAAATGGAAATAGGATCCAACACTGCTCATACTCAGCTAAGGAAAAATGAAAACCAAACATGCTCAGCTAAGGTAAATGAAAACAAAACATGCTAAATCCATTAAAAATCTCTTCTCCTCTTCTTTATCAAACTCACGGCAGCAAGGGGAAATTAACTAAGCTATGTCAGCAAAAGGGAAATTAACCAGTTATGTACAGCCTAAGTCCAATGCTACTGTGGAGAGATCAAGTTAAACTTGCTGAAAAATTTAAAACATAACCTGATAACTCCAAGATAATAATTAAATCCAAATTAAGCAACCACAAGCTAAACAAGCAAACAAACAAACACAATCTCAACTTCCTGCAAGAACTCATGGTAGGGACTAAAAGAAATGGATGCCATGCTAAACAAAACTTTACAGCATAAATCCCAATTCTGTAGAAATCTAACCATATACCTAACTAACCAACTAAAATCTGAAGCCAACAGAAGTAAATTCCTCCCGAAACTGTGGCACATCCAGTGACCAAAAGGAACAAAATGTTCCTCACACTTATTTTTTTTCCATGTTCATCCTTTCAACCTCACGGCAGAAAACATTAAACTTATCCCTTCTCACGGCAAACCCAAAAAAACAAAGAAAGCACCAAATTAAATTCGGAAACAAGAAGAGGAACAAGGAATAAACCTCTGAGCTATCCCACTACAGGTGAGTAGCAACTTACCTCAGTTCCTTGAACTCACAGCCGAAGAGGTAAGGTTCTAGGGTTCGGATAACTCGATCTCTCGGCCTCTTCTCGTGCTCACGGACTCTCCTCGACGTGAGGATCTCAAGGAGGTGGAGAAGACCCCTCTGAGGACCTTGGTCGGTCATCGGAAGAAGCCCTAGCTTCTAGCTGCTACGGTTTCGCCCGAGAAAGGAGACCGCCGTCGCGAGAGGGAAGGGGAGGGGAATTAGGTTTAGGGAAAATAATATCCCGAAATTCCCTTAACTTATCCTTTTTATAACTCCCGGTATTTGTTATCAACTACTACTTATATAAATTTCGTTCTCTATATGTTCACGAAAAAATCGCGGAACAGTTGGCTGGCTGGATTCGGTTAAGGCTTGGTTCAAGTCCAAGGTCCACGGTTCGAATCTCGGCTTGGACATTTTTTTGTCGGAATTTCTTTCGTTTAGTAAAATTATCAAACGACCTCCAAAAATTACATAAAAATACTTAAAAATTTCTAAAAATCTCTATAATTTTTCTATAGCATTTTTAAATATTTTAAAATTATTTTTGGGACTCGAAATGAGAAAATTTGGGTTGTTACAATTCCCCATACCTTATAAAAAGTTCATCCTCGAACTTAGAATAACTCTAGATATTTCTATCTCATACTGTCCTCACGCTCCCAAGTGACTTCCTCGTTCTTCTGGTTCTTCCAGATGACCTTCACTAGTGGTACTTCTTTGTTTCTTAGTCTCTTGACTGCTCTGTCCACTATCTGTGTAGGTCTACTCTCATAGCTAAGATCCTCCTGGATCTGCACTGACTGAGGCTGAATCACTTGGCTAGGGTCGTGGAGACACTTTTTTAGCATGGAGACATGAAATACGTTATGTATGGCCGACATGTCCTGTGGTAAGTCCAGCTTGTAAGCTACTTTCTCAATCCTTTCTGTGATCAGGTACGGTCCTATGTAGCGGGGACTTAATTTTCTCTTCTTGCCAAATCTCATCACTCCCTTCATAGGAGCAACCTTGAGAAAGACTGAATCCCCTACTTGGAATTCAAGTGGCCTATGGCGTGTGTCAGCATAACTCTTCTGTCTACTCTGGGCAGTCGCAATCCTCTGTTTGATCTTCTGGATAGCCTGAGTGTTTTCTTCTATCATCTCAGTCTGAATGCCTAGCTCTACTTCCATCTCTCTTCTTTCACCTGCTTCTTGCCAGCAAATGGGTGATCTGCACTTCCTACCATACAACGCCTCATAAGGTGCCATCTTGATGGTGGCCTGATAGCTATTGTTGTAGGCAAACTCAACTAAGCATAGATACTTGCACCAACTTCCCTTGAAATCTAGTGCACAAGCTCTGAGCATATCTTCTAGAATCTGATTTACTCGCTCTGTCTGTCCATTAGTCTGAGGATGGAAAGTTGTGCAGAACTTGAGTTTGGTGCCTAGTGCATTCTGGACACACTCCCAAAAGTGTGAGGTGAAGCGCCCATCTCTATCTTAAACAATAGATTTAGGAACTCCGTGTAGTCTGATCACCTCCTTAACATACAACTGTGCCAACTGCTCTATAGAGTGGGACACCTTGATGGATAGAAAATGAGCAGACTTGGTCAATCGGTCTACTATTACCCATATCGCATCATATCCATTTGTGGTTCTTGGGAGACCTGTTATGAAGTCCATGGATATGTTTTCCCACTTCCACTCTGGCATTGTGAGAGGCTGTAGAACTCTTGGTCTCTGGTGTTCTTCTTTAACCCTCTGACATGTCAGGCAGGTACTGACACATTTATCTACATCTCTTTTGAGTCCAGACCACCAGAACCTCTGTTTCACGTCTTGGTACATCTTGGTAGAACCAGGATGCATGGAGTAGGGTGTACTATGAGCTTCCTCTAAAATCTTCCTTCTTAATTCCTCATCATTGGGGACACAAAGGAGGTTCCCCTGATAAAGAACTCCACTGTCTGATACTCGAAACTCTGTATCTTCCTCTTGTATCCCCTGCTTGATCTTCTGGATGTCTGAATCTTCACCTTGCTTTCTCTGTACATCCTCAAGCAGGGTTGACTCTAAGGTCAATGTAGAGAGTTGCCCATAAATAATTTCCATACCAAAGTCTGACAACTCCTTCTGCAGTGGTAGGGCTAATGATGACAAAGACATCAGGGATGCACTGGATTTTCTACTTAGTGCATCTGCCACTTTGTTAGCTTTGCCTAGGTGGTAGAGGATTTCACAGTCATAATCTTTGACCAACTCTAGCCACCTACGATGTCTCATATTTAAGTCCTTCTGAGTGAAGAAGTACTTAAGACTCTGATGGTCTGTGAAGATTCTGTACTGAACTCCATACAAGTGGTGTCGCCAGAGTTTCAGCGCAAAGACCACAGCTGCAAGCTCAAGATCATGAGTGGGGTAGTTCTTCTCGTAGTCTTTGAGTTGCATGGAAGCATAAGCTATAACTTTTCCTTCTTGCATGAGTACAGCTCCTAGGCCCATCTTGGAAGCATCATTGTAGATGTCAAAACTCCTGTCACTCTCTGGAACTGTCAGGATAGGAGCACTGGTCAGTCTCTTCTTGAGCTCTTGGAATCTCTGCTCACATTTATCTAATCATTCAAACCTCTTGTTCTTTCTGGTGAGGGCTGTTAGTGGAGAGGCTATCCTGAAAAAGTTCTCCACGAATTTCTTGTAGTACCCAGCTAAACCAAGGAAGCTTCTGATCTCCCTGGCATTCTTGGGTCTACTCCAGTTGTTGACCACTTCTATTTTGGCTGAATCCACTTGGATACCTTCTTTAGAAATGATGTGACCTAGAAATGCCACCTGCTCCAACCAGAACTCGTACTTGGAGAATTTAGCATAAAGTTGTTTGTGCTGTAGGGTCTGCAGGACTATTCTCAAGTGCGTGTCATACTCCTCTAGGGTTCTGGAATAGACTAGAATGTCATCGATGAACATGATAACAAATTTGTCAAGGTATTCTCTGAACACTCTGTTCATTAAGTCCATGAAGACCGCTGGTGCATTAGTCACACCAAAAGGCATGACTACAAACTCGTAGTGTCCGTATCTGGTCCTGAAAGTCGTTCTGGGTATATCCCTTTATTTCACTTTCAGCTGATGGTACCCAGAGCGCAGGTCTATCTTTGAGAACACTGTTGTCTCTCTCAACTGATCAAATAAGTCATCGATCCTGGGAAGGGGGTACTTGTTCTTGATTGTCACTTGATTCAGAGCTCTGTAATCTATGCACATTCGCATAGATCCATCTTTCTTCTTGACAAACAACACAGGAGCTCCCCAAGGTGAGTGACTAGGGCGGATGAAGCCTTTGTCAAGTAGCTCCTGTAGTTGCTCTTGTGACTCTTTTAGCTCTGCTGGAGACATGCGGTATGGAGCTTTTGAAATTGGACCGGTACTAGGAACCAATTCAATCTCAAACTCCACTTCTCTGTTGGGAGGCAGTCCAGGTAGTTCTTCTGGAAATACTTCTGGATACTCGTATACTACCCGAACATCCTCCTGCTTGAGTCCTTTCTGTTCTTCTGCATTTACTATGTATGCAAGAAAACCATCACACCCTTTAGCTAACATCTGGTAAGCTGCTAGAGAAGAGAGAAGCTTCTGGGTCTTCTTCCTTGGCACTCCCGTGAATTCAAAAGGTGGTTCACCCTCTGGGCTGAAGATTACTTGCCTTCTGCGGCAGTCTACTGAAGCGCTATACTTGCTGAGGAAATCTATACCCAAAATGATATCGAAATCTTGCATGGCGAGGACTACCAGGCTAACATATAGTTCTCGGTCTATAATTCTGACCGGTACAACTCGAAGCCACTGATTGGACTCCATGACTTCCCCAGAAGGTAGGGTCGTCAAGAACTTGGAGTTCATACTCTCTTTAGGCACCTGTAATTTACTGGCAAAGGGTACTGATACGAAAGAATGGGTCGCCCCAGTATCAAATAGTACAGTAGCTAAATGCTGGAAAATAACTACTTGACCTGTTACAACCGTGGAGGCACTAGTAGCTTCCTCTTTGGTGAGGGAGAATACTCTAGCACTATCAAAGGCTGGAACTGGTGGAGCTTCCAACCTTCCCTGACTGATATAGGGTCCCTCTAGTGCTGCTTCCATGTAATGTAACTGTGCAGGCTTGCCTCCATATTGCACTGGCTGTGGCTGAGGTGCTTTGAGCTTGTTAGGACATTCTTTAGCCATGTGTCCTTCCGGACCACAGGAATAACATCCAGTCTTACCCAAAAGACAGGCTCCTGGATGTGTTCTCCCATATTTGGGACAGGGAGGGAACTTGGTCTGCTTGTTTGCTGGTCCTCCCTTCTGGTTACTTCCTGAGTTCAACTGCTTTCTTTTACTACCCTTGCCTTTCCAGTTCTGTTTACTTGACTGGGATTTCTGGCTCCCCACTGTCTTGTCCTCTATCTTCACTGGCTTGTGTTGCGCTCGTTGTGCTTTGATGATGTTCAGGTAGTGCTTAGCAATTAATGCCCTACTGATCAACTCTTCACCAGTCTGGGATCGTGATAAATTTAAGTGTTGCTAATAATAGCATAAGTAACACTAGTAAGTAGAGTAATAGATAAGTAACGATCGCCCTTAGAGAGTAGTAGTAAGAAGGGAGGTCGTTACACCAAGAGGCCAAAGGGCCGAGTCGTTATAATAAAAAGGCGTCTTTTTATTGTAACGACCCGGCCCTTTAGCCTCTTGGGCGGCCCTTGCGGCGGCCCACTGGCGACCCTTAGCCGTGCCGTTACTCACTAGGACTTTCCAACCCTGGCAGTGGATTTTTGCCTTCCCCAGGATTCAAACTCTAGACCTCCAGGCTAAGTAGTAGAGTTTATGAATCCTAGTAGCCAAGTGAGCGGCTCTCACTTGGCTACCAGGATTCATAAACTCTACTACTTAGCCTGGAGGTCTAGATTTCGAACCCTGGGGAAGGCAAAAATTCACTGCCAGGGGTGGAAAGTCCTAGTGAGTAATGGCACGTCAAATGGGCCGACGACATAAGGGGCCGCCAGTGGGCCGCCGCAAGGGCCGCCCAAGAGGCCAAAGGGTCGGGTCGTTACACCTTGGATTGGACTGCTTTCTTTAGGTCCCTCTTGTTGAAGCCCTTCTTCTTCTTGTAGAGCTTCTTCACAAGATTCACGAGTTTGGAGGTTAATTCGTCGTCTTCATTGTCTGAATCAGGTTCGTCTTCCTCCTCTGGTTCAATCCTTCGTCGTGATCTTAGTTCGCGTGTTCGACTGGTACCTGCAACCAAAGCAATACCCTTCTCGGTTGGTAGTATATTAGTCTGTTCATGCAGTTCAAATTCTGAAAACAATTCATCTAATCTAATGGAAGATAAGTCCTTGGAGACTTTGTAGGCATCTACCATTGATGCCCACAATGTACTCCTTGGAAAAGCATTTAGAGCGTATCTTATAATATCGCGATTCTCGACTCTTTGCCCGATCGCATGGAGGGAGTTGAGAATGTCTTGTATGCGAGCGTGGAGTTGACTTGCTGTCTCTCCATCCTGCATTTTCAGATTATATAATTTATTGAACAAAAGGTCTCTTTTACTCACCTTAGTGTCGGAGGTGCCCTTGTGGAGTTCGATCAGCTTCTCCCATAGCTCTTTTGCGCTGGAGAACGGTCCAACTCTATTGAGCTCTTCCTTAGTCAGTCCGCACTGGAGGGTCCAGGTAGCTCTGGCATCGATTTCCACTTTCTTGATTAGTGATGGTTCCCATTTTTCGCAAGGTGTAGGCTTGCCATCTTCATCGGTTGGTAGTTGCAATCCCGTCTTGATGATCATCCACGTGTCGAACTGTATCTTGAGGAAGGTTTCCATTCTCCCCTTCCAGTACCTGAAATCTTCTCTGGTGAAGAGCGGGGGTCGAATGGTGCTGAATCCTTCTTGTTGGGCCATTGATAATATGCACAATATAAAAAATAGAAATGTCCCAAGACTAGGTCTTGGATTAGCAGTGCGGGAAATAAAATTAATATCACGAGCTCGAGTGGTGTTGCACCAACTTCGAGCAAAAACCGATTCAAAAAAAATAATTAGAATATACCTATTAAGCTAGATTCTAATTGACTCCGTAAAAATTGAAAACACCACGAAAGCATTGCGTGATCGGTGGTTGCACCAGATCAACGCGACCCCGCTCTGATACCAATTGTTGGATCAAAAGCGCTAGAGAGGGGGGGTGAATAGCGCTCGTGGCTTTCACTTTTTGTTTCAGAAATCTTACGAGTAACGCAGTAGAAATAAACAAAAGACAGACACACAAAAAGACTCCAAGATTTACTTGGTTCGGAGCCTGTGATGACTCCTACTACAAGGCCCGCGATCGTTGATCACTTTTGGTGGGCAACAAATATAAGTTCATAAATCTTTACAAATAGGTGAGTACAAATATAAGCTTAAAAGAAAAGTTATACTGACAAACTACAAAAGATGAGAGTGATTGCCGATTGTCGGAGCAGCAGAGTGTAGTCGAAGGTTTCGGAGCAGCACACCAGATCACAAGTTCTTCTGTTCGAGTTGTTCTTCGGCTGCTTCCGAGGCTCCTTTTTATAGGCTCTGTGAAGCTGATCCAGATCCCCAAGTTTCGAGATCAGGTTTGACCCGAGGTGGATCGGTCAACCGATCCCTGCGTTCGGTCGACCGATCAGATGCTCTTCTCCCATCCGATCCGCTCGCTCCGCTTCGATCTGGTCAAGTCTCATCCTCGGTTCGGTCGACCGATCCCCTCGTTTGATCGACCGATCATCTCCTCTGACCCGATCAACCTGGCCTGATCCAGTTGACACTGATCCTTAGTTTGGTCGATCGATCCCAAGGTTTGGTCGACCGATTCTCTGGTCGAGCCTGGTCCAATCTCTGGAAGTTTGATCTGCCGGCTTGGGGGTTCGGTCGACCGATCCCGGTCAGACTTAACCCTGCATAAAAGTATTAGTTTCCTGCAAAATAGAGTTAGAACACAGACGATAATATATAGAAATAAATTTGACAGTCTCCAGACTGTCCGGGTCTGACTTCGAATTTTCGACCCGAAAACCCTAGGTCGACCCAACACCTACTGTTCCCTCTGCGGGGAATGCGCCCTCACCTACTCCTCTCAGGAGAGTTACCTGATGTCAGCTCGATCCTCCAGATAGACTGGACTTTTGCTCGGCACTCGATGCTTCAGGACTTTCTGCTGGACTCCCGCTTCTTGGCTCGTCTAGTCTTCCACCTGGCTCGCGACACCAGGACTTTCCACCTAGGGTTACCACCCCCTAGGACTTTTGCCTGAAACCCTCAACCCGCCAAGACTTTTCACATAGGGTTACCGCCCCCTATGACCTAGGGTTACCACCCCCTAGGGTTTTCCATATGCCTAACCGCAGTTAGGACTTTTGCCTAAGTACCATTTAGGACTTTCCTGCAAGCTCCATGAACCTTGTTAGATAACGACATAACCTTAACTTTGAATTTCTTTTCCATTATCAAAACAACGGTTTGATCGTCGGATTCCTCCCGCACCAACAATTTGTGCAGGTCTCAATTTGTTGTAGATCTTCCCTGTGGCATTCTAGCTAGTACTAGTATTAATTCATTCAAAATTTCATCTAGTAATATTTTATATATATGTGTGTTCCTTTATTTTGATAAGGCACTTTTTGTTAATTTATCTTCATTGGTAAGATTTATATGTAGTGATTTTTAATAGTATTTAAATATATAAATATAGGCAAAATGAAGAATGAAAGAAGTTGGATGTATAACAAGAATTTGCTTAATCGTCAGGGTTTAAATGATGAGTTTATCACTGGCTTGCGGCAATTTTTAAATTTTGCATCTAGTCAAGTTAAGTATATGGATGACAATAAGATAAGGTGTCTGTGTAGAAAGTGTCACAATGGTAAATTTTTAGCCACTGATAAAGTTGAAGAACATCTTTGTAGACTTGGCTTTACCCTGAATTACTATAATTGGGCATGCCATGGTGAACTGTTCATATCTGATGAGGATTATGGATAGAATATCCAGTTCTCTGTTAGTGGGAATAATTGGAGTTATTATGAACAATTAAATCCATATCAGAGGATGGTAATTGATGCAACAGGTCAGAATTTCATTCCCAAAACAATTGGTGCATGTTCTAGTTTCCCTCCAATAGATGAACAATTGTTTACTACTTATACATCACCATTGGAGGAGTTAGAAGTACCAGGTGTTGATGAAACTTATCACAAATTTCAAGAAGTGTTAAGTGTTGCAGATGAACCATTATGGGCCGGTTGTGACAATCAAACTAAATTATCTCTCATCGCAAGACTATTAAATATAAAGGCAAATCATAATGTGTCGCAAGATTGCTTTGATGCTTTTGTTCAAGCTTTTGACGACTCATTGCCACATGATCACATTTTGCCTCCTGATTTTTATAGTATGAAAAAATTGGTGAAAGAATTAGGTCTTCCAGTGGAAAGAATTGATGTTTGTAGAGATGGTTGTATGTTATATTGGGGAGATGATGCAGATCTAGATGTTTGTAAATTTTGTAATCAAGATAGGTACAAGCCTACCAGAAGAAGTCAACAACGATGTAAATCATACAGCCAATTGTGTTTATTTGCCTTTAACTCCTAGGTTACAAAGACTTTATGCATCAAAGGCAACTGTTGAACATATGACTTGGCATGCAACTCATCAAACAGAAGAAGGGCTAATGTGTCATCCATCAGATGCAAATGCATGGAAAAATTTTGATAGAACTTATTCGAATTTTGCAAAGGAGATTTGAAATATTAGATTATGTCTGTGTGCTGATGGATTTGCGCCACTTGGTAAATCAGGAAGAGCTTATTCTTGTTGGCCAATTATTTTAACTCCGTATAATCTTCCACCTAGGATGTGCATGAAAACACCTTATATGTTTTTAACATTGGTTGTGCCTGGCTCACAAAATCCGAAGAAGTTAATAGATATTTGTATGCAACTCCTGATAGCAAAATTGAAACAACTATGGGATGAAGGTGTTCCTACATATGATGTTTATACTAATAAGATGTTTGTAATGAAGGTTGCTCTTCTTTGGACCATAAATGATTTTCCAGCTTACAGTATGCTATCAGGTTGGAGTACTACTGGGATCTTCGGATGCCCCATATGTATAGAGAGATCAAAGTCAATGAGATTGAAACATGGGAAGAAGCCGAGTTATTTTGATTGTCATAGATAATTTTTACCAACAAATCATAATTTCAGAAAGAATAAAGATGAATTCACTAAAAATAGGATTGAAAGAACACTTTTGCCATTGAGATTGACAAGTCTAGATATTTGATATAGAGTGCTTCACTTTCCATCTTTTATTGAAAAGTCACATGGTACAACATATGAATATGGGAGTACACATAAATGGACTAAACAGAGTATATTTTGGGATTTGCCATATTGGTTTTGTCATTTGATACATCATAATCTTGATGTAATGAATATTGAGAAGAATGTTTTTGATAATCTGATAAATACAGTCATGAATATCAATGGAAAAACAAAAGACAATCTCAATGCACGAATAGATATGCGACTCATTTGTAAAAGACCCACTCTTGATGTCGATGAAAATAGTAGGGTACCAAAGCCAAAGGTAGTTTATACATTAAATAAGGATCAACGACACGTTCTATGTGAATGGTTGCAATCTTTGAAATTTCCAGATGGGTATGTCTCTAATCTTGGAAGATGTGTCGATATGAAAGAATGCAAGTTAATTGGTATGAAAAGTCATAATTGTCATATAATAATGGAAAGACTGATTCCTATTGCTTTTAAAGAACTCTTACCACAATTTGTATGGGGAGCGATTACGGAGTTAAGTATTTTCCTACATGATATTTGCTCAATAGTTTTGAGACGTTCACACATGGAGAAGTTAGAGAGAGACATTCCAATTATTTTATGCAATTTGGAAAGGATATTTCCACCCTCTTTTTTTGATTCTATGGAACATCTTTTGGTTCACTTGCCATATGAGGCCAAAGTTGGAGGACCTGTCCATTTTCGGTGGATGTATCCATTTGTAAGGTAGAATTTCTTTTTTCTATACTTCGACTCTTTGAATGCAAAAAAACTTCCTAATTTTGAATTATATATTGATATTTTATATAATTTGTTATATTACCAACAGATTCTTATATCATTTGAAGAAAAAAGTGAAAAATAAAGCCTGAGTTGAAGCCTCTATTGTTAATGCATACATTGTGGAGGAAGTAACAACTTTTGCATCATATTATTTTGAACCTCATGTTCATTGCAAAAGGCGAAGAGCGGGCAGAAATGATGAGGGTCCTATTGATCCAAATGTGAACTCTTTTTCAATTTTTAACTACCTTGGTCAACCAAATGGACTATGTAAACAAAGATACTTAACTGGTAAAGAATGGCGGGCAGCCCAGACCTATATTTTACTAAATTGTTCAGAAGAATCGTCATATTACGAGTAAGTATATATTTTTATTTTATTTTTAAAATGTCGTAAATTGTTTGTGTAATAATATGTTTTTTGAGTAGGATATTTCAAAACTTATATTCTGAATTGTCGACACAAGAGTTTAATCGATTTTGCGAAGAATAATTTGCTGCATGGTTTAAATCATATGTAAGTAAACAAACTATATTTGGTTGATACATATGCATACTTTTAACAATTGATGTTTTGACCTTAGGTTCATGGTAATCAAGCTCACCTTGAGCAAGAATGGCTAATCCATCTGTCATGGGGTCCAAAATCATTCGTATGCACTTGGCTAGCATATTTCATAAATGGATATAATTTTCATACTCAAGAATATAGAATAGGAAAGAATATCATGAATAGTGGGGTGTGTGTATCGTCATCCAATGAAGGAGGTGCAAGCAATGATTTCTATGGTTTGTTGGATGAAATTATAGAAGTAGAATACCTAGGGTCACAAATGCAAGTTATATTATTTATGTGTTGCTGGTTTGACCCTGTCAGAGGGATGAAGGTGCATCCACATTATAATTTAGTTGAAATAAATCATAAGAGATTTTATAAGAGATATAAACCATTTGTGTTGGCATAATAAGCAACTCAAGTATTCTATTCTTCGTATCCTAGTTTGAAACATGATAAGATTGATTGGTGGATTATTTGTAAAACCAAAGCACAAAAAAAAATTGAGGCACGTTGGGAAAACATTGCATATCAACAAGAGGAAGTTGCAAACACTTTTCAGACTGAGGAATATTTTATTCCAACCTTAAGAGATCCCAGCTGTGTAGTGATAAACGTGGATACAAGTGAAATTAATAATGATGAGGAGGAGGAGGAGGAGGAGCAGTAGCAGGAGGAGGAGGAGGAGGATAATGACAATGAGGACTTTGATTTTTGATGATGGGTAAGTTTTGCTAACTTTTTTAAAGGTATTTGTCATTTCTTTTTACATTTGTGGTACTAGTTTTTTTACAAGCACATTTATCTTTAATATGCAAATTTACCAAACTTATAGCTCACTGAGTTTTTTATATACTGTCCCATTTATAATTTTATTTATTTTATCAGTTAAAATATTATATTTGTTCCTACAGGTCATTAGAGGTGACATCTCATATTCTTTCCCTCTTGTTCTATAAGTTTTATGTAAAAATGGTAAGTTTTTAAATGTTCTTTTTTATGCATCAAATTCACAATTTACTTTATCTTATATTAGAATTTTCAGCATATATTTCATCGTGGTGGGCATAGACAGAGATCACAGGATCAGACTGATTCATCACTTCCAGTGTACCTGTGCCACCCCCTGATCAGGCAAGACCATCTCATGTACCTTCTCCATAGCCTTCAAATTCGCTGCCGCCAGTACCATCGCCCGTGTAGTTGCCAGTGCCCACAGATCTTCCTGACTCTCCAAGAAACTCATTTGTCGAGTTTAGGAATGATAGAGATTTTTTAGTCCCCATCGAAGATTCGTAAGTACTATAAAATATTTTATGTTATTACCTATCTTAATTATTTAACATCGTTTGTTTGTAATTTAATGCAGATTCGAAAATCATGTACAAGTTGTTCACAAAATTAATAGAATCGTGAATAACCAATCGGGAGGAGAATCAATGACATATTCAAGCACTCCACTGGCCATAAAACAACTATGGTGGAGCGAGTTCAAGGTATATTTTCTTCAGTTTAATTCAAATTTAAAGTGAATATATAATACATTATTTTTCTCCATTTCAGCGGTTAAATAATTGGGACCCCAATGATGAAATGGAGATCCATAGAATTTTTAAAAGGAAATATGGCAATCATATCAGACATGTATTAAGTCACACCAAGAGTCGGGGAAAAAAGCCAAACTTTATCACCGAAGAAAATTGGAAGAGGATCACCAACTTTTGGGCAATGGAGGAAAGTAAGCAAAGGAGTAACCTGAATAGAATGAATTAATCTCACAATTCTGGTGACTCATCTGCTATATATGCGGGAGGCTCGATTAACATAGATGAGCATAAATGGAGATTGGTAATTTTTTAACTCTTATAATATTTTTTATCTATATCAAATTATTTTGTTATTTCTAATCATGTTTTTTCAGCCCAAGGAGATGGGGAAGGAGCCCTCTTTTATTGATACTTTCACCCGCACGTTTAGGAAAAAATATAATACTTGGAGTGGGGCGAGAGCAAAAGCAGTAAAGGTAGGCATTATTATTTATTTGATCTTAATATATGATTTCGATTTTAGTACTTAAGTACCTTCGTTGTCTTAATATTATAAGTGTTTCTATTATATCTAATCAATATCTTATGTCTTTTAAAAATTAGGAAAAATATGATGAACTCGAGCTAGCCCAAACATGTTCACAAGCTGGTGGTGTCGATAGTCAGGGGTCTGAGGACTCTGTTGGCAATAATTTAAGTTTATGGTTGGAAGCCAATGGAGGACCAAAAGGGGGAAGGATATTAGGGATGGGTTCCTTAAGCAGAACCCAAAGAATAGTTGGAACATCTTCTTCCTCACCAGCACTTACGACCCAAGTAAATAACTTGACTGAAGAGATTAGCAATCTAAAGGAAATGTTATCACAAAGAGACCTAGAATGGGCGCAAAGAGACCTAGAAAGGGCACAAAGAGACCTAGATATGAGAGAGTTGCGCCGACAACAAGATTTTATCATGTGACACCTTCAGTTGAGCTCTACTCTAACTCAGATTCCTCCACATGGCGATGATGATGATGGTGGTGATGATAACGATGATGGTGGTGATGATTGTTCATGATTTTAATTATGTATGATGATTATTTGTCTCATAATTAGTGTTTTAAACATTAATCCATGGCTTGTTAACTTTTCTAATTTTTATTTTAATTAATATTGTTAATTTGTTTTTAACAGGGTTGGTGAGGCGAAATATATGTCGGAGAAAAAAATAAGTATTAAGTAACACACCCTTAGTTGAACATGTTATACTTTTAATTTTATTTTTTTATTAGTTGCCTTTGAAAAGTTAATTAAGGTTATCATTCTTTTTATAAATTTGTTGAAATTTGCTACTACAGCATTATTAGTTCAAATTCTGAATTATGATTTGAATTGTCCTAGCAACCAAGTAACCATGAGTACTAAAAGACTAGTATCAACTAATTGACCTTAACTAGTTTATGTTTTTTTCATTTGAGACATTTTCATATGATATGGATTTTTAGGAATACATCTCATGCTCTCCATGTCATATGAAATTAGGATATTTGTAGCTATTGTTTAATATGGTGAAATAGGTTGTATCATAACAATTTGATCTGGTAAAATAGGTTGTATCATATTTAGGATACTTGTAGTTAGCTTCAAGGTACTTCTTATAATTTAAGTTACCATTGCTATGAAATGGATGGTTCATACTAGCTTCAAGGTGTTTCTTATCATTTAATTTATCGTTGCTATAAAATCCTGATTAATGCTCTCAATATTTTTTTTATTAAATGATTATGAGCCATTTTGCTATTAACTGTACAAGAATTTTTATTTTCTCATTGCAAAGTTATCTTATAGTCTAATTATGGGTTGTTATAAATACTAGCATACTTTCTTCTTCCAATTTAAAAGGGAGTACAAGATATTGGTAAACTTATTGTAACAACCCACCCCTTTGTACTATGTAGCCTTACCTTAGAAGGCGGGCGTTACTCTTTCCATATCTAATTTTATGCTTACATTCTTACATATTATAAACTGCTCGGTACCGAGACCTACTCTAAACTTGTTTCATGGTAGGACATGATTTGGAACCAGGCAGAGCTGGAAGGGAGTCTAGAGCTTCCAGCGGGTCGGGGTTGTGTAACCCTGACCGATCGTGTAGCCTTGCCGAGGCCATAATTTGGCACGGCCGTGTGAAGGTCACACGGCCCTGTCACCTTGGCCGAACCAAAGAGGTGCACGGCTATGTGAGTCCACACGGTCGTGTCCCCTTGGCCGAGAGGAAGAGGTGCTCAGTCGTGTGGGTCCACACGACCGTGTCACCTTGGCCAAGAGGAAGAGGTGCACGGCCGTGTGAATCCACACGGCCGTGTCACCTTGGCCGAGAGGGAGAAGTGCACGGCCGTGTGAATCCACACGGCTGTGTCACCTTGGCCAAGAGGGAGAGGGCTGAGGCCGTGTGACTCCACATGGACGTGTCACGGGCCGTGTGGGGTGTCACGCCCTACTCTACAAAGTGTTGGTTCTCCCCTTTGTACTTATCATCACCACTTCAATTACTACCAAACTATAAATTCATCATAAGCAACTCTTAGTAGTATTACATGCATAGCCAAAAGGTAAGGAAATTCACTAGCACTAAATTTTAACACATTCCTTGCACTAGCAAGTTCCAAGATCTTCTTCCACGGTTCCGTCACACACACACACAACGCACTGCTCCTGCCGCCCCCTCTTACTCGATCTTTCCTTTACCTTTATCTGCAGTATAAGGAAATGCAAATCTATAAGCGAATGCTTAGTAAGTACCATCTACTCACAAAACAAGCATTAAAACAAAAATAGGTTTTTCAAAAACTGCTTAGGGAAAACACAAACATGCACTTGGTAGTAATTCACGCTAAAATGCATAATTCGGAAATAGGTGCATGGCATGTATTTTTAAACAGGTTTATCATACAAAACATTAACTTAAAAGCATGCTAGTAGTGTAATGAAAACAGGAATCTTGGCATATTATAGAGTTCATCAATGCTGCACTTTATAACTCAGGTTCTCAACCATAGGAATGCTTCCACTAAAGCAAACAATGAATTTTGAAATCTTTATATTACATAACTAGTGAAAATAGTAAACAACTTGCTTTGGGTCCGGCATTGTACCACTTTGCGCGCATTCTTAATAAGATTCGAGGTAGCTAATCCCGAACCCATTAAGGTACTACTAGGCGATCTAGGGGCCTAGGGACGATCTAGGGGCCTAGGGGTGATCTAGGATCCAACCCATGGACCTTGTGTCCAGTACATGCCACTTTAAAGTAAAATACTTTCTTTTAAATATTACTTTCGTATACTTTGCACTTACTTGTCATTTAAACAAGCACCTTATGTGTGCTTAATCCCCTACACTTATAGGGAAGCATTTTAGGGCACTCAAATATGCTTCTTGTCCCAAACTAAATGGGAAGCAATTCAAGATACGCTAACCATGCTCTTAATCCCAAAACTTAGAGGGCATCTTACATAACATGACATGCTTCTTCCTTAACATGTCTAAAGCATATATCCACATGTATCTTCTAAATCATGCATAAAAGATATTACAAAATGCATCAGCAAAGCAACTTATACTGCAGGTGAGTGGTACTTACATCTTCTCGCTAGATCTTACTCTGATAAGGTGTAGGGAACACAAACCCCCCCCCCCCCTCTTGCATGCCTTAATTCCCCAAGACACCTTACCCGCGCGTACTACCTCCTTAGGTGAAACCCTCCCCTTAGATTCTCTCATTGAAAAGCTTTAAGACTTGGAGCCCTAGGATTCTTGGCCGAAACTTGAAAGGAGGAAGAAGAAGTTTCGGCTAGAGGAGAAGAGAAAAATGAAAAATAGGTTTTGATCTCATCCATCCCCTTTTATACTAAGTGGAAGTTGAAGCATCACTTCACACATAATCTGCATATAATGAATTGTTTCATATTACTCATGAAATGCTTTACCACCACCCTAATGACAACTTTAACCAATCTTAAATAAAAGGTCTTGGGTTCAATCCTAGCCCAAGGCCATTTATAAATATATTTTTATTTCTTTTTGCTCTTTCGAAAGAGAGAAAATTTACAGGCGTTATAATCCCCCATACCTTATAAAAAGTTCATCCTCGAGCTTAGAACAATTGCGGATACTTCTGTCTCATATCTTCCTCACGTTCCCATGTTGCCTCTTCATACTGTTGACTTTGCCACAGTACTTTTACTAACGGTATCTCTTTGTTCCTCAACTTCTTAACTTCTCGATCTATTATCTGAATATGTCGACTTTCATAACTGAGATCCTCTTAAACCTGTACCGTCTGTGGCTCAATCACTTGGTTTGCATTAGGAACATGCTTCTTCAGCATTGAGACATGAAATACATTATGAATGGCTGACATTTCTTACGGTAGTTCCAGCTCATAAGCTACCTTGCCAACCCTTCTAGTCGGTATGACCCCACATAATGTGGACTCAACTTTCTTTTCTTTCCAAACCGCATCATTCCTTTCATAGGAGCTACTTCGAGGAACACTGAGTCCTCAACCTCAAATTCTAGCGGTCTACGGCGCACATCTACATAGCTCTTCTATTGGCTCTGCGAGTTTCTATTCTTTGGCAGATTCTTTGAATAGCTTGGGTGGTATCCTCGATAAGATCTGTCTGGAGTCCCATTTCTTTCTTTTCACCACATTCATACCAACAGATAGGAGCTCTACATCTCCTCCCATATAGAGCCTCGTAGGGTATCATTCCGATAGTAGCTTGATGGCTATTATTATATGAAAATTCTGCTAAGCATAGGTATCGACACAAGCTCCCTTTGAAATCGAAGGCACAAGCCCGTAGCATATTCTCCAAAACTTGATTCACTCGTTCTGTTTGCCCGTCAGTTTGAGGATGAAATGATGTGATAAACCGCAACTTAGTGCCAAGAGCTCTTTGAACACACTCCCAGAAGTGTGAAGTAAAGCGACCATCTCTATCAGAAATTATGCTTTTGAGAACTCCATGCAATCTGATAACCTCTTTAACATACATTTACGCTAACTGTTCAATAGAATAGGATGTTCTGATAGCTAGAAAATGAGCAGACTTAGTCAATATATCCACTATTGCCTAGATAGCATTGTAACCATTCGTGGTTCTGGGTAGTCCTACTATGAAGTCCATAGATATATCCTTCCACTTCCACTCTGGAATCTAGATAGGCTGCAGAACTCCGCCTGGTCTCTGATGTTCTGCTTTAACCCATTGGCATGTCAGGCAGGTACTGACATATCTTACAATATCTATTTTTATTCCAAACCACCAGAAGCATTCCTTTAACTCTTGGTACATCTTAGTGGAACCAGGATGCATCGCGTAGGGCATTCCATGGGCTTCATCTAGAATTTTCTGTCATAGTTCTTCTTGGTTAGGGACACAGATGCGATCATCATAATATAGTATCCCACAGTCTGATACTCAGAACTCCCCATTTTCTCCTTCCAGTATTCCCTGCTTGATCTTCTGAATATTCAGATCTTCATCTTGCCCTTTCTATATATCATCAAGCAGGGTTGACACTAATGTCAAAGTGGAGAGCTGCCCAGTAATAATTTCAAGCCCAAAATGTACTATTTCTTTCTGTAGGGTATGTGACATAGCAGATATAGATAATAACATTGCATAAGATTTCCTACTTAGTGCATCTGCCACTTTATTCACTTTCCCCGGATGGTAGAGGATTTCACAGTCATAGTCTTTGACCAGTTCCAGCCATCTCCGTTGTCTCATGTTCAGGTCTTTCTGAGTGAAGAAATACCTAAAACTCTGGTGATCTGTGTAAATCTTGCATTGAGCTCCGTATAAGTAATGCCTCCAAATCTTGAGAGTGAAGACTACCGCTGCTAACTCAAGGTCATGAGTAGGATACTTCTTCTCATAATCCTTGAGTTGTCTTAAGGCATAGGCAATGACTTTGCCATTCTGCATCAGTACAGCCCCGAGCCCCAATTTAGAAGCATCGATGTATATATTGAATCTTTCATTATTCTCTGTGAGAGTCAGGATTGGAGCACTGGTTAGTCTCCTTTTTAGTTCAGTGAAACTCTTCTCACAATCCTCTGTTCATTCAAATTTTCTGTTCTTTCTGATAAGTACTGTCAATGGGGAAGTGATCCTTGAGAAGTTCTCTACAAATTTCCTGTAGTAGCCTGCTAACCCAAGGAAATTCCTGATTTCACTGACATTCTTAGGTCTATTCCAGTTACTCACAGCTTCTATTTTTTCGAGTCCACTATAACCCCATCTTTGGAAATAATGTGACCTAAGAAGGACACTTGATCAAGCCATAACTCGCACTTGGAGAAATTTGTGTACAACTAGCTCTGCTGAAGAATCTGTAATACTGTCCTCGGATGTTCAGCATGCTCTTCCTGAGTTCTGGAGTATATAAGGATATCGTCTATGAAGACGATTACAAACTTGTCCAAATATGCTTTGAATACTCTATTCATCAAATCCATAAATGTAGCAAGAGCGTCCTTCACTCCAAAAGGCATAACTACAAACTCATAGTGCCCATACCTCGTTCGGAATGTCGTCTTCGGTACATCATCCTCTTTCACTTTCACTTTCACTTGATGATATCCGGACCGTAAGTCTATCTTGGAAAAGACTAGAGCTCCCTTCAACTGATCAAATAGATCATCAATTCTCGGCAGGGGATATCTATTCTTGATTGTTACTTTATTCAGCACTCGGTAGTCCACACACATTTGCATGGACCCGTCCTTCTTCTTCACAAACAACACCAGAGCTCCCTATGGTGAGTGACTAGGGTGAATAAAACTCTTGTCGAGTAGCTCCTATAGTTGTCCCTGAAGTTCTTTCAATTCTGTCCGAGCCATGCGGTAGGGTTCCTTTGAGATTACATGGGTACTAGGGATGAGTTCAATCTCAAATTCAATTTCTCTATCCGGAGCTAAGCCTGGCAACTCATCCGGAAATGCTTCTGGGTAGTCACATACGAATCTAACTTCTTCTAGCTTTTGGTCTCTTTCTTGCTGGGCATTAACCACATTGAGCTAGAAACCCAGCACATCCATCGGCTAACATTTTCTGAGCTTTCATGGTCGATAAGAATTTTCGGGTTCTCTTCTTTGATTCTTCAATGAACTCAAACTTATACTCTACCTCGGGTTGAAATAGGATTGTTCGCTTACTGCACTCGATGGAAGCACCATACTTACTCAGAAAGTCCATCCCAAAAATAACATCATAATCAGACATGTTCAGTATTATCATATCACTGTATAGTTCTCTATCTGAAATTTTGACTAGCATAGCTCGTAGTCAGTGCATAGATGTCATTATCTCTCCCGAGGGTAGTGTCATCAAGAATTATCCGCTTAGGACCTCCGGGGGTATACCTATTCTTGCAGCAAATACTATAGAGATAAACGAATGAGTTGCCCCAGTATCAAATAGCACAGTTGCATATTGACTAAAACTGCGTATTTGACCTGTGACAACAGTAGAGGCGTTTACTACCTCCTCTCTGGTAAGGGAGAAAACCCGAGCATTTGTAGAACTCGATGGGGCCTCCAGTCTACCTTGGCTAATATGAGGACCCTCCAACGCGGCATGCATCTGGTGTAGTTGTGTCTGCTTGTCTCCATACTGAATAGGTTGTACGGGAGGTAGGTTGATCTTGGTCGGGAAATTCTTGGCCATATGCCCCTCTTGACCGCACGTATAACATCCACTAGTGCCCTTGCGACAAATTCCAGGATGCATCTTTCCGCATGTGGAGCACATAGCATACTTGGGTTGCTTGCTTACGGATCCTCCCTTTTTATTGCTCCATTGCTTTCTCTTGGAGCTCCCCTTCCAGGTTGAACCTTGGCCATGAGTTTTCTGAGTGTCAGAACTCTCTTGACTTTTATTCTCAATCTGTAATGGTTTCTGCTGCTTGATGTTGTTCAGGTAATGCTCCATGATCGGGGCACTACTAATCAGCTCTTTTGCAGTCTGCGGTCTATTTATTCCACTAGCTATATTCAGAGCTATCTCTGGCCTCAACATCTTGAGCATTAGCCTTACCCTTTCTCGTTCTGTGCTGACCAGTTCGGGGCATAGGCGAGCCAGCCTATTGAATTTCTTCACGGCTTCGTCAACTGATAAACTTCCTTGCCGGAATTCCATGAATTCATCATAATGTTTGTTCGTGACTCGCATATAGAAGAAATCCTTGAAGAACTCAGTCTCGAAGTCAGACCAGGTCATTTGATTCACTATTCTTTTTACCTTGACCCGTTCCCACCACATTCTTACATCACTAGTGAGGCAGAAGGAGGTGTTAGAGTGTATACTGAAAGCCTAAGCTTTTGTAAACATTTATTTTAAATAAAGAATCACATTTGGTCAAATTGTCTATATTTAGTTGTAGTTGTTCAATTAATTTATATTGTACATAACATAGTATGTGGTGCCACATACAGAAGATGATGTTATCAATACCTTATAAATTATAAACAATAGCTCACGACCAAAATGGAAAGGAACAAACCATTGGAAGGTCGTAGTGTAATTAGGAATTAGTTTATCTTAACTATATAATTACACTAGTACACTTAGAGTGTATTGAGTAGGATCATTTGAGGCCGTTTCTTTTATACTGACTTTATAAAGAAACAAAGACCTCAATTATTATGGAAGTGTGTGCTCTTAATCCTAATATAATAACAAGCACATATATTTGATATTTATTTCTTTAATTTATCAATGGGTGAGATTTAGTTCGATGAATCAATAAGCCCGATAAGTTGGGAAATGATATCACTTATAGTGTGTGTTGTTGATTATAGAAGGAAACTGTGTCCTAGTAATCTAGGTTGATAATGTCCCCAAGATGAGCTCATAAGGATTGTCATGTTAAACCCTGCAGGTGGACTTAGTCCGACATGACGATAAGGTTGAGTGGTACTATTCTTGGATTAAGATATTAATTAAATGAGTTGTCAGTAACTCACTTAATTAGTGGACATTCGACATCTTAAATACAGGGAGACTAACACACTCATAATAAGAAGGAGCCCAAAAATGTAATTTGGGATTGGTGCGGTAGTTCAATAATAGTTCTCTAGTGGAATGAATTATTATTGATAAAATTAAGTTGTATGTTCGGGGCGAACACGGGATGCTTAATTTTATCGGGAGACCAAAACCAATTCCTCCTCTCGGTCCCTATCGTAGCCACTTATTTATAGAGTACTATACCCACCTTCGTACCCATGATGTAGGGTCGGCCAAGCTAGCTTGTGGTTCAAGCTAGGGCCGGCCAAGCCTTGGTTCATGGGTGGCCGGCCCTAGCTTGAACCCAAGCTTAGGTGGCCGGCCCCCATTAAATTAAAAATAATATTAATTTTAAAATTTTCTTATGTGAAAGATATAATTTATTGGAGAGATTAAAAATTAAAATATCTTTTTTAAAAGGATCTACAAAAGATTAAAGAAAGAGATTAGATCTCTTTCCTTATTTGTAGATTGGAAAGATATTTTATTTTTCTTCTTTATAAATTATTCACATGTAGAAGAATTAAATTTATAGAATTTTCTTTTTATCAACCATGAAGGGATTTTAAAGGGAGATTTTATTTTTTAAAATCTCCAAAGACAAATAAGGAATTTTAATTGTTGAATTAAAATTATCTTGTTTGCTCTTGTTGATGTGGTCGGCCAAGACATGATGATTTAGGAAATTTTGTTTTATTTTTCTTAATTAATTCATGTCAAGGAAAGTTAAGGAAATTTTATTGTAATTAAATTTCCTTATTTACCTAAGCTAAGGAATATAAAAGAGAGGGTTGGGGTGTCTTCATGAGAGACAACCTCTATTATTCTCTCCCTCTTTTCCTTGGTGTTGTGGCCGGCCATCTTCTCTCCCTCTCTTCCTCTTTGTGGTGGCCGAAACTCTTCATTGCTTGGAGCTTTTGTGGTGGCCGGATACTACTTGGAGAAGAAGAAGAAGAAGGAGAGAAAGCTTTCATCCCTTGGAGTTTGGTTGGTGTTTTTTCTTCATCCTTGGTGAAGCTTTTGATTTGGCCGAACCTAGCAAGGAGGAGAAGAAGGTGCTTTGGTGGTTTCTCATCTCGGAAAATCGTTGCCCACACAACGTCCGAGGTTAGAAGAGGAATACGGTAGAAGATCAAGAGGTCTTTCTAAAAGGTATAACTAGTATTTTTCCTTTCCGGATCATACTAGTTATTTTAGGAAATAATACCAAATACAAGAGGCATGCAATTCTAGTATTTCGAATTTATTTTCGATGTTGTGTTCTTTTGTTTTTTTTCTTTTCCTTGTGATTTGATTGTTCTTTTCGGTTAACCTAAAGTTATTTAAGGAAATTAAATATTAACTTTCCTTAAAAGGCTTTGTCTAGTCGGTGGTGGTTGTGCTCATTTCCAAGAAGGTCATGTGCCTCGCCACGTCAATACTGGGAGCCAATTTTGGAAACTAGTATTTAATGGAATTAATAACCTAGGTAATTTGGATCAAACGTGTTAAGTTCCGCAGGAGATCCAAGTCAAAACCTAAAAGAATAAATAGATTAAACTTTAGATCAAACGTGTTAAGTTCCGCAGGCGATCCAAGTTAATTTAAAAGAACACATGGTAGCTAGGAAAAGGTTCAGACATTTGTACAAAATTTTTGTACAGTGGAACCATTAGGTTTTCCGAGTAGCAACCAACAGGAGGCACACTTTATCTTTTCTACCTCCAGCTAGTCTAGTAGCTCCATTATACTCTCCAGGGTTTTGAACCATGCCTGAGCATCCCATGGTTCATTGGTGCCAGAGAAATTCTCTGGTTTCAGTTTCTGCCACTGGATGAGGTATGCTTCTTGCCTCACTACCTTTGCTGGGGCTACAGGTGTAACTGATGGAACTTCGGTCGTAATAGGTGCCACCATATTGGCTTCCGATGGGACTACAGGAGGAGCTTGCTGGTTAGCAGTTAGGGTGACAATAACCTGTTGTTGCTCTGCCAATTGTCTCTGCAACTGAGCTACTACTTCTAAAAGGTTGGGTTGTAGTGCAGACTCATTTTCCACTGGTTGGGATTCATTAACTCTCAGTTGTCTAGCTGGTCATCCTCTAGCCATTATAGATATCGTAAAATAAACCAATGAGGAATACGTCAGCCCATCCTCATTCCTACTTGCTATCATTACTACTTTCATGTATAAGCATGCTTAATCTTAACATGCATTTCTCACTAATCATAACAGGAATAAAATGCATATAAGTCGTGAGAAGGTACTTTCTTACTTGGAAGATGCAGGATCAATGTTTGATGTGTGTGTGGCGGGAGGATGGAACTTGCTCTGATACCAAACTGTAACAACCCACCCCTTTGTACTATGTAGCATTACTTTACAGGGCGGGCGTTACTCTTTCCATATCTAATTTTATGCTTACATTCTTACATATTATAAACTGCTTGGTACCGAGACCTACAATAAACTTGTTTCATGGTAGGACGTGATTTGGAACCAGGCAGAGCTGGAAGGGAGTCTAGAGCTTCCAGCGGGTCGAGGCTGTGCAGCCCTGACTGGCCGTATAGCCTTGCCGAGGCCACAATTTAGCACGACCGTGTGAAGGTCACACGACCTTGTCACCTTGGCCGAACCAAAGAGGTGCACGGTCATGTGAGTCCACACGGCCATGTCCCCTTGGCCGAGAGGAAGAGGTGCTCAGTCGTGTGGGTCCACACGGCCGTGTCACCTTGGCCAAGAGGAAGAGGTGCACGGCCGTGTGAATCCACACGGCCGTGTCACCTTGGCCGAGAGGGAGAAGTGCACGGCCATGTGAATCCACACGGCCGTGTCACCTTGGCTTAGAGGGATAAGTGCACGGCCGTGTGAATCCACACGGCCGTGTCACCTTGGCCGAGAGGGAGAGGGCTGAGGCCGTGTGACTCCACATGGTCGTGTCACGGGCCGTATGGGGTGTCACGCCCTGCTCTACAAAGTGTTGGTTCTCCCCCATGTACTTATCATCACCACTCCAATTGCTACCAAACTATAAATTCATCATAAGCAACTCTTAGTAGTATTACATGCATAGCCAAAAGGTAAGGAAATTCACTAGCACCAAATTTTAACACATTCCTTGCACTAGCAAGTTCCAAGATCTTCTTCCACGGTTCCGTCACACACACACACACAACGCACTGCTCCTGCCGCCCCCTCTTACTCGAGCTTTCCTTTACCTTTATCTGCAGTATAAGGAAATGCAAATCTATAAGTGAATGCTTAGTAAGTACCATCTACTCATAAAACAATCATTAAAACAAGAATAGGTTTTTCAAAAACTACTTAGGAAAAACACAAACGTGCACTTGATAGTAATTCACGCTAAAACGTATAATTCAGAAATAGGTGCATGGCATGTATTTTTTAACAAGTTTATCATACAAAACATTAACTTAAAAGCATGCTAGTAGTGTAATGAAAACAGGAATCTTGGCATATTATAGAGTTCATCAATGCTGCACTTTATAACTCAAGTTCTCAACCATAGGAATGTTTCCACTAAAGCAACCAATGAATTTTGAAATCTTTATATTACATAACTAGTGAAAATAGTAAACAACTTGCTTTGGATCCAGCATTGTACCACTTTACGTACTTCTTTAATAAGATCCGAGGTAGCTAATTTCGAACCCATTAAGGTACTACTAGGCGATCTAAGGGCCTAGGGGCGATCTAGGAACCCACCCATAGACCTTGTGTCTAGTACATGCCACTTTAAAGTAAAATACTTTCTTTTAAATATTACTTTCATATACTTTGCACTTACTTGTCATTTAAACAAGCACCTTATGTGCGCTTAATCTCTCACATTTATAGGGAAGCATTTTAGGGCACTCGAATATGCTTTTTAGTGCCAACCTAAATGGGAAGCAATTCAAGATACGCTAACCATGCTCTTAATCCCAAAACTTAGAGGGCATCTTACATAACATGACGTGCTTCTTCCTTAACATGTCTAAAGCATATCTCCACATGTATCTTCTAAATCATGCATAAAAAATATTACGAAATGCATCAGCGAAGCAACTTATAATGCAGGTGAGTGGTACTTACATCCTCTCGCTAGATCTTACTCTGATAAGGTGTAGGGAACACAAACCCCCCTCTTGCACACCTTAATTCCCCAAGACACCTTACCCGTGCGTACTACCTCCTTAGGAGAAGCCCTCCCCTTAGATTCTCTCCTTGAAAAGCTTTAAGACTTGGAGCCCTAGGATTCTTGTCCGAAACTTGAAAGGAGGAAGAAGAAGTTTTGGCTAGAGGAGAAGAGAAAAATGAAAATTAGGTTTTGATCTCATCCATCCCCTTTTCTACTAAGTGGAAGTTGAAGCATCACTTCACACATAATCTACATATAATGAATTGTTTCATATTGCTCATGTGATGCTTTACCACCATCATAATGGTAACTTTAACCAATCTTAAATAAAAGGTCTTAGATTCAATCCTATCCCAAGGTCATTTATAAATCTATTTTTATTTTATTTATCTTCTCCTATTTCTTTTTGCTCTTTTGAAAGAGAGGAAATTTATGTGTGTTACACTTATGAATGTTAAATAGATCATGTCCTTACATTTTTTTGCTCGTTTCTCTTTGTTTCCCTTTATTCTAGTTTATTTATCATCATAGGTTTTCACTTTAGCATCTTAAATTACTACTCTGTAGAGTGAGTACTTACTATTATTATCTGTTAGAATGATTTGCTTATATGAGACGGTTAGAATTTAAGTAATTATCTTTCTTGTTACAAATGATTTGCTTTATTTGTTTGTTTTTATGTAGGAAGAGAATATTTGATGGGGAAGAAAGCTTTTGCGGACCAAGAAGATGAGTTGTATTTTAGTTTTTTTTTTTATTTTAAATCTTTGTTTAACTTCTTGGATTGTTAGACTTGTATATCTTTTGGAGTGTGAAACTTGTATATTATTTTGGAGTAGCTGGAAGAAGAATGATCTTGTATAACTTGTTGAGACTTTGAATTTGTTGTGTTGAGACCTTTGAATTTGTTGTATTATAATTTGATTTTATTTATTAATAGATGTATGTGAAATAGGATTTGATAATAATAATTATGATGTGTTGAATATATATAATGTGTTATTTGAATTTGTTGTATATATGTATGTATGGATTGAAATGTAGAAATAAATTGTTGCTGGAAAAAAAATTTTGATTTAGGGACAAATTTGACAACGAAAATAATTTGTCGCAAACTTATCGTAATTACTGTGCATCGATAATTTTGCGACAAAATCATTTTCGTTCCAAATTTCGTCCCAAAATTTGGGACGAATCTGTGGATTCGTCCTAGAATCTGGGACGAAATATGGGTCGAATGATTCTTTGTTCCAAATTAAATTAGTATTTTCGTTGTCAAATTCGTCGCGAATTTTGCAACAAGATTAATATTCGTTGCAAAGGTTTGGTGAAAATTGGCGACGAATTTGGCAACGAAAATCTAGTTCATTGTCAAATTTTGTTGCCAAATTAGGAACAAAATTGGTCACAAAAATAAATATGTCATCGATTTCGTCCCCAAATTCATTCCTAAGTTTGCAACAAAGCAAATATTCGTTCCAAAATTGTATAGGATTTTGCGACAAATAATATTTTTGTTGCAAATTTGACGACAAATTTGAGGACGAAAATATTATTCGTCGTCAATTTCGTCCCCAAATTCGTTGTCAAATTTGTAACAACAAAATATTCATTCCAAAAGTTGGCAACAAAAATTTTGGGACGAAAATATTTTCGTTGCAGAATTCGTCCCAAAAAATTTTATAACGAATTTTTTTATAAATGCGTCCCAGATTTTGTCCCATAACAGTGTATTATATATATATATATATATATATATATATATATATATATATATATATATATATATGTTTCGTTGGTTTGTTCAAGCTTACATATTTGAAAGCCATGTGTTTGTACACTAAGGAGTTCAAACGATCAAGTCATGGCTCGCATTGTTTGTTCCAACTTGACATGTTCAAAGCTACCAACTTGGCGGCATCAAAACCATAAATTAGTGGGCTTGCCGACGACTCACCAAGTTACAGGTCTCTACCTTGCGATGTTGACTCACATCCAGCGTGTTGTTACAAGAAGGATTTATGCTCCTTTGTGTGATATGAGATAGGTTCATATTTGAGACATCTACAAGCAATCCGTGGGTCTCGATTATTTGGTTCAAGGGAAGGCGGCCAAGCCATCCCTTTGAACATTGTTCTCCTTCCAGTTGTCGACTCCTCTATTTTCTACGAACGGCTCTATTAACTCCATTGGTAGTACGGTCATTTTCACATTGTTTTAAGTTCTTATCACTGCATAAAACTATAAATCATATGTGGACCATGCGAATCTTCTAACATTTATACTACTATAATCTTTTGTATTCTACTCTTTTTGTAGTCTTAAGTATTAATTAGTCTTTATGTTTTTCTCCCTTTGAAAAGAGAACGTGTGGTAGATGAAATGCTCTTGTCAAGCTTTCAAGTGTTTAGGCTAATTCAATTCATCTTTAAGTGACAACACTTGTAGTGGTCCTAGGAGATTGCTCATGCATCACTTTGATGGTAATAATAATAATAATAATAATAATAATAATAATAATAATAATAATAATAATAATTAAATGAGAAAAAAAATTAATAACATTGAACAATAAATGATTCGAAAAGATAAATATCAAATATGTAAGTCTCCAACCTAAGGAAAATATTCGATAATATAATGGTATATCATGTCTACAGTGAAGTAGTGTGTTTATTTCTGTGATGCCTTCTCTGTTGAATTCTTTTCATTCAGTGATTTTTAACATCTTGATATTGATTGTTATTATGGTGCTAAACTAGATTGTCATTGAGGACTAACTGTTCATAATTTAAGTGGTCGTAAATGAAATGGTATTTCTATACAACTTGAATGGATGTCGTAAAATGAAAAGTTTTGGTTATATGTATAACAATAAGTTGAAACATAAGTAGATAAAGTTGGAGTTGGCTAAACAGGTTTCAGTTTGAGTTTACAGATCGTTTTTCTTCTACAAAATCAGTTCATCACTCGCGGTGTTTTGTTGTTCCATGTAGGCATAAGACTGTCTTGTTCCAACCATATCTTGTAGGATTGAAAGAGTGGGATAAAAGAGGGGATAAATATCGCACTTTAAAAAAAAAATTTTTACTCATTTAAAACAAAATCGTGTAGCGAAAAAGTAGAGAACAGGTTCAGTTACTTGGTTTGAAGTCAAGGTCGATTCCTACTCCAAGACCCACGAACTTTGATCGCACCGAAAGACAATCCACTAAATCTCTTCTTTCCAAAAACCTCAGAAAGAAACAGTGCGTACAAGAAGATGAGTAAGATAATAACAACCTACTATCATACTTGAATTAAGTACAATGCAAGCAAAAGAAAATTATACCGACAGTATATAAAAATTGAGGCTCGATCGGCACTTCTTGAAGCAGTAGATGAGTAGTCGTAGCACGAATTGTAACTTGCACAGAAATAAACTTCGAACCCAACCAGAATGTGTTACATAGCCTCGGACCTCGAACTCTCTTTTATAAGAATCATCGATGTTCGATCGACCGATCCTTACGTTCAGTCGACAGAACCAACTCCCTTCCATCTTCGTTGAGATCTTATGCTTAATCAATCTTCGACATTTAATGACCATTAAGGGTGCAATCGACCGATCCTTCTTTTAGGTCAACCGAACAGAATCCTTCCTTGTTCGTCGAGATTTGTCGAGATTTGCACTTACTACGCCTTTAATGTGATGATCGTTTAGTCGACCGATCCATGTGTTCGATCGACCGATCAGTAAGCTTTCCTTCTTTGCTTCTGCTCGATCTGAACTATACTGAGTCATCAAAGTTTGATCGACCGATCATCTTGTTCAATCGATCGATCAAGCTTTGATCGAACCCTATTCTGTTTTGGTCTGAACAAATATTTACTCTGAGTTGACCTTATTCGATCGACCGATCATCTGATTCGATCGACCGATCAGGCCGAGCCTGTAAAACAGTATTAGATAATAATCCTACAAAACAAATAATAATAAATACATGAGTAATAATAATAGACAATTCAACTATTTTGATCTCAACTTGAAAACCTTCTCGATTTTTTCAGTTGGATCAACGACCTCAAGTTGTTCCTTTCAAGAACACGACCTCACTGTCTCTCCTCCAGTTGCTTACCTCAACTTACCTACCAAACATTGATACTCTAGACTTATTTGAACTTTCTCTGCTCAGTGTCTGATCACCTAATCCAATAAGGCCTTTCTTGCAATATTACATTAGCCGACAACAATAATAGTAATACAGAATATTATGGTACAACTAAACTTAGAATCACTAAGATCTTCTAGTCCGATCGACCGCTCCGATCAACCTTGCTTAGAGTTCATTCTTCCAAAACTTCTCGTTACCTAAGATTATCTCCCTCCCCCCCCCCCAGATTTTCTCCATCCGACTTCACTCACCAAAACCTAAGATTACCACCCCCTAGAAATTTCTCCACCTGACTTCATTCACCAAGACTCAGTATTCGACTATCCAATGATCAGATCCTTCAGGCCTATCCACCTAACTTTCACGATCTACCAAGATTTCCCTTCCTTAACTTACAACTAAAACTCAATATTCGACTACCCAAAAATCAGATCCTCCAAACCTATCAAATCCACCTAACTTCCACGATCTATCGAAATTTCCCTTGCCTAACCTACAACTAAGACTTTCCAAAACTAAGCTTCATTAAACATATTTAAACATATTTTCCGACATTAAAACCTTAAAGATCGATTACACTAACATAACTTGTGTTAAGGATACAGCCATAGAACTCATGATAACATTAGCAGCTATTACCATCCAGATAATAATACTATGGCCACCAAATCACAGAATCAAAACAATGTTTTTGGTTATTAGTTCCTTCAGGATATGCAAAACGAAGCAAACAAGTTCCATAAACCTACTAGACTACGCTGGAAACAGGAGAAACGATCAAACAGCTCTGGACTAATGACAATCCTATGTGGTGGTTGCTTGGGACTTGTTAAGGATAACACCCTCATACTTGACCTGGAACCACTTCATGGCGTCGTCTTTGGTTACCCTCTGATGAATTCCAACACGCGACTTGCATCTGCGGCGGCGGGCCACACGATACCCAGGACGCTCTAGTACTACATAGAAATCCATGCCATAGATGCCAGTAGAGGGATCATACCTACAAAGATGCATTTCAGAATCACAATGAGTTTGAGGGAAACTACAAGCTACATCAAAAATCACTATCACATGGAAGCTGCAGCCTGCATAAGATTGAAAAAGAATACAAGTGCATGAAGGAATAATTGACTCAAACTGAGAGATTAAAATTTGTAAATGGCACAATAGCTCTGATAGAATCCTACTCGAACCTTTGCAGTAATACATATTTGATTAGCTCGCAAGCTGGTTCACAAGCTTTCATATATGACAGAAACAGCTAGTACGGTAACAAACCACATATCTCAATTATCATTAATATACCTGGATCACTTTTACACAAATTTTCTTTCACTACCAACCATTTAGAATTGATTTTTAACCTCCGATCATGTTTTGAGGAAGAGGAAAACTTAAAAAAAACCTGGTTGGTAACGATAAAACGAGATAAAATTCATTTAAACATAAATAATGATGTAATAGGAGATCGAGCCCAATAATGTAGCAGGATCCATATAACCGAACTCACATAGTGAGATAAAGATTCGATTGTTATTGTATTACGTCTTGGCAAAAAAAACCAAATTATTAAAAAAACATGAAAGTGGAGAATTCATATTTTGGGCCCCTTTCAAGATGGGACAAGAAAGTTGGACGATCACAATTTAGAAGAAAATGCAGAAAGTTCCTTTTTCCATAAATTCATTTGACTACGCTTCCAACCATTTGATATGTTGATTTAGTCATTCCAGATTTCCTGACATTTCAGACATCAATAACTTCTTTTTTCTGTGAGACACATCCAATGTCAAAGGCCGATCAAATCTTAATAGAGTTAATCAGGTGATCAATCCATTTCCACTATAATTTCTAAGGGTGGTAAGCATTGGATGGCTTACAAGCAAGTTGAATAGATGCATTGTAAAAGTAAGGACAATTAAAGCAATGCTCCAATAAAATATTAACGCAAGTAAAAGGGGACCACATATTACCAAACAATGGACGACCAAACTCACAATTCAGTTGCGAGAAGTAAAAATAAACCATGGACCATCAAATCCTACTCTCAAGTAGCAAAATGCATGAATTCTCCTAGTGGCCATTGCCTTGGAGTACTCAGGGAAAAAGGGATGTGAGTTAAGTCAAACAAAGATACAATTGTACATCAATTCCTGAATTGCATGGCATCCTAGGTAAACATGGGCTGAAGGGATGTTAGTTAAGTCAAACAAAAATACAATTAGACATCAATTCCTGAATTGCATGGCATCCTGGATAAACATGAACAGAAAGGATGTGAGTTAAATCAAACAAAGACACAATCATTCATCAATTCCTGAATTGCATAGCATCCTACATAAACATAAATTGCATTATACACATCCTCCAATGTGATATGCTCTCACCTTTATTTATTATTTTTCAAAGAAACAAGCTTATAACTATCAAAGAAAACAAGCGTAGAGTGGTAGAATTTACTTGATTCCCAGATCAATGTGCTCTTGAATGCCAAAACCAAAACAACCAGTATCACTGAAGTTTCTTCTCAAGAGTTCGTATTCCTTCACTTTCAGTCCACTCTCCAGGAGCTGCATCGCCTTGTCACCCCTCACGGTGACATAACATGCAATCTTCTCATTACGCCTGATTCCAAAGGACCTCACAGTATACCGTGCTGCAGCAGAAACAGCATATACAACGAATTGAGAACAAGATCGAGATTTGAAATACACATAAGATGGCAACTTAATTGAGAGATAAACTACCCTTGGAAAAAACTGGTGTCTGTCCACTGAGCTGTTCCAGAACCTGCATATAATAGGATCCGTAGAACATAAGAAGGAGTTCCAACACAAAGACAGCGCCTTTCAACAACGACCACAGAATGACGCAGGTCCGTACCTTAGCGGCTCTGGTGAGGCGATCGCCACTCTCGCCGACCGATATGTTAAGGACAAGCTTCTGGACCTTGATATCCCGCATCGGGTTAGAGAGCTTCTTCTCTGCAGCCTACAAAAGCGAAAGCAGCGATGACATTAGGAAACAAGGAAGGAAAAGAGAGGAGGCGTAGGAGAAGGCGCGTGTCGACCATGGCGAGGGATCTGGATGGGATGAGCGCCGTCTACTGCTACGTCTGGAAGCGGGCGAAGTCAGGAGGATGCCTAAATGGTGTGCGGCCGCCTGCGATGGGGGAAGTCTAGGGTTGTGAGGTGGTTAGCCCTTGCGTTGACGAAATGACGAAACTGCCACCGGGCTAAAAAACCCTAGCGCTCCAAGAAAAACCAACCAAGTTAATTTAATGAATATTTTTAAGTTTGACGTAGAGGTCCAAACGAATCGGGTTACGAGCTGTGTTTTTTTATTTTTTATTTTTTGGTTATAAGTTGGTACAAATAATATTTAATTCGTATTTAAAATTATTGAAATTATCGAGCTGGAACTGAACTTATATTAAATAATATTTTTGAGCTGAATTTAAATTTATAATAATTTATTCAAGTGTTTGTGAGTAGCTCGCAGGCTTGTATTCTATTTATTTTTTTATATATAACTTAGTATTAATTAATAGGTTATTGGCATGATGAGTTAAAGGGTTAAGTCATTACCCATTTATTACTATTTGCACCTTTTATTAATAGAATAAGTATATAATTTAGTAACCCTAATATTTACAAATACTAACCTGCTTCGAGCCTTCAACGCCACTGTTGCAAACATCAACGAGTGATAGGAGGTAGCCCTGTTTCGACCCTTTGATGTCGTCGTTGCAAATATCAACAATTGGAAGGAGGTTGAAGGCGATGAGCAAACGATATAAAGTTGAGAGTAGAATCATGTTGAGGACTCGAGGTCGTGCGATCATACTTCTAGTGGCCGGGAACTCGGAATCTAAAGAGTGGATATCATACGCAAGCTTCTTTCTCTATTTCGACGTTCTTCGTCAAGGAAAATCTAAAACATAAGTTCCTTCTTTCTCTTCCTAATTTGTCTCTTTTATTTTGGTTAAAGTATAGGATTACTCTTTCATTATTCTTAGTTTTTTCCTTATTTTTTTTTAGAAAACATTACTTACTATTTGTTTTAATTTGTATATTCATTTTATTTCTTGATGAAATAGAAGTTGTTCATGCGATCATGCTTCAAGTGGTCGATAACTCGGGATCTAAAGAGTGGAGACCACACACGAGTTTCTTTCTCTACCTCATGCCCTCGACATTCTAATCAGGAAAAATACGAAAAGTAAATCTCTTTTTTCTCTTCTCAATCTATCTCTGTTTTTTTTTGTTGACGCATATAATTACTCTAGTAGTTTCCAACATCATTCTTAGTTTTTTTTTTCTTTTTCTTTTAGAAGAAATTACTTCTTATTCTTTTAATCTACCTACTCATTTTATTTCTAAAAGAATAAAAGTTGTTAGATAGAGTGGAATAGTATTGATTTTGATAACTTTTCGAGTTTACAGTTTTGCACATTTAAGTACAGTAATGGTCGTTTCCATGAAATTTATTTGATAAAATTTATTCCTTGATCTTGATGATATGTTAATTTCATAGGATAATTTCTCTTTCAATTTCCAAAGCATATGGTTGATTCTGCTCCAAAAGCAAATTTAGCTATTCAAGCTTTGTTAGATTCAAATAAAATCCTAGAACATATAAGCGATAAAGGAGATAGTGTGAATAACAATGTGACTGAGGATGACAATTTAAGTCCTAAGTTAAAGAAACAAAACAGATCTCATGTATGGTTAAAAATAATTAAGGTTGAGGATCCAAAAGGTGATAACTATAAGTGCAAATATTGTCAACTATTCATTGCAAACATGAAGTCAGGTACTACAAAACACTTAAAACAATACTTGAATCATTATGCTAAACATTTGGAGTCTAAAAAGAAACTTAAAGATAAACTCAAACAACAACTATTATTAGGATTCGAAAGTGTTGATACACTTGTGAGATACGATAATTAAATAATAAGTGTTATTTAAAAATAATCTTATTAGATTTTTTGAAAATTTATTTTAAAAAATCAGGAATTAAATAGATTCCGTATCACGTGTTTAAGAGGATAAATCAATTAGGCTTAGGGAAAGCCTGTTTAAAATATCACATGAGTGGGAGTTGATTAGATAACCTAAAGTTGGATTAACTAAACCTAAGATATAAATAGAAATCCTAACTTCATATTTACTAATATCGTGACTGCAAACGCACGGTTGTCGTCAAGTAATAAAATTTATAAAAGTCGATCCCACGAGAATTGAAGATTAAATGCTAGTTGGTTCTACACTTCGAATTTAACTAGACAAAATCGATAATGGGTTGTATGAGGTTTTCAACTAAAATGCGAAAATAAAAGTAAAAAATAGTTGAGGAAATCCTTAATTCAGAAAATATTCTAGGCTGAAGGTTTCATTATAATGGTGGATGTTGTGATATGAATTGGCTCATTCCTAGTTCTCTGCCTGTATGTTTGCAAGATAGCCTAAACATTTACCAAATTCTACCCCATGACGGTGTACCGGAGTACTTCGCCTGCCAGTAACCAAGTATGTCATCAAGTGAAGAAGTAACTTAGAAAGTCTGAGTTTTAATAGAGTACCTTCCGTCATAAGGTCTCCTCCAGGTATACGTTTCTAGATTAGGTAGGTCACTTGCGCAACATATGATTAGGAGAAGTCAATTAGGTCAAGTGATAAACTTATTTATACATAGAATCATCCTCCCTTAGGAGGTTACATTCCATATAGAAGGATAGCTACCTTAGATACTCAACTTCAAACAAATATTCTAAGGTCATGTCGAGTTATATTGGAATGCACACTCAAAAGAGACGACAATTTATGCATCTGATCAACGAAAATTCAGGTTCATGCATAGTCTCAATTTAGACACACAACAATGTATCTACTCAGAAATAAGACCTATGCATATAGATATACAATCTAGATAGATAAATTCATGTTCGTAAGGGAAAGCCTCTATGCAAGCATTTCATCAAACAAAACAAGTGCATACAAACTTCATCAAACTAGGAAAATGACAATTCCATAGAGTTTACATCATCCACACATTACAATTACTTTCTACATCCTAAAATGATAAGAATCTACTCCATAATAGGAACAAATACAACCCAAGCACTCAAAAACATAGAAATTTCCAAAACCCTAAGGAAAGGGAGTAGAAACTTATCCTTTGACGTTGAGTGAAGGGCTTGGATGTAGATCTTCGAATGCCGACGAGGATGGAGTAGTGAAATGGCCTTGGATCATCTAGATGATGACCCCTAATACGAGAATTTGACCTAGATGGTCCTCTTCCACCCTTAGATCTTCCTCCATAGCAAGGGGATGAAGTGCCCCTTAAATAAAGGTGAAGCATAGGGTGACCGTGCCTCTAGGCACAACCTGAACTTGGCTTGGGTATCTGGTCGTGCCTTTTGGCATGGTCAAAGCTAATCAATCTCGGCAATAATTGTTTGGCCGTGCCATATGGCATGACCCCCTTTCTGCTGCTGGCTTCTTGGTCGTACCATAAGGCATGGCCAAAACCAGTTTGCCTCGGTCCACATGGCCAGACAATGTTGTTTAGCACTACCAAAGCAAAGCAACTCTGCTTTGCTTCTTCTGGCCCGTGACAATTGGCACGGCTAGCTCTTCAAAACTACTCCTTTAAGAGTATGGTTGTGTCTCAAGGCACAACCAAGCCCAATTTAACTCTGGAAAATGGCATGGACAACATCTGGTCATGCTCTGAAGCACGACCTAGTCTTCCTTTACGCTAAGTTCACTTCCTGGCCATGGCATTTGGCACGACTAGTGTCTTTTCCTTGTTCCTTGGTCGTACCAAATGGCACGTCGCCTTCCTTGAGCTTCTCTTGCCCATGACTTATAGTATGGCCAAGTCTAATTAGGTTCTGAAATAACTTGGGTACTCCAATCCTTGCTTCATTTGATCTTCATTTGCGTCTTAAGCGTCCTTTTCCACTCTAAATTGCTTCTGAAAGTTAAAACAAGCATCGAGCAAATATCTGGACCCAAAGTAGTAATTATACTAAAATATGATAGAAAATGGTGTAAAACACATAGATCATAGACATGCAATATACGTAGATGTACGTCTAATAGTGCGAAATGACATATATAATCTACGCGCATCGTACCCCCAAACTTAAACATTTGCTTATCTTCAAACAAACTTTGTAATCTATATTCATGAGCTGATAATGAGTATCCCTAGTGATTCTATTCAGTGCTATCAAAGTAGTGAAACTAATGAGCATAATCAAGAATGATCTACAAGAAAGTACTCGATTGTTATCAAACAAAATTTTGCAGTCTAGAAACATGTGCACGATTAAGTGCATCATAATCCTTAGTGAATCAATTTAACTCTATCAAACAATTTCAATAATGATCATGATCATAAATAAATTTGACTTAGCCTAAAAATGAGTTCTCCATGCTCAGTGCTAATCGTAGTCTAAATTTCTCAAGTTTCAATTCCTAGTCTTAGTCAAGTCATCATTGAACCATCTTTTCCCTTTATTCCCAGTAGCAACTACTCTTGGCTCATCTATCTTAGATATACCCAAGGTCTAAAGAATGTGCTCGATAACAAGAGAAATCTAGTGTTCGTTTTTCCAGTAACCTAACTTAGTCTCAAATAGGCAAACAACTAGTTTCTACTCACGACAACAAATTTTTCAATCCCTTATTTCATATGTTTTTTTTCATTTGCTCATTTGTAATGATGTAAATTTGTGGGATTTCTATTTTTTCAAATGAGCTTTAATGTTTTGAACATTAATCTAATTACTGAGATGTAGCTAAGAAATCACCATGAAAATTCAAGTACTCATCAAGTATAATGAATCATGACTATTTTCAAAACTTTTAACTATCAAAATAAGGCATGGTGTATAGAGATCCTCAAGCTAGACTAGAATCAAATCCTTTCAATGAAAAACAATGCTCATGTCTTTCTAATGATGATAGAGAAAAGTAGATCACCAAACATACTAGCACTCATGACCTATCCACATGAATCTAAAAATTTTGTTATCAAACAAAGACTATGCTCATTTTATTCCATTGTAGATAGAAAAATAGATCACTAAATATACTAGCTAACCCGAAAGAGCATAACTCATGACTTTTAGAAAATAAATGTGCTAGAAGTTTACTCTTGGATAGGTCAGCAGTAACAGTATGGATAGTGTAACTCACATGCCTAAAAACTCGAAAGAAAACAAAGTGCAACTAGGCTAAGAAAAAACCTACAAAAATAAACTACAACTGTATAAGAAAACACCCCAAACTTGGACACTTCATTGTCCTCAATGAAAATTCTGTATCAAATTTTGATGATATTGATATACAACATTTATTTGAAATTGAATAATTCGTATAGTGCTTTGAAATTTCACTTCCTTCCTCCATAACTTTCTATGTTACTAATCAACCAATCCACATCATCTCTTATTCCCAAGCACTTTATAGTTGTACTATCCATGTAACATGTACAAACTAATTTACGGCTAAATAGATTATCAAATCTAAATTTTTGCTCTTCATTTCTAAGTAAAATGCCGAACTCATTAGTTTTACCTTCATCTTGAGTTGGGTGCTTCCCTTTTCCCTTTACAGGCACCTCCTCCTTCATGAGTGCTTTTCCTTTACCTTTGTCCTTTCTCGGATCATCCCCTCCACTAGTCCACCCAACCTTCGAATATGTTTCATGATGTTAGACATATCAAAATATATCCAAGATTGGGAAGATTTATTTGTAAATTAAGAAATTAGATCTAATGAAGAACAGGTAAGGAGAAAAGAGAAAAGAATAGATCTAGATCTTTGAATAGATATAAGGAAGAATTTATTCAAGATCTACTCTTATTTGGAAGAGAAAGGGGAAATTTTGAGGATGGAGAGAGTAGATCTTGTCTAGGAGAAAAAGGTTTTAGAAGTGGAAGGAGTTTAGAAGAAAAAAGAAGGTGAATAGTAGCAAAGAGGTAGGTATGGGATGACTGTTGTGCCCTAGGGCACAACCACGGCTGGGTTTATAACCCAGTCGTGTGTCATTAGCATGGCCCGTGCCAAATAGCATGGGTTGTGCCAAATTGACACTGCCAGCTTGCACTCTCCTCCCTTGTAGCCATGCCTTTTGGCATCGGCAGAGCCTAAATGGTTTTATTTCTTGGCCTATGCCCATGCCAAATGGCACATCAAGCTTCCCTTATTGCTGGGTGCCAGTGCCAAATGGCATAGGCATAGCCAAAATAGCTCTGTTATGTTTTCCAACCCGTGCCTTAGAGCACGGGTTCTCCTAATGGCACGGGAGTTTATTCTGGCCGAAATTTCCCATGCCAATTGGCATGGGTAGAGTTAGAATGACTCTGTTATCCTTCCTTTGCCTGTGCCAAATGCCACGGGCATGGCCTTCTTTACTCTTTAGGCTATGCCAAATGGCATGACCAAGTCCATAAACCTGCAAAATGCAAAGATGAAGTTATTAGGCTTAACAAAGCAGAGAATTATGAAACAAAAGAAAATAAAATTCTTGGGGTGCCTCCCAAGAAGCGTTTGTTTTGGGTCTCAAGCTCGACCATTGACACGCCTTAACATGGAGGATATAGTTCAATAAAATTCAGTTCCTCAATTTCTCCTCTGGCATTCCGAGGAAATATCTTTTGATCCTTTGCCCGTTGACTTTAAAGATTCCAGTTTCTTGCTTCCAAATATTTATGGCTCTATATGGATAAACTTTTTGAACTATGAAAGATTCAGACCATCTTGACTTTAACTTTCCTGGAAACAATTTCAATTTTGAATTGAATAGTAAGACTAAGTCTCCCTCTTGAAATTCTCTTTCTTTGATATGTCTGTCATGCCACCTTTTTGTTCTTTCCTTATAGGACTTATCATGCTTATAAGCGCTCATCCTGAGCTCATCAAGTTCATTAAGCTGAAGCTTTATCCTTTCTCCTGCCTCTTTCAAATCAAAATTGCTTTTTGATTGCCCAATACGCTTTATGTTCAAGCTCGACCGGGAGATGACAATATTTCCTATAAACTAGTTTAAAAGGTGTCATTCAAATTGGGATTTTATAAGCAGTTCGATACGCCCAAAGGGCATCATCCAGCTTGAGAGACCAATCCTTCCTTGAAGTAGATATCGTCTTTTCTAGTATAGTTTTGATTTCTTTGTTTAAAATTTCCACTTGACTACTAGTTTATGGGTGATAAGGAGTTGTAATTTTATGACTTACCCTATATTTCTTGAGCAATGTTTTGAACTATTTTTCAATAAAATGTGAACCCCCATCGCCAATAACAATTCTAGGAACTTTAAATCTAGGGAAATTAACCTTCTTAAACATCTTGATGACTACTCTGGAATCACATTTTAGTGAAACCACAGCTTCTACCCATTTTGACACATAATCAACTGCAACTGAGATATAGTTATTTCCACAAGATGTCGAAAATGGTCCCATAAAATCAATCCCCCAAACATCAAATAATTCAATTTCAAGCATGTAATTCAATGGCATTTCGTGTCATTTTGTGATGTTCCCTGTTCTTTGACACCTATCGCATGATTGGACATACTCCTTTACATCCTTGAATAAAGTTGGCCAATCAAACCCAACTTGCAAAATTTTAGCTGCTATTTTGGAAATACCTGCATGCCCTCCGTATGATGATGAAAGACAATGATTAAGGACATCTTTAATCTCTTTTTTAGGTATGCATCTTTGAAAAATCATATCACTACATTGCTTGTACAATAGTGGTTCATCCCATATATAGTATTTCACATCAGTAAAGAATTTCTTCTTCTGTTGTGGTGAAATATTTAGAGGAAGGATTCCACTAACAAGAAAATTTACTATATCTGTATACCAAGGTACCTTAGCATTGGAAATGGCTAGGAGTTGTTCATCTAGGAAACAATCATTAATGGGTAAATCATCTCCAAACTTTTCTTCACTATTTTGATGTATTCTTGACAAGTGATCTGCTACCACATTTTCTACTCCTTTCTTATCACAAATTTCCACATCAAATTCTTAGAGATGTAGAATCCATCTAATTAAGCATGGTTTAGCATCATTTTTTACTCAACAAGTATCAGACAGCTGCATGATCAGTATACACTATTACCTTGGCACCCACTAGATATTATCTGAATTTATCAAATACAAAGACCACTATTAATAATTCCTTTTCTGTAGTCAAATAGTTGATTTGACCATCATCTAAAGTCTTGCTTGCATAGTGAATGGTGTGTAACTTTCGATCTTTCCTCTATCCTAGGACTACCCCAATAGCAAAATTGCTTGCATCACACACTATTTCAAAGGGAAGGTTCCAATCTGGAGCTTGAATTATGAAAGTTGATATTAATGTTTTCTTAATCTTTTCAAATACCTCAAAGCCCTTTTGATCAAAACAAAACTCAGCATCATTTAATAATAAATTAGTCAAAGGTTTAGAGATTTTTGAGAAATCTTTTATAAACCATCGTTAAATCTAGCATGTCCTAAGAAACTTCTGATCCCTTTTACATTCATTGGACGGGTAATTTCTCAATAGCTTCTAACTTTACTTTGTCCACCTCAATTACCCTTTTTGATACCATATGTCATAGAATAATTCCTTCCTTTACGATAAAATGACACTTTTCCTAGTTCAAAACTAGATTTGTCTCCTCACATCTTTGCAAGACTTTAGAAAGGTTTGATAAGGATGAATCAAAGTTGGTGTCATAGACTGAAAAATCATCCATGAATACCTTCATAATATTTTTTTATCAAATATGAGAATATTGCCATCATACATCTCTGAAAGGTAGTAGGAGCATTGCACAATCCAAATGACATTCGTCTATAGGAAAACATCTTGTATGGACACGTAAATGTATTTTTTTCCTAATCATTTGGGTGAATAGGGATTTGAAAGAATCTTGAATATCCATCCAAATAGCAAAAGTATTTGTGATTGGCAAGTCTCTCAAGCATTTGATCAATGAAAGGAAGTGGAAAATGATCTTTCCTGGTCTCCATATTCAATTTTTGATAGTCAATACACATATGCCATCCTGTGACTGTTCTCTTAGGGATTAGCTCATTGCTATCATTTTTCACCACTAGCATCCCTCCTTTCTTAGGAACTACATGTACTGGGATTACTCATTGACTATCGGAAATGGGGTAAATGATTTCCGCGTCAAGTAGTTTAAGCACTTCATTTCTGACTACTTTCATATTAGGATTTAGTCTTCTTTGATATTCAATTGAGCTTTCCTGATCATCTTCTAATAAAATCCTGTGCATATAAAGAGAAGGAATAATCCCTTTGATATCATCAATCATATACCCTATCACCTTTCTGTGCTTCTTCAACACTCTGGCCAATTTCTGAGTTTCCACTTCATTTAAACTAGCATTAATTATAACTACTGTAATACCCCGGTTCTGAGATTCTGGTTAAGTATGGCTTAAAAGGTTAGATGGTACTATCTATATCACTAAGGTGCACCATCCTTTTCGGAAGCCCAAACTTAAGAACTCCAAAGTTAAGCGTGTTTGGCTTAGAGAAATCTGAGGATGGGTAACCTCCCGGGAAGTTTTCCAGGGTGCGTGCGAGTGATGACAAAACATGCTGAAAGGACCTCCGGTGGTCTGTGGAGCTAGTCGTCAACCCGATGGGTAATTCTGATGGCGTTCCCGGTTCGGTCCGGGTGGGGCCCGCTCGAGCCAGGGTGTTACAGATGGTATCAGAGTGACCTTGCGACCGTGAGCGCGCATGTGGTAGGAGCACCCAGGGCACCACCTAGTGAGGGAGATTCTAGGATTTGTATGTGGTGTGATTCGTGGTTACACAACGAGGGCGTTGTGTCTTTAAGCAAGGGTGATTGTAATACCCCGGTTCTGAGATTCTGGTTAAGTATAGCTTAAAAGGTTAGATGGTACTATCCATATCACCAAGGTGCATCTTCCTTTTCGGAAGCTCAAACTTAAGAACTCCAAAGTTAAGCGTGTTTGACTTGGAGAAATCTGAGGATGGGTGATCTCCTGGGAAGTTTTCCAGGGTGTGTGCGAGTGAGGACAAAGCATGCTGAAAGGACCTTCGGTGGTCTGTGGAGCTAGTCGTCAACCCGATGGACAATTCTGGTGGCGTTCCCAGTTCGGTCCGGGTGGGGCCTGCTCGGGCCAGGGCGTTACAACTGCAAAAGAAGAATCTGGTCTAAGAAACTCATATCTAAGATTTGATGGTAAGGGTTTGAGCTCAACTTAAGATGACAAGACCCTGGGTAGTGATGGACTTTGTTCAATCATCATAATTTCATCAGAACTATCCTCCTTTTCATGCTCAGAACTTATTTCAATGGGGTCCTCTAGTAATTGTAAACTCAATTCTTCAGAGTTCTCATAATCTCTGTTATCATTATTCCCCTTCGGTCCGATTGTTTGGATCGAACCTTCAAGAATTCGAATAAGAGTTCCACCACACCAAGGTGCAAAGTCTTCCAATTCATCACATAATTGTTCAAAGTCTTCAAATTGAAAGTCATTATCTTTACAAAGACTTTTGCTTTAGAGATCCTGAATGAAGGATTTGTTATGCCACCCTCTAACCAATCAATTAAATTCTGGACCACCCTATTGATCAAAGCATAGGCTTCATTTAAATTCTTACACATCAATAAACCTCCAGCAGCTAAATCGAGATGCATTTTGCTTGAAAAAGATAGCCCAATGTAGAATGTCTAGATAATCAACCATTCCTCCAACCCATAATATGGACATAGCTGAGCATGAGTAATATATCTCTCCCATTCTTGACATAATGACTCTCCTTCTTCTTGTTTGAAATTTAGTATTTGATTCCACATAAAGTTATCTTCTTTGGAGGGAAATACTTATTCAAGAATTGTCCCTCTAAATCACTCCAAAAATGAATGCTCTAAGGTTTCAATGTATTTAGCTAGGCTTTAACAAGACCTTTCAGACTAAACGGGAAAACCAATTGCATTATCGTTTCTACAGGAACCCCTTCGTATTTGACTGTATCATAATATCGATAAAATTCTAGGGATGCAAATAAGGGATTTCAAATTTATTCCCACTGAACTGATCTTCTTGGATTTTAGAGATAAACCTCGGATTAATGTTGAAATTTGGATTATCAATTTGTGGAAGCACAATCGGGTTTAATCCCCTTCCAAACCTTGGAGTGGCATAATCTTTCAATGGTTTATTTGTCATAGCTCTTTGTTCTTGCTCTTGTTGGTTCTTTTGTAGCTTTAATCTTCGATGAAACATCCAATCGATCTCAGGATCAATGGGCAAAAGATTGTTTCTTCGCATAAACACACTAATAAGAGGCAAATTGGAATTTGTTGTTTTAAAATTTTTAAGAAAGCAAATTACATAATTGAAATTGCAAGAATTAAGTGCAGTAAAGAAATGATAATGAATAAAGAATAAGAAATGAAAGAATTAAAGAACTAAAGAACTGAAGTAATTGTCTAGACAAACTCTAATATAAACTAACTAGATTTAAAACACTCAATCCCTGGTAACGACGCGAAAAAATTGATGTCGTGACCGCAAGCGCACGATTGTCGTCAAGTAATAAAATTTATAAAAGTCAATCCCATGTGGATTGAAGATTAAATGCTAGTTGGTTTTACACTTCGAATTTAACTAGACAAAATCGATAATGGGTTGTTATGAGGTTTTCAACTAAAATGTAAAAATAAAAGTAAGAAATAGTTGAGAAAATCCTTAATTCAGAAAATATTTTAGGTCGAAGATTTTATTGTAATGATGGATGTTGTGCTATAAATTGACTCATTCCTAGTTCTCTGCCAGTATGTTTGTAGGATAGCCTAAACATTTACCAAATTTCACCTTGTGACGGTGTACCGAAATACTTCGCCTGCCAGTAACCAAGTATGTCATCAAGTGAAGAAGTAACTTAGAAAGTCTGAGTTTTAGTAGAGTACCTTCTGTCATAAGGTCTCCCCCAGGTATACGTTTCTAGATTACGTAGGTCACTTGCATAGCATATGATTAGGAGAAGTCAATTAGGTCAAGTGATAAACTTATTTATACATAGAATCGTCCTCCCTTAGGAGGTTACGTTCCATATAGAAGGATAGTTACCATAGATACTCAACTTCAAACGAGTATTCTAAGGTCATGCCGAGCTATATCGGAACACACACTCAAAAGAAATGATAATTTATGCATCTGATCAACGAGAATTCAGGTTCACACACAGTCTCGATTTAGACACATAACAATGTATCTACTCAGAAATAAGACCTATGCATGTAGATATGCAATCTAGATAGATAAATTCATGTTCGTAAGGGAAAGCCTTTATGCAAGCATTTCATCAAACATAACAAGTGCATACAAGCTTTATCAAACTAGGAAAATGATAATTCCATAGAGTTTACATCATCCACACATCACAATTACTTTCTACATCCTAGAATGATAAGAATCTACTTCATAATAGGAACAAATGCAACCCAAGCACTCAAAAACATAGAATTTCCAAAACCCTAAGGAAAGGGAGTAGAAACTTATCCTTTGACGTTGAGTGAAGGGCTTGGATGTAGATCTTCGAATGCCGACGAGGATGAAGCAGTGGAACGACCTTGGATCGTCTAGATGGCATCCCCAAATACGAGAATTTAACCTAGATGGTCCTCTTCCACCCTTAGATCTTCATCTCTAGCAAGGGGATGAAGTGCCCCTTAAATAAAGGTGAAACACAGGGTGACCGTGCCTCTAGGCACAACCTGAACTTGGCTCGGGTATCTGGCCGTGCCTTTTGGCATGGCCAAAGCTAATCAGTCTCGGCAACAATTGTTTGGTAGTGCCAAATGGCACGACCCCATTTCTACTGTTGGCTTCTTGACCGTGCCATAAAGCATGGCCAGAGCTAGTTTAGCTCTGTTCATATGGCCAGACTGTACTGTTTAGCACGGCCAAAGCAGAGCAACTCTGCTTTGCTTCTTCTAGGTCTTGCCAATTGGCATGGCCAGCTCTTTAAAACTACTCCTTTAAGTGTATGGTCATTCCTTAAGGCATGACCAAGCCCAATTTGACTCTAGAAAATGGCATGGACAGCATTCAGGCGTGCTCTAAAGCACTACTTAGTCCTCCTTTGCGTTGAGTTCACTTCCTGGGCGTGCCATTTGGAAAGACCAATGTCTTTTCCTTGTTCCTTGGGCATGCCAAATGGAATGACCTCTTCCTTGAGCTTCTCTTGGTCATGGCTTATAGCATGGTCAGGTCCAATTGAGTTTTGAAATGACTTGGGTACTCCAATCCTTGCTCCATTTGATCTTCATTTGCGTCTTAAGTGTCCTTTTCAGCTTCAAACTACTCTTGAAAGTTAAAACAAGCATCGAGCAGATCTCTGGACGTAAAGTAGTAATTTTACTAAAATATGATAAAAAAGGGTGCAAGACACATAGATCATAGACATGTAATATATGTAGATATGCGTCAAATAGTGTGAAATAACATATATAATTTACGTGCATCATCTACCGATTCCTCCCTCATTTGCCTGATCCCCTTCTTCTCACCCGATGCCAGCTCTCTCTTCCTTCCCTCCATCGCTAGTGTAGATCCATGCCATCTCTCGACATCATTGGCTCCTTCACATAAGGCCAGATCGATAATGCCACAGTCGTCACCGTCGCGAGGGTTGAGCCTCCGGACTTCCCTCAGTCTTGGCGCACCATCATCTCCCTCTTCACGCACGCGTTATTCCTCATAGAGTCATCGACTAGCTGCTCCTTTGCGAATAACCAACCTATCTCGCCATTGCTATTCTGAAGGATGTCACCTATAAGTAACTCATGTTCGTTTTGATGTGATCAACCAAGTTATGTTAGGTCATGTTATGTTTGATCCTTGTATCTAAGTGTGCAAGAGCTTAGGAACACAAGAAGTTGAGCGAAAGATGAAATTAGCGAGAATGATGGCATGGGAAAGGAGTTAACGGGCTCAATGCATTCGAGGGACGAGGTGCTACGGAAGAGTACATTGGTGGATGAGAAGGACGTGTGTGACGTTCGAGGGATGAGAAGTTTGGGAGGAAACTTGCTTGAGGAGAAGGTCAGAGTTGGGTTTGAGTGATCTCAACTCTTGTTAGCCGGAGCATCAGCCACGTGAAGAGATCAACTAAGGAATTGATCTGCCTCATGGAAGGCGACTTCCATGGCATGGAAGGCGACTTCCATGGCTTGGAAGGCACCTTCGACACTGTTTATCAAAGGCGTCTTTCAGCCTATAGAAGGTGCCTTCCAGTGGCAGTTAGCCAAAGATAAAGTTATCTTCGGTGATAAAATTTCTCTGATTAAAGGCGCCTTGAACCCTATTAAAGATGCCCTCTAGCATCGGATAGAGTTTTCCAAGGGCTATAAAAAGACTCCTGGAACTAGGAAACATTCAATAACTTCTGTATTAATCTCCTAGCAACTTTTTGAGATTTTCAAAGAGTGTAAGAGGCTTCAACTCCTTCATCAAAGGAGATATTTTTAGTGGAGCTTTGCAACCGCCTTAGATTAACAACCACCTAGGTTGTAACCAAGTAAAAATCTCAATCTCTTACTTAGTTATTTTTATGTTATTATTTATTATGTCATATTTGGTTAACTAATATTGTATCCCTTCTAAAACTAGCTTGAGATTATTTTAATTTATTTTCAAGGCAACTCAGCCCCCTCTTACCAGTCCAATAGTACCAACAAATAGTAACAGAACCCAACTGTCTCAGAAGGACTAATCACCAACTGAAGCAAGGAAATGATGGTCATGTTGGTACAGGTTGCACTAACGGTCTAACTTAGGTTTTGATGAATGATAAAGTAAGTTATGTTAGGTTTAATGTGATCTAACAATTTAACTAAGTGTGTAGGAGAAGTCCAGATAGGTCGACGTGCTAATCGGATATCTGGCAAGAAATCCAGCTAGGTCTAAGGGTTGATTAGATAGCTTGTACGAAGTCTAGATAGCTCAATGGGCTGACCAAATATTTGGCACGAAGTTTAGCTTGGTCAACGAGTCGATCGGATAGCTAGCATGAAGTCTAGATAGGTCGACGGGCTGACCAGATGTTTGGCAAAGCGGTAAGTTAAGGTAAGTCACTGGAGGAGAGTGACTTGGTGAGGATGCATTCCCCGTTTGAGGGAATAGTAGACGTCGATCCAACTTAGATTCATTTGGGAAATCTAAGTTGTGATCTTGACTAGATTCTGGTCTCGTGGAGACAGAATCTAATTACTACTCTTAACTATAATTGTGCTAACACTTGTTTTACAGGGTAATATAAGTTTTATTATCTCAGACTAACTTCATTTTGCAGGAAATAAAGGCTGTTGGAAAAGTTGGTCCGGGCGCCTGGAGTGGTCTGGGCGCCTGGAAGTGATCCAAGCTCTCGGAATACCCAAAATCAATCTTGTCACCAGCTTGGAGCGCATTGATTGGATGACTGACATCATAGTCCAGGCACTCGGAACTGCCTATATAAGTAGCCTTCCACCAGGAGCACAAGACACAACTTCTCTTTGCAACTACATTCTTGCTCGTTGCTCCAAAGATGCTCCTGTGACACTGTGAAGCTTCTCTGACAACCTGCGACTTAGTTTTTATTTTCTTTGTTGTCGGTAACTTTATTTTATAGTTCTTGTACTTATTGTGTAACTCTTTTGCGAGTTATTAGTGGATTGCCCAATGAAAGCACTCTCACGTACGGGCCTTGGAGTAGGAGTCGACGAAGGCTCCGAACCAAGTAAAACTTGGTGTGTTAGCGTTATTTTCATTATTATTTTCCGCTGCGTACTTTGACTTGATAACAATTTTTCAATGATTGTTATTCACCCCCCTCTAGCGTTTTTTTCGATCCAACAAGTGGTATCAGAGCAGGTACCGCTCTGATTTGGTACAACCACCAATCAGGCAAAGGGGGTGAAAATTTTTGTTTTCTTATTTTCGATTTCAAGTTTTTTGACATAATCCAAATTGGTATAATTACCTCTTTGGAAACATTTTCTCATAGCAAACTAATCTAAATTGGTGAAATACCAATTCAGTCTTAATATTTTTATTTTTATCTCACACTACTAATCCAAGACTAAAAGTCTTGGGACCATCTTTGCTTTTCTTTATTGTGTGCAAGAGCAATGACCCAAAACGAGGGATACAACACCGTTCGTTCTCCCCTCTTCAATGGCGATGACTTCCCGTATTGGAAGAAGTGAATGGAGGTATATCTGAAAACCGACTTCGACCAGTGGTTCAGCATCACCAGAGGCTACAAGGCTCCGGTCGATAACACCGAAATTCTGATAGACCCGGAATAGTGGAATCTGGAGATGAAAAATAAAGCCCAAATAAATTTCAAGGCTCTCAACACCCTCCAGTGCAGGCTAACGACAGAAGAACTGAACGGCGTCAGCCCACACGAAAATACGAAGGAACTATAGGACAAGCTCATCGAATTGCACGAGGGAACCAACGACGTGAAGGTAGCCAAAAGAGACCTCTATCTGAATAAACTATTTAATATAAAAATACAGGAAGGAGAAATTGCGAGTTAACTCCATGCGAGGATAAAGGACATTTTCAACGGGCTTCACAACATCAACCACTAGATGGAGAACCGTGACCTGATAAGGTATGCCCTTAACGCATTTTCTCAAAATGCACTGTGGGCATCCATCGTAGATGCCTACAAAATTTCAAAGAATCTTTTCAAATTAAAGCTAGATAAACTATTTTGTGAACTCGAACTCCATGAATAGACTAACTCAAAATAGGTCGAGAAAGGAATTGCCCTTTTTGCAAGTTCCTCCAAAGACAAGTCAAGAACCAAACCTGAACCTGAAGGTGAGTCTGACCAAGACCCAGAAGATGAAGAATACCTGGTGAACTTGGTAAGAAAAATGTTCACTAGGAGAAAGAAGAACTTTAGTAGAAATGACCTACAGAAGATTAACTCCACCATCGATCCTAACAACAAAAACGTGACCTGCTTTGAATGCAACAAGAAGGGGCACTACAAGAATGAGTGCCCAAAGTTGAAGAACGATAAAACCAAGAAGACAACACTCAAGGCGACATGGGATCGATCATCTTCGGATGAATCAAACATCGAAGAACAGAAGCACCGATGTTACCTCGCGTTGATGACCTGGGAATCAGAATCGAAAGACGAGTTCAAACCCGAATCGAGCCACGAGTTTGTACTCGTTTCCAAAGGTTCCGATGAGGTATACCTTAATTTAAGCAAACAATTTTTCAAAATCATTACATGCTGAAATAAAAAATTAACTGAAAATGAAAATCAAAATAAAATGCTCCTTGAGGAAAATCAACACCTCAAGGAACAGATCAAAAATCTAATCCAAATCAAGTTGTAAAACTTGAGGAGGAAAACTCAACATTAAAAATTGAAATTAACAAACTTAAAGAGTTGTTAGAAAATTTTACAACTCGATCTAAAAACTTAGATCTAATCCTTAAAAATCAAAAAGCTGTATATACAAATCTGAGCTTGGATACAAGTCTAGTTCAGCAAATAAATCATTTATATCACTCATAACTCAAAATAAAACACAAACTAAAGTTTGGGTTCCAAAAATATGTCTAACCATGCAAGTAGGAATTAACCAATACTATATACCCTAAAATAAAATATATTATAAAATCAAATAACCCAAATCAAAGTCCAAAACATAAAACTAAATCAACTAAACCAAAGACAAATCAAAGAAAGAACTACAGAACCAACTCAAACCCAAACTATCTTCAAGTCTATTATAATTACAAAAGTAACCGACATAAACTCAAAACCAAAGAAGTCCAGATTAATAATTTAGGGGGAGGCTCCAAACTAGTTGGCACCTACAAAAAATAACCTACCCGGTAGGGTAATTAGGATTAGAGTAAAAAGGGACAAAAGTTTAACTTGACCTATAGTACTGGTGAAGTTTTAGATGATAATAGGTTAGGGAAGCTCTGTCTATACATGACTAGGAAGATATGACTTCGACTTGGTACATTTGGCTTAGTGGAACTAACTGAAATTATCCCTTAGGAATTCTAACTATTTAGACCAATGTTTTGTACTAAGTTCAATGGATGAGACTATTTGGAAAACCTCAAAGGCATGATTACTCTAATGATGTCCAAGTGACTCATCATAGTCTAGAAGTTTATCCAAAGAATGCATGTTTGTTGAATCCAAAGCTAAACCTAAATCTAACATAAGATTAAACCAAACCCTGAAATTGAACATAACTCATCTCACAAAATTATAGGATTTCCTAATTGAAAATATAGATCGAGTGACATAACTAAGAAATTTAAAATTAAAAATTAAATAAAACTTAAAATAAAAATTAAATTAAACTTAAAATAAAAATTAAATTAAACTTAAAATTAAATTAAAAATTAAATTAAACTTAAACTTAAAAATTAAATAAAACTTAAAATTAAAAATTAAATTAAACTTACAATTAAAAATTAAATTAAACTTAAAATAAAAAAAATTAAATTAAATTAAACTTAAACTTAAAATTAAATTAAAAAATTAAATTAAACTTAAACTTAAAAATTAAATAAAACTTAAAATTAAACTTAAAATTAAAATTAAATTAAACTTAAAATTTAAAATTAAATAAAACTTAAAATTAAAAATTAAATAAAACTTAAAACTTAAAATTAAATTGATCTTAAAATTAAAAATTAAATTAAACTTATAACTTAAAATTAAATTAAACTCAAATTTAAAATTAACTTAAATTAAATTAACTTAATTAAAAATTAACTTAACTAAAACTTAACTTAATTTAAAACTTAAATTAAAATTAAAAGTTAACTTAACTAAATTAACATAAAATTCAACTTAAAATTTAAATTAACTTAGATTGACTTAAATTAACTTAAAGCTAATCTTAACTCTACCAGTTATAGGAAACTAAGTGGATATTGGACAATGGTTGCTCCAAATACATGATTGAGGATCACACCAAATTCACTCAATTAACTTACAAAAGCTTAGAAACAGTTGTCTTTGGAAACAATAACAAACTCAAGGTAATTGGGATAGGTAATATTGAACTCAAAACTGATTTCATTGTTAAGAAAGTATTATTTGTTAAAAAAACTCAAATACAACCTTCTTAGTATAAGTCAATTGTGTGATTTTGGATATAAGGTTAGGTTTCTTTCCTCTGAATGTTTAATTAAGTACTTAGATAACTCTACTATAAGCCTAAAAGGGTTTAGAAAGGACAATATCTATGCAATTAACCTAACCTCTTCCTCACTTAAGTGCTACTTAACACAAAAAGAAGAAACTTGGTTATGGCATAGAAGAATGTCACACACAAACTTTAGAAATCTAAGTAAATTAAATGAATTAGTTAGAATCCTACCAAAATTACCTAACTTAGACTCAACAATTTGTAATACTTGTCAACAAGGAAAACAAACAAAATCTACTCATAAATCAATTAATCAACTTCAAACAGATTCAATACTAAAACTATTGCACTTAGATCTTGATTCCCATGGAGTCAAATCAATAAATGGAAGTCTGTATTGCCTAGTAATAATAAATGACTACTCTAGATTCACTTGGGTAAATTCCTAAAATATAAAGATGAAACATTTGAAAACTTTACTAATTTTTGCAAACAAGTTGGAAATGAAAAAGACCTAAAAATTAAAAGAATTAGAAGTGACAACGGAGGTGAATTTAAAAATAATAACTTTAACCAATTTTGCCTTGAAAATGGTTACCATCACGAATATTCATGTCTTAAAACACCTCAATAAAATGGAATAGTAGAAAGAAAGAATAGAACCCTACTTGAAGCCTCTAGGACAATGCTAAATGAGTATAACCTACCAAAATACTTTTGGGCAGAAGTTGTTAGCACAACCTTCTATGTACAAAACCAAACCATAATAAATAAAACTCATAATAAAACTTTATTTGAAATATATTATAACAAATAACCTAATATTAAATACTTTAAAGTATTTGGATGCCTAGCCTACATACTAAATACAAGAGAACACTTAGGAAAATTTGCATCAAAAATAGAAAATGGGATCTTTGTAGGATACTCATTAAACATTAGAGGTTATAGAATATATAATAAAATTACACTAAGAATTGAAGAAACCTCAAATGTAAAATTTAAAGAGTCCAACCAAAACTTAGAACAAACCCAGATTCAACCAATTGATTTTGTTCAAAGTAACACTAGTCAAGGGGGAGCCAGTAAAAATTTAAGTCAAGAAGAAGAAGATCAACCTCAAATGAATGAACCTACTAGAACCATAAGAGTCAACCCAAATCATCCAATTGACCAAATAATTGGTGACCCAGACCTAAGAGTTCATACTAGGTCATTCTTTAGAAACTTAAGTCAGATATCCCTAATCTCAAAAATTGAACCCAAAAGAATAGCTGAATCTTTACTTGACCCAGATTGGATCATAGCTATGCAAGAAGAGTTAGCCCAATTTGAGAGAAACGAAGTATGGGGCTTAGTACCACCACCTAAAAATAAAAAGATAATAGAAACAAAATGAGTATTCAGAAATAAATTAAGTGAAAATGGAGAGATTATTAGAAACAAGGCTAGACTAGTTGCTAAAGGGTTCAAGTAGAGGGGCTTGACTATGATGAAACATATGCCCCAATTGCCAGACTAGAGTCTATTAGAATGCTACTTAGCTATACAACCCATAAAGGATTTAAACTTTATCAAATAGATGTAAAATCCACCTTTTTAAATGGGCTAATAAAAGAGGAAGTTTATGTAGGCCAACCATCTGGGTTTGAGAGTTTAGATCATCCTGACAATGTATTTAAATTTACCAAAGACTTATATGGTCTTAAACAAGCACATAGGGCATGGTATGAAAGGTTAACCTCTTACCTAATTTCCAAAGGATTCAACCAAGGATAAATTGACCCAACTCTATTTGTCAAATCAATCAACCAAGATATTTTTATAGCTCAAGTATATATAGATGATATAATCTTTGGGTCAATCAATTCAGAATTTTTACAAGAATTTATAACCCTAATGGAACAATAATTTGAAATGGGCTTAGTTAGTAAACTAACTTACTTTTTAGGGTTACAAATTAAACAAACAAATAAAAACAATTACATTTATCAACAAAAATATATTAAGGAATTACTTAAAAAATTTAGAATATAAAATATTAAAGAAATAAAGACACCTATGACAACTAACACAACCTTAGATGATGACCCAAATGGAAAACTAGTTGACCTAAAATACTATAGGAGTGTCATAGGTAGCCTTTTATACTTAACTGTAAGTTGACCTAATATTTTATTTATAGTTAGTATGTGTGTTAGATACCAAACCTGTGCTAAAGAATCACATTTGACTAACGTCAAAAGAATTTTTAGATATCTCAAAGGAACATCAAATGTAGGAATCCGGTATCCTAGAACATCCAATTTTTAACTCATAGGTTACTCTGACTCAGACTATACTGGCTGTAAACTTGATTGTAAAAGTACAAGTGGTAGGTGTCAGCTACTTGGCCCATCACTTGTCAGCTGGTTTAGTAGGAAACAACACTGTGTTGCCTTATCTACTACTGGGGTAGAATATATAGCTATAAGAGAATGTGTTTCCCAATTATTATGGATGGTGCACACTTTAAAAGACTCAATTTAAACTTTACAAATACAAAAGTACTAATTGATAATGTCAGTTCAATTAATTTAACCAAAAATCCTGTGCATCATTCAAGAACTAAACACATCGAAATTAGACATCACTTTATCAGGGATCATGTCACTAAAGGTGACATTGAACTCAAATACATTGAGTCCAAGTCAAACTTAGCTGACATATTTACTAAACCCCTCCTTGAAAGTGAATTTAGTAACTTGCGTCAACAGTTAGGAATGTGCTTAATAGACTAGGACTCTTAATTTCAAAATTATTTTCAAAAATTATTTTTTAAAATTCTAGGGTAAAATTATTTATTTATTTTTCTCAAAACTTTCCTTATTTTTAGAATTTTCAAAATTACTTTTATCCTTAGTCTAGATCAAACCCTTAGAAAGCATACTTCTATAGATCTAGGACTTGAGAATCTCGCCAATACACTAGAACTACCTTATTTGTGTATTGCTAAACTTAAAAAGAAGTGAGATACATAGGCAGATTGCTTGGACTTAAGATGTTTATATCAGTGCATCAATACAAGTCTGGGAATTAAATACCAAACTAATAGTAATCAGGTTAAGTTTTTCAGCTTAGTCAAATACTAACTAGATAAATTAACTTAACCTGACTAACCAAGTGAAAATTGCTATCTTCTGATAGTTAGTAAGTAACTAATGGATAGACAATTAAGGATAATTTTTAGTTATCTATTTTGAAATAATGTCAGGTTCAGGGGAAGGATTAACAACAACAACAACAACAACCAAACATTTTCCCACTAGGTGGGGTTGGCTGTATGAATCCTTTTACACCATTGAGCTCTATCTCCTATTATATCATCATCTATATTTAAATAAATTTTATCTTGTTTTATTGTTGCTAACCAAGTCTTTTTTGGTTTTCCTCTTCCTCGTTTGATATGCATGTTTATCATAGTTTCACATCACCTAACTGGAGCATTTATTGGTCGTCTAAGTACATGTCTGTACCATCTTAAACGCGTCTCTCGGAGTTTTTTCTCAATAGATGCAACTCTGACTTTCTCTCTAATACTCTCATTTCTTATTTTGTCCATCTTCATATGTCCACACATCCACCTTAACATCCTCATCTCTGTAACTCTCATCTTCTGCTCATGTGCTCGAGTCATAGCCCAACATTCAGCTCCATATAGCATAGCAGGTCTAACTGCAGTTTTATAGAACTTACCTTTAAGTTTAAGAGGTACTTTACGGTCACATAAAACACTCGATATTCCCCTCCATTTCACCCATCCTGCTTGTATTCTATGTAAGCCATCTCTCTTAATCCCTCCATCATTTTGTAAAAATGATCCTAAATATTTAAATCTCTCGGTTCCGGGCAACTCGTCCTCTCCTATCTTAACAATTGTTTCATTACTTCTAATATTGCTAAACTTAAATTCCATATATTCTTTCTTTAATCTATTAAGCTTAAAACCTTTCCCTTCTAGTGTTTCCCTCCAAGATTCTAGCTTAGCATTTACTCCTTCACGTGTCTCATCTACCAAAATAATATAATCTGCAAACAACATGCACCACGGTACTGTGTCTTGAATGTGTGTAGTGAGTTCATTCATAATTAGTGTAAAAAGATAGGGACTTAGAGCTGATCCTTGATGTAACCCTATCTTTATTGGAAATGCTTTAGTTACTCCACCTGAAGTATTTACTCTGGTCATTACATCCTCATACATATCTTTAATTAGTTCAATATATGTTACGCTAACACCTCTCTTTTCTAAAATTCTCCATATAATTTCTCTTGGGACTCTATCATAAGCTTTTTCTAAGTCAATGAATATCATGTGTAGATCTTATTTTTGCTCCCGATATTTTTCAATTAATTATCTAAGAAGATGTATAGCTTCTATTGTCAATCTTCCATGCATGAACCCAAATTGATTTTCTGTCACTGTGGTCTCCTTCCTTAATCTTTTTTTCTATTACTTTTTTCCAAAGTTTCATAGTATGACTCATTAGTTTAATACCCCTATAGTTTGCACAATTTTGTATGTCTCCCTTTGTAATGACCCAAAATTCCTCATTCTGAGTCCTAAAAGTAATTTAAAAATATTTAGAAATGCTTTCGAAATATTTTAGAGATTTTTAGAAATTTTTAGAGTATTTTTATGTAATTTTTGGAGTTCGTTTGGTATTTTTATTAAATGAAAGAAGTTTCGACAAAAAAATGTCCAAGCCGAGATTCGAACCCGTTGATAGATCGTTTGAAGCGATAGAGGGGGGGGTGAATATCGCGCCTTTAAAAAACTTTTCTTTTCAAATTCAAATCAGAAATGTGCAGCGGAAAGTAAAGAGAGAGACACGTTGATTTACTTCGTTCGGAGCCTAGCTCGACTCATACTCGAAGGCCCGCGGTCCTTGACCGCACCGATGGGCAAACCACTATGACACTTCTTTCTGAAACCTTCGGAAAGAAGTGGATCGTACAGTTACAAGAATGTAAGATAGTAACACTCTACTATCTTATAGAATTAAGTACAATACAAAAAGAAATATACCGACAATGAAAATTTAAAGTTGAAGCTCGGTCGGCACGAATGAAGTTGCTTGCTGAGATCGTAGGCGTGAGCAGCTTGCAGAAGAGCACCAGAAATATTGATCAAAAAGTTCTATTGGCCTCTAACTTCGAGCCTTAATTTATAGGTATGATGGATGTTCGGTCGACCGATCCCTTTGTTCGGTCGACTGAACCAGCTCCGATCCATTCCAGCTGGAGTATGATGCTGGCTCGATATTCTGCATTAACTGGACTTCAATGGTTTGGTCGACCGATCCCTCTGTTCGGTTGATCGAACAGGCTCCTTCCCTGTTCGTCGAGATTTACCGTGATCTGCATTTACTGTGCCTTTAATATTGATGGTTCGGTCGACCGATCCTCGGGTTCGGTCGACCAATCAGTGTAGTTTCCTTCTGCATCTGATCGTTGCTGATTAAACTAATCTGTGCTGAGTCATCTTGGTTCGGTCGACCGATCCGGCCAAACCTGCAACACAGTATTAAGCAAAGTATCCCTGTAACACAAAGGTTAGCACAGTAATATATAATGCATGAGTATGACAATTAGGACTGTCTTGATCTCAACTTGGAAACCTTCCTGGTTTCTTTAGTTGGATCAGCGACCTTAGGTTGTTCCCTTTAGGAACCCGACCTCACTGTCGCTCTTCCAGTTGCATACCTCAACTTACCTACCAAACATGATCCTCTAGACATGTTTGGTCTTTTGTCTGCTCAGTGTCTGATCGCCTGATCCACTAAGACTTTTCCTGCAATACCATATTAGCCAACAGCAATAATAGTAATACAGAAAATAATAGTAAACCTAAACCTAGATTTACTGAGATCCGCTGGTCCGGTCGACCACGCGCGGTCTACCGGAAACCATCCGATCAACCTTGCTTGGAGTTCACTCCTCCAAGACTTCTCGTTACCTAAGGTTACCACCCCCTAGGGTTTTCTCCACTTGGCTTCACTCACCAAGACTCAATATTCGGCTACCTAGGGATCAAGTCCTCCATACCTATCCACCTGGCTTCCACGACATACCGAGATTTCCCTTACCTAGCCTACAACTAGGACTCAGTATTCGGCTACCCAGGGATCAAGTCCTCCAGACCTATCCACCTGGCTTTCACAATATACCGAGATTTCCCTCTCCTTGCCTAGCCTCCAACTAGGACTTCCCTAAATCAAGCTCCATACATACTTAAACATATTTGTATTACATTAAAACCTTGGAGGATGATTGCACCAACACCCATGACCTCCGGCAGAGCCAACTCTTAAGCGAATCTGGCTGACTAAGTGTTCTAGCGAGCATTGCTGATTAAAAGGGGAATGAAATTTATTTAAGTAATAGTTAATAGGAAACAGAAAATAAATGGGAAAAAGTGTTCGGCTGAGGAATAGAACCCGCGACCTCTGACCCGGTCAAATCGCGGCTTGCCAGGCATTCCAACGGATGTTTTGTAATAAGAGGGAAGCGAAATAATCTTAAGTCATAACCGAAATACCTTAAGTATAAAAGGATAGGTTAAGAGAGGGGTTAAGTGAATTCCTCTCTCTCGAATCCCTCTTCCTCGCGTGCGACGGCTCTCGGGCGGAAACGAAGGAAACCTATGGTTTCACCTCCGGCGGCCGACGAGGGGCTAGCTTCGAGAGTTCTTCAGCAATACAGAGTCCTCTCATCGAAGGGAAGCTGTGAGCACGAAGAGGAGCCGGAAAACTCGAGTTATCTGAACTCTAGAAGCTTTCTTTCCAGCTGTGAGTTCAAGAACACATTGTAAGTGTTTCCTCACTTGCAGTAGAGTAGTTCCGAATTCTTACGAAGTTCCAGGTTCGAATTGAGTTTTCCGTGAGGTCCTTGAGTCGATTCCGAGGTTTTCATGAGGATTTTTGATTCGGCTGTGATTGGTTGTTGGAATTATGGATACCTGATTTCAACAAGTTTATGAACTATCTAAAATTTGGTTTTTTGTGACATGCATGGTCCTGATATAGATTTCTGGTTTGTTTTCCTAAGTGATTTGAATTATCTGGCAGAAATGAGAAACGAAGATTGAATAGAAAGGTTAGGTTAAATGTTTATAGATTAATGATATTTTTGGGTGGTCTCTTTAAGTATTGATTTACTACTGTGCTGTCGTTAAGATTTTAATCTCTTATATGTTTATACTCTTGAGTTAAGCCATGGAACTGTTATTGAATAGAACTGATCTCAATGGGACTGTTACAGAACAGAACTAATGACTGTGATTGAATTGAATTGTTTAGTTCACAACCTATAGAGTAATGCAAATTATGATTGATGCTTTGAGTGGTTGTTTTAAATTTTCAGTAGCATGAAGTATGGTTATACTTTGGGACTTTTTCCTTACCGTAGCATTGAGCATGAAGAATAGATGCCTTGGTTTTGGTCTCCAGTAGCATGCTGTGGTTTGTCTTTTGGCTTCCGGATTTTGTGGTAAAGGATTGTGATTGTTAGGGATTTTTAGAATAGCCCCAAGATTTTGTTGTTTCCTTTGCAATTCTATTGAAGCATGGTTAAAAGATTACGGTTATCTTATAAAAGCTTAGCTGTGAATAAGTTTTATATAGGTATTGTTTTAGTTTTCCAGCAAGCTTTAATTGGTTATAGCCTTGCAAATCTTGGTTTGTGGTTTGAGATAGCATGGATATCTGGAAGTGTTCGGATTGTAGTTTTGAGCCATTGTTTGTATAGTGCAGTTTCAATTCCAGAATTTGCTTATGTTAAATCTGAGCTTGAGGTTTAGATATGCTACTTTCATTGAAGTATACAGATTTGAGGTTCTTTATTCTAGCATGAGGTTTAGATATGTTTTCTAGTTATACTCATTCTATGATACAGATTTGAGTTTCTTTATCCTAGCATGTGGTTTAGATATGCTTCTTTACTACCATTCATTTAAGCATACAGATTTGAGTTTCCTTGTTACCTCAATATGCATGAACAATTTTATTTATAAGCATGCAATTTTATTTAGCATCTCAGCGCAGTTTTATTAAGCATTTCAATTCCAGATTTTTCTTCCTATCAGTATTTCAAGTTTAAGCAAAGTATAAAAAGATAAAGAAAAGAAAGAGAAAGGCCAAGGCCTTAAGTAGATCCCAAAGTCGAGACTTTAGGGATTTTGACACACAAGGTGTTTATTAAAATGTCGAGACATTATATATTAGAAGTAATAAAAGATAACAAGTATTTTACTTTTTAAGAGGCTAGTACCCGACTTCCGAGGTTGTCGTTAAACAAATCCAGGTGTCCAATTCCGAGGTCTTGGCCCTGGTAGACCGAGGTTTGCTCTTTTAGGATTGGTGGCTCGCTACCCCAACCTATTAGGGAACGCGCATAAGATGGTACTACGCCTGGGCCCAAGAAGAAAGTTTATTATTATTTTGAAGTATTAAAGTATAAGATTTTAAACAAGTAAAACAAGCTTCACATAAGTTTAAAATCTAACAAGTTTAGTTTTCTTGTATTCTGACATATTGTTTAGATTTGCTTACATGTTAGTATTTCAGTATGCTATGTTTCTTTTGCTATTAGATGAGCATGAGTAGTATTTCTTTCTGAGCATTCAGTTTTAGATTTCTTTCAGTTACATGCATATTCGAGTTTTGTGAGTTAAATAGCGCTTACTAAGCAATTTTGCTTATAGTTTGCATTTCCTCTTACTGCAGATAAAGGAAGGCGACAAGGAGGTGCGGATGGATGTGTGATGCCCGGACTATAGAAGCCTTGGGACTTAGTTTAAGATATTATTAAGACATTTTATATTTAATTCATGTAGATAACTAAATTCCTAAAATGACTTCATGTATTTAGAATTCTTTCATTTAAATTGTTATGCACATTAGACCTATTATTTGAGTTGTACTAATGTTGCATGCATGTTTAGATTAATGCATATATTTCAGCATGATTAGATTGATATGTTTTAGTTGTGTGAACATAAGCCAGAGTAGTATGTACAGACAAGTCATTTAGTCTTCCGCTGCTAGTTAATTGCATGTTTAGAGAGTTTATGTATTGATCTTTACATGTGAACAACTCTAATTAAGTAAATTTAGTAGTCCAGTAGCGCTCCACCCTCGCAGACTAGTAGTGAGGAGGGTGGGGTGTTACACCCTTGTTCTTATATAAGGGAACTAGAGTACTTATCCTCCATTGATCAGACATTTTTTTCGTTTTCAATATCATATTAATTAATTTTGTAAGTCATTCAATACATTGTTTCCCTAAGCACTTCCATACTTCTATTGGAATATCATCTGGTCCAACGACTTTTCCATTGTGCATCTCATTTAAAGTTTGTTTTACTTCTAAAGTTTGAATTCTACGATAAAAATTAAAATTTTTATGCTCATTTGACCTAATTAAATTACCTAAGTTAAGTTGGTCACCTAAACCTTCATTAAAAAGTTGATGAAAATATCTCTTCCACCGCTCTTTTATTTCTCCATCGTTTACTAATATCCTATTACATTCATCTTTAATACATTTTATTTGGCTAAGATCTCTTGTTTTCCTTTCTCTCACTTTAGCTATTCTATAAACGTCTCTTTCCCCTTCTTTTGTATCCAATTTTTGATATAACCGTTCAAAAGTTTCATTTTTTGCTTCACTCACTACTTTCTTAGCTTTTTTTTTGGCCATTGTATATTTTTTAAGTTTTCCTCATTCTTACAAATATATAATTCCTTATAAGCTATTCATTTTTCCTTTACTTTCTCTTGTACTTTCTCATTCCACCACCAAGATTATTTACTTAGTGGTGCATGTCCCTTTGACTCACCGAGTACATTCTTAGCTACTATTTTCAACTTTGATACCATCTTATCCCATGTTGTATTAGAGTCATCGTATATTTTACCTAATGCTTATACTTCTACCTTCTCCTTAAATATATTTTGCTTCCCATCCTTTAACTCCACCACTTAATTCTAGGAATTGTATATATTTTTTTTCTATTGATACTATGTTTGAGACGTATATCCAACACTACTACCCTATGTTGGGTAGTTAAGCTTTCTCCAGGGATGACTTTGCAATCTTTACAAATCTTTCTATCCTTCTTCCTAACCATAAGAAACTCAATTTGTGATTTATTATTTCCACTTTCGAATGTGACTAAGTGTTCTTCTATTTTCTTAAAAAACGTATAAGCTAATTAATAACGTAAAAATTATTTTGAAAATTACTTCATTTTTTTACTACTAGCATTTTCAAAACTGTAAAGTTTGTAAACACTTCAACTTTATCACCCTTAGTATTTTTAAATGATAGCTTTGTAAATTAGTTTGACCACTATTTAAGTTTTTAAAATATTATTTTAAAAGGTATTTCTGAAAAAAAAAAATTTCAAAGGTTTTCAAAAGTTATCTTAAAACACCTAGCTATTTTCAAAATATTTCTTGTTTTTATTTTTTAATTTTCTAACCTTAAAGTTATTTTTGCAAAACTTTTCTTTTGAAAACCTTATGAAAAATTAATAGATTTTGAAAACAATTTCAAATTTTCTAATCTTTAAAGTTAATTTTTTACAAAAACTTAGAATTATCAAATTTTTGTATCTTTTAGAAATCTTATATTTTGAAAACTGTGTAGATTTGGAAAACAATTTCAAAATCACGTTATTTTTGAAAATGTTGACATAATGTTTTTACTTTTAAAAATTACTTTAAAGATGTCTTTAAAGATTTTCTTCAAGTTAATTAACTTATTTTCTAAGCTGTTTTTAACTCCCCAAGTAATCCTGAAAATTTTCTATTGTCAAAGTTTTTTTGGTTACTTTACTTAGCAAATTTTTTCATGTATTGTCTATTCCTATTTTTTGATGATTGTCAAAGGGGGAGGGTTAGGTGGATTAAGTTAGCAAAATACCAAGCATAACATTAAAACAATACTAACTTAAAAACCATGTCATTTATTTTTGTATATTATTTTTTCCTAACTTAACCCAGGTTATCCTTGCATAAAAAATGGGGAGATTGTTGGTGCAGGTTGCACTAACTATCTAACTCGGGTTTTGATAAATGACAAAGTAAGTTAAGTTAGGTTTAATGTGATCTAACGATTTAACTAAGTGTGCAGGAGAAGTCCAGATAGGTCGATGGGCTGATCGGATATCTGGCAAGAAATCCAGCTAGGTCGACAAGCTGACTGGATAGCTAGTACGAAGTCTAGATAGGTCGACGAGCTGACAGGATATCTAGAACGAAGTCTAGCTTGGTCAACGGGCTGATCGGATAGCTAGCATGAAGTCCAGACAGGTCTACAGACTGACCGGATGTCTGGCAAAGTGGTAAGTTAAGGTGAGTCACTAGAGGAGAGTTTTTTTGGTGAGGACACATTTCCCGTTTGAGGGAACAGTAGGCGTTGATTCAACTTAGATCCATTTGGGAAATCTAAGTTGAGATCTTGACTAGATTCTGGTCTCAAAGAGATAGAATCTAATTACTACTCTTGACTATAATTGTGCTAACACTTATTTTGCAGGGTAATATAAGTTTAATTGTCTCAGACTAACTTCATTTTGTAGGGAATAAAGGTTGTTGGAAAAGTTGGTCCGAGTGCCCGGAAGGGATTTGGGCGCCCGGAGTGGTTCGATGCCCGAAAGTGATCCAGGCGCCCAGAATGCCCAAAATCAATCTTGTCGCCAGCTTGGAGCGTGTTGATTGGACAGCTAACGTCACGGTCCAGGCACCTGGAAGGGATCTAGGCGCCCAGAACTGCCTATATAAGTAGCCTTCCACTAGGAGAACAAAACACAACTTCTCTCTGCAACTACTTTCTTGCGCGTTGCTCCAAAGATGCTCCCGCGACACTGTGAAGCTTCTCCGACAACCTGCGACTCAGTTTTTATTTTCCTTGTCGTCGATAACTTTATTTTATAGTTGTTGTACTTATTGTGTAACTCTTTTGCAAACTATTAGTGGATTGTCCAACGAAAGCACTCTCACGTGCGACCCTTGGAGTAGGAGTTGACGAAAGATCTGAACCAAGTAAAACTTGGTGTGTTAGCGTTGCTTTCGTTATTATTTTCCATTGTGTACTTTGACTCAATAATATTTTTTCAACAATCGCTATTCATCCCCCCTTTAGCGTTCTTTTTGATCTAACAGGTCGAACCGAGTATCTATCCACCTAAGTTTGAGGGGGAGTTTATGATATGAAAAAAATGCATGGAGGTATTTTTCAAAATAGATTTTAAATTACTTTTAATAATTAAATATGATTTTATAGCCCCCAATGACCAACAAGGAGCTGAAAAAGAGGAATACTAATGGACCAAAAAGGAATAAGCTGACTTTGTAGCGAACTGACGAGTCGAGTTTCACCTGCTAAGTGTACATCCACCCTAGGAAGTCAGTCGAATTAGAGCTTATGAATTAGCAAAAGAACTTTGGGAGAAGTTCATAGAGCTACATGAAGGAATGTATGAAGTAAATCTCGTGAGATAGGACCTACTCTCGAACCAAATCTACAACCTCCGGATGGAAGATGGTGAAACAGTTGCTCATCTATGCAGAAGAATCAAGAGCTAATCATCGGATTAATGAACCTCGGAGAAATGGTAACTAATCGGGACTCACAAATATATACTTTAAATGTGTTCCCGAGAACACCGGAATGGATATCTATAGTAGACTACTACTATAACTCCAAAGATCTCGAGGTAAGTACACTAAAAAATCTTTTTTCTACTTTCGAATTACACGAGTCTCAGTGTGTAGGACAAAAAAGAAACCAAATCAGAACCTAACACTATAAGCCCAGAAGAGCAGACCAAATTTAGACTCATCAATTGACGAAGACGAAGCAACCTTCATGGTAAGAAAATTTTCTAAGTATTTTAAATCTAATAAATTTAACAAGTCACAGGCCAAGAAGTTTATTCTAGGAAAACAGAAAGTAAGATGCTATAACTTTCAAAAAGAAGGGCACATTAAGGATGATTGCCCGAAACTAAAAAAAGAAGGAGAAAAACAAAGGGCCAAGCAAACCAAAGCACAAAACTCTGAAGACAATATAGGACGAGTCATCATCGGAGTCTGAATTGGAGGAGTATGCCGGACTAGCAGTCATGGCAAGTCCCCAAGAGGAGAGCATCAATGAAGGAGAAGCTACATCCGAGTAAAGCAACAGTGAAGGGGGAGCATCCAACTTTGAACATGATATGGTAAGTGAGGTATGTCTTCTACCTCTTGATCAACTTTATTCTAGAATAACATTGATGTCTAAATCTTTATGTAAGCTAAAATTTAAGAATAATAAAATAAAAAAATAAAATGTTGATTTGAAAAGAAAATTAGCTAATGCATGCCCACTAGAATTGTTTGATAAAATCAAAAACGAAAATAAAAAATTAAAAGAAAAGGTAGAATTATTCAAACAAAATTTTGCATGCTCAAATATCTCTCAATATTCAAATGCTAGATATAATAGTAGGCTTAACTATATTTATGATTTCACAAAGGCTAAATTATAAAAATAGCTAGAACTTATATTCCTAAATATTATTGGATAAATCCAGTAAGTAAAAAATTATATTAGATTCTCGAATTATGCTTAGTATAATTTAAATCAATTTTATGCATGCTTTACAATTTAATGTGTTTTATCTTCCACATTGTTTAAACAAATGAATAATTTAGAATGCCTACTATTTGTATTTTGAGTCAGAAATTTTTACCATACTATTTGATGATTTGATCTACTAACAGAAAATTATTTTAAAATATTTGACTATTATAGTATTTGTTTTGAATTTTTTTAACAAAATTTGTATTGTTAAAATTTAAAAATGTTTCATAGATCAATTTTTGGAAAAATTTATTTTTGTGATAAAACATGATATTCACTATCACAATAAATTTTTTAAAGATTTTTTTTATCATTATCTAAATTATTTTTATTTTTTTACCAAAAATAATGTTTTTATTATTAAAAATTATTAAATCTTTATTTCTATAAAATTTAATTTTCCTGAAGATAATCATCATATTTTATATGCTTATAAAAATTAGCATGATTTTTCAATGTATAAAACTATTTGTAATCATTATATTTTCAAAAACTATATGTATGTCACAAAATATTAATCTTGAAAATAAAATAAAATCATGTGCTCATGAAAACTTTTGTACTAATCTGAAACCTTATCTTTGATATTGACAAAAATTGCCATTATTTTTAAAAAAAGTTACAATAATTTTTAAAATTAAATTTGAGAAAATTGAAACTTAATTCTTAAAAATTAATTTCTCAATAAAATAATTTCGATGAAAATATAAATTTTATGGAATATTATTTTTAAACCCCTAGCAAAATTTTTGACTTATTTCCACTATTTTGTTATTTTCCCTAGTTATTTTTTTTTTTGTGTGATCAAAGGAGCAGAATATATAGATGTTAAGTTTAGGTGGAGGTTTTATTGCTTTTAATTTTAAATTACATTAATTTTAGTACATTTCATATTTGTAATAATATGATATCAGCTGCACTTTTTATTGTTATACTTTAATTCATGTTAGTTTAACCCTAACTTAACTCGGGTTGTACACATTAAAAAAGGAGAGATTGTAAGTACCCCAAATTGGTTTTGATGTGATTAACTAAGTTAAGTTAGGTTATGTTGTGTTTGCCCCTTGTGTCTAAGTGTGTAAGCGCTTAGTAACACAAAAAGTTGAGCAGAAGATTCAACTAGAGAGAAGGATGACACAGGAAAGGAGGCGACGGGCTCAGTGCATCCGAGGGACGAGGTGCTGCGGAGTACACCGATGGACGAGAAGGATGTAACGCCCGAAAATTCTCAAAATAATTATTAGAAATATCCTAGTATTTTTATGGAATTTTAGGATATTTTTATAGAATTTTTAGAGTAGCAGAAGTAGCAAAAATAAATAGAATCGTAGAATAGCCTACGTGGGAATTGAACCCGAGACCTATTGGGTCCTATGACTTAAGGTGAACTCTAGTAACCAGGAGAACCCAGCAAGGCCGTGCTGAAAGAAGAGGGAATCAATTATATTTATGTTCGAGTTGGACCGAATTTATCACTTAATATAAATAGGGAATTAAGTGAGGAGTTTTATTTTTATCGTGACTTACATCTTCTCCTCACCCTAATCCCGCTGAACCTCCCTTCTCCCTCATCTCTCGGCGCCAACCACAAGGAACCTAGGGTTCCGTTCCAAAGGCTCCAAGAACACCTTCCGGCGACAATTCCGGCACGAGGGCGTTCCTCTCCGTGAGAAGAGAACGTAGACACAAGAGGATCGTCGAGAAGATCGTTTCCACCGGAAAACTAGCGACTAGATTCGTAAGAAAACTAGCGCAGGAGGTAAGAAACCCCTCACCTGCAGTATAAGTAGTTCTCGTGTGATTGCATGCTTTAGTTTAGTAGTATATAGGTTTGTGGCACATAGGGTGTGTAACAGTGCACGCCAAGTGCCCGATAGTGTGTTCAGTACAATTAAAATGCGACTTAGGCATTTTAATAGTTTAGCTAAATGCGATAGAAGCATTTATTTAGTATATGCAGTTTTACTACAGCTTATATGGGACTACGGTCCAATGGGTGGGCTCCCACAGTCGCCTCTAGGTTCAGACAACCTAGTTCTAGGTTTAGACAACCTAGTAAGAGCAAGACAAGCATTATTAGCTTATGTTCAGTATTTTACTTTTAGCAATGACACTGTACTGGATCAGATATCCATTGGGTTGGGCTCCCACAGTCGTCCCTAGGTTTAGATAACCTAGTAAACCCTACTAAATTCGGGACTTGCAAACCCGGATTTAGTTAGGGATGCGCGCATAACAGGTACAGTTGCCGGGCCCAAACAGCAGCATGATTATTATTTTAATCTATTTATGAAAATAGTTTTCAAAACTTCACAAATAGTTATGTGAATTCACTACAACTTTAGCATTAGCTTAGAATTAGCTCAGTTCAGTTTGTTTGTATCAGTTTAGTTTTCTATTGATACCATATGATAGCTTATGTTAGCACTTGTTGCCATGACTAGTTTGTTTGTATGCCATGCTATGCTTTTACCTATTCAGCATATATTTCAAATAGCATGCTTTAAAAACATAAATTGCATCGTATGCATGTTTTAGTGAGGTAGATGGTTTCTTACTAAGCTCTCAAGCTTACAGATAATCTTTTCCTTATACTGTAGATAAAGGTAAAGGAAAGATGGACTAGCGGAGGTTGGAGGACAATGCAACGAAGATGTGTGTGTGGAAAAGGAGTTTGGAATGAAGATCTTAGGGATTTAGCCAGTCTAACTATTAGAACCTTGTTATGTTTAGTTTTCGCATTTTAGTTTGCTTAAAAGTCATGAACTAGTGAAATATGCACCATGCCATGTTTAGAATGCTAGGTAATTGATGTTAGAATGCATTTCAGTTAGTTTAGAGTTTGTACATGTGATTTGGGCACGAAACAGTGCTGAAATCAGAGCTTTGCTGCGAAATCAGAAACCCCAATCGATCAGCGGATCGATTGGGGCCCTCAATCGATCAGCGGATCGATTGGGGAGTCTGGTTCCGCGAACATTAAGCTTCTGGATCGATCAGCCGATCGATCCAGTCGCATTCTGTCGCGAACAGAGAGTTTGGGGATCGATCGTTCGATCGATCGGGAAATCGCTCCCGAGAACAGAGAGCTCTGGAACCGATCACCGGATCGATTGGCCAGTTTAGATCGATCAGTCGATCGATCCAGACGCTAGTTCTCACGTACAGTAGGGTCCTGAATCGATCACTGGATCGATTGCCCAACCTGGATCGATCAGCCGATCGATCTAAATTAGTCTCCGTGCACAGTAGCACGCTGGATCGATCCGTGGATCGATCAGAGGTCGAGTACTAGCTGAAAACACTTTAGTTCAGCCCCAGATGATAGCAAAGACCTAGAACACCTCTTCTAGCATAGTCACAGCAATTCAAGGGGTAGTTTAAACATCAAGTTCAGATAGTATAGCGATTAACAGAAGCATGTTCATTAGTTCAGCAAAACTTTCATCAGATCAGCTTTTCGCACATGAATTAGTTAGCCTAATGTAATGATCGGCCTCACAGTCTAGTTAGTAGAAGGCGGGTCGTTACAGAGTGATATCAGAGCGAGGTTCCATACTTCCTACACACACATCAGCATTGAACCTGCAGCTTCCAAGTAAGAATATCTCACACTTGTTATGTTTATTGCTTTCATGTTTGTAGATAACTAAAGTATACTTATCTGTCATAGTAACAAACATGATAGTATTAGCTATGTGACATGAACATTTAGTTATGTTATCCTTTATTCCTTTAGAAATGGCAAGAGGACGCCCAGCTAGAAGGGCACCAGCTACCGAGCCCTAGCATGAGGCAGGCTGTTCAGTGCCTCCCCCAGACCTTACAGCAGTAGTGGTTCAGTTACAGAAGCAGCTAGCAGAACAACAACAGGAGATAGCCACCTTAAAGGCTAATCAGCAGAATACCCCCACTGTCACCCCGGAACCAAACATAGCAACCCCAGTAGTTATAGAGGTTCCACCAGTCCAGCCTACAACACCAGTATCCCCAGCAGCAGAGGCAAAGAGAGAAGTCTATCTGATCCAGTGGCAGAGAGTCAAGCCCGAGAACTTCTCAGGCACCAGTGAACCATGGGATGCTCAAGCCTGGTTCAAAACGCTGGAGAGTACGATGGAGCTTCTGGACTGGCCAGAACATGAAAAAGTGAAGTGCGCCTCCTTCTGCTTGACAGGAGATGCACGTATGTGGTGGGAGAGAATTAGAGCGAAGCGCCCAGTGAACCAGATGACATGGGCTGACTTCGAGAAAGAATTCTTCGAGGAGTTCTTTCACATGCGGGTCACAAATCGTCACTACGACGAGTTCACTGAGTTTCGTCAGAGCAACCTATCAGTTGAGGAAGCCATGAAGAAATTTAATAGACTGGCTCGTTTATGCCCCGAACTAGTCAGCACAGAAAAAGAACGAGTCCGGTTGATGCTCAAGATGCTGAGGCCGGAAATAGCAATGAACGTGGCTGGCGGCGTTCATAGGCCGCAAACCACCGAGGAACTAGTCAGCAGTGCTCTGACCACCGAGCACTACCAGAATAATATCAAGCAGCAGAAGCAAGTCCTCTCAGAGTCCAAAGGGCAAGGAGGCTCAAGTACTCAGAAACAACAAGGCCACAGCTTTAACTGGAAAGGGAACTCCAGTAACAATCGCAAACCAGGGAGTTACCCGAAAGGAGGACCAGCTAGTAAACAGTCTAGTTATCCCAAATGTGCTACTTGTGGGAAATTTCACCCAGGAGTTTGTCGCAAGGGCACACGAGGATGCTTTGAATGTGGACAAGAAGGGCATATGGCTAAGCAATGCCCGAACAAGACAAGTCTTCCTCAACCATAGCCGATACAGTACGGAGGCCAGCCAGCACAGCTACATCAGATGCAGGCCGTTTTAGATGGTCCACACATCAGCCAGGGCAGACTAGAAGCCCCTCCAGCTATGACGAATGCAAGGATCTACTCCTTAACCAGAGAAGACGTAGCGAATGCCTCGACAGTTGTTACAGGTCAGATTAGTATTTTACAGCAAAGTGCAACTGTCTTATTCGATACTGGGGCAACCCATTCTTATATATCCAGGGCATTCGCCGAAAAGTTAGCAGTACCCCCAGAGGAATTCAGTGGTCAGTTTTTGACGACGCTACATTCGGGAGAATTTATGGCGTCCATGCACTGGCTCCGGGCAGTGCCAGTCATTATAGCAGACAGAGAACTCTTTTGTGATCTGATAGTGCTAGATATGACTGATTATGATGTCATATTTGGAATGGACTTCCTAATCAGATACGGTGCCTCTATCGAGTGCCGTAAACAGAAAGTCATATTCCAACCTGAAGCAAGAGTACAATTTGAGTATAGCGGAGAACCAAAGAGAAAAGCGAAGAAATTTCTCTCAGCTCTGAAGGCACAGAAATTGTTAGATTCAGGATGTACGGGATTTTTAGCGCATGTAGTCAATGCCAATCAGGACAAGGACCAACAGCTAGCAGAGGTCCGAGTCGTATGTGACTACCCAGCAGTCTTCCCTGAAGAGTTACCAGGCCTAGCACCAGACAGGGAGATTGAATTTGAGATAGAACTCATTCCCGGTACGAATCCTATCTCCAAAGCACCTTATCGCATGGCTCCAGCAGAATCAAGAAACTTGGGAGCAACTACGAGTGCTTGACAAAGGTTTCATCGCCCTAGTCACTCCAGGGGAGTGCCTGTATTGTTCATGAAGAAGAAGGACGGGAGCACACTGCATAGACTACAGACACTGAACCAAGTCACCATCAAGAACAGTATCCTCTTCCCGAATAGATGACACATTCGATCATAAAGGAAGCGGCGGTGTTCTCTAAGATAGACCTCAGATCAGGTTATCATCAAGTGAAAGTTAAAGAAGGGGATATACCCAAGACAACATTCAGGACTAGATACGGACACTACGAGTTCGTAGTCATGCCCTTTGGCGTGACAAATGCTCCAGCTACTTTCATGGACCTCATGAACAGAGTATTCAGGGACTACCTAGATAGATTTGTTATTGTGTTTATCGATGACATTCTTATCTATTCAGGAACTTAGGAAGAACACGCAGAGCACCTGAAAATAGTATTGCAGACCCTTCAGCAGAACCAGCTGTACGCCAAGTTCACGAAATGTGAATTTTGGTTAGATCAGGTGTCCTTCCTGGGTCACATTATCTCAAAGGATGGTATCATGGTAGACCCCAGTAAAATAGAAGCTGCGAGTAACTGGAAAAGACCCAAGAACGCCAGTGAGATCAGGAGTTTTTTGGGACTAGCAGGTTATTACAGGAAATTTGTAGAGGACTTCTCCGGAATAGTCTCCCCACTAACAGCTCTTACCAGAAAGAACAGAAAATTTCAATGGACAGAGGACTGTGAGAACAGCTTCAGTGAGTTAAAGAGGAGATTGACCAGTGCTCCCATTTTGACTCTACCAGAAAACACAGACAGCTTTGATATTTATAGTGACGCCTCTAAGTTGGGACTAGGAGCAGTACTGATGCAAAATGGCAAGATGATCGCCTATGCCTCCAGACAACTCCAGGATTATGAGAGGAACTACCCTACTCATGACCTCGAGCTTGCAGTAGTCGTGTTCGTTCTCAAAATTTGGAGACACTACTTGTATGGAGCTTAGTGTAGAGTATATACAGATCATCAGAGTCTGAAGTACTTCTTCACTCAGAAGGATCTGAATATGCGACAGCGCAGATGGCTAGAGCTGGTCAAAGACTACGACATAGACATCCTCTACCACCTAGGAAAAGCTAATAAGGTAGCAGACGCACTTAGCAGAAAGTCCGATGCTACCTTACTATCCCTAGCAGCCATGTCACCACCCCTACAGAAAGAAATCACAGATTTTGGTCTCGAACTCATAGTGGGATAGCTCTCTACTATGACATTAGCATCTACCCTGCTTGGTGACATCCAGACAGCTCAGGAACAGGATCCTAAAATTCAGAAAATCAAGCAAGGGTTAGAGGAATCAGAAAGTAGAGAATTCAGAGTGTCAGGTAGTGGGGTATTATACTTCGGTGACAGACTCTGTGTTCCAGATCAGGAGGAACTAAAGAGGAAGATTTTAGATGAGTCTCACAGGACTCCTTATGCGATGCATCCAGGTTCCACCAAGATGTACCAAGATCTAAAGAAACGTTTTTGGTGGCCCGGGATGAAAAGAGACATCGCTAGATATGTTAGCACCTGTTTGACCTGTCAGAGGGTCAAGGCAGAACATAAGAGACCAGGAGGAGTTCTGCAGCCTATTCAGATTCCAGAATGGAAATGGGAAGACATCTTTATGGATTTCATAGTGGGCTTACCCAGAACCACAAATGGTTTTGATGCCATCTGGGTAATAGTCGACAGATTGACTAAATCAACCCACTTCTTAGCTATTAGGATATCCTACTCCATGGAGCAGCTAGCTCAGTTGTATCTCAAGGAGATCGTCATACTACATGGAGTCCCATGGACCATTATTTCAGACAGAGACAGTCGATTCACATCACACTTTTGGGAGTGTGTACAGTCAGCACTGGGCACGAAGTTAAAATTCAGTACAGCTTTCCATCCTCAGACAGATGGTCAGACGGAGCGAGTAAACCAGGTACTCGAAGATATGCTCTGAGCATGTGCCCTAGACTTCAAGGGTAGTTGGTACAAATATCTGAGTTTAGCAGAATTTGCATACAACAACAGCTATCAGGCCACCATCGGCATGGCACCTTATGAGGCTCTTTACGGGCGGAGGTGTAGATCTCCAATCTACTGGTATGAGAGTGGTGAACAGAAAGAACTAGAACTTCAGACAGATCTAGTAGCAGATACCACAGCAGATATACAGCAGATCCGCCAGAGGATAGAGACAACTCAGAGCCGCCAGAAAAGCTATGCTGATACACGGCACAGACCATTAGAATTTTCAGTTGGGGATTCAGTATTCCTCAGAGTGGCTCTCATGAAGGGAGTAATGCGTTTTGGGAAAAAGGGCAAACTAAGTCCCAGATATGTGGGACCATACCTTATCACTAGAAGAGTTGGCAAGGTAGCATATGAGCTAGAGCTACCCCAGGAGATGTCAGCTATCCACAACGTATTTCATGTCTCTATGCTGAAGAAGCATATCCCAGATGCTACCCAGGTGATTGAGCCCCAGTCGGTACAAGTCTGCGAAGACCTCAGCTATGATAGTCGGCCTATTCAGATAATAGACCGAGCAGTTAAGAAATTGCGGAACAAGGAAGTACCCTAAGTAAAAGTTATTTGGCAAGATCACACCACAGAAGAGGCAACATGGGAGACAGAAGCTAGTATGAGACAGAAGTACCCAGAGTTATTCTAAGTTCAAGGACGAACTTTTTATAAGGTATGGGGGATTGTAATACCCGAAAATTCTCAAAATAATTATTAGAAATATCCTAGTATTTTTATGGAATTTTAGGATATTTTTATAGAATTTTTAGAGTAGCAGAAGTAGCAAAAATAAATAGAATCGTAGAATAGCCTACGTGGGAATTGAACCCGAGACCTATTGGGTCCTATGACTTAAGGTGAACACTAGTAACCAAGAGAACCCAGCAGGGCCGTGCTGAAAGAAGAGGGAATCAATTATATTTATGTTAGAGTTGGGCCGAATTTATCACTTAATATAAATAGGGAATTAAGTGAGGAGTTTTATTTTTATCGTGACTTACCTCTTCTCCTCACCCTAATCCCGCTGAACCTCCCTTCTCCCTCATCTCTCGGCGCCAACCACAAGGAACCTAGGGTTCCGTTCCAAAGGCTCCAAGAACACCTTCCGACGACAATTCCGGCACGAGGGCGTTCCTCTCCGTGAGAAGAGCACGTAGACGCAAGAGGATCGTCGAGAAGATCGTCTCCACCGGAAAACTAGCGACTAGATTCGTAAGAAAACTAGCACAGGAGGTAAGAAACCCCTCACCTGTAGTATAAGTAGTTCTCGTGTGATTGCATGCTTTAGTTTAGTAGTATATGGATTTGTGGCACATAGGGTGTGCAACAGTGCACGCCAAGTGCTCGATAGAGTGTTCAGTACAATTAAAATGCGACTTTGGCATTTTAATAGTTTAGCTAAATGCGATAGAAGCATTTATTTAGTATATGCAGTTTTACTACAGCTTATATGGGACTACGATCCAATGGGTGGGCTCCCACAGTCGCCTCTAGGTTCAGACAACCTAGTTCTAGGTTTAGACAACCTAGTAAGAGCAAGACAAGCATTATTAGCTTATGTTCAGTATTTTACTTTTAGCAATGGCACTGTACTGGATCAGATATCCATTGGGTTGGGCTCCCACAGTCGTCCCTAGGTTTAGATAACCTAGTAAACCCTACTAAATTCGGGACTTGCAAACCCGGGTTTAGTTAGGGATGCGCGCATAACAAGTACAGTTGCCGGGCCCAAACAGTAGCATGATTATTATTTTAATCTATTTATGAAAATAGTTTTCAAAACTTCACAAATAGTTATGTGAATTCAGTACAGCTTTAGCATTAGCTTAGAATTAGCTCAATTCAGTTTGTTTGTATCAGTTTAGTTTTCTATTGATACCATATGATAGCTTATGTTAGCACTTGTTGCTATGACTAGTTTGTTTGTATGCCATGCTATGCTTTTACCTGTTCAACATATATTTCAAATAGCATGCTTTAAAAACATAAATTGCATCGTATGCATGTTTTAGTGAGGTAGATGGTTTCTTACTAAGCTCTCAAGCTTACAGATAATCTTTTCCTTATACTGTAGATAAAGGTAAAGGAAAGATGGACTAGCAGAGGCTAGAGGACAATGCAACGAAGATGTGTGTGTGGAAAAGGAGTTGGAATGAATATCTTAGGGATTTAGCCATTCTAACTATTAGAACCTTGTTATGTTTAGTTTTCACATTTCAGTTTGCTTAAAAGTCATGAACTAGTGAAATATGCACCATGCCATGTTTAGAATGCTAGGTAATTGATGTTAGAATGCATTTTAGTTAGTTTAGAGTTTGTACATGTGATTTGGGCACGAAACAGTGCTGAAATCAGAGCTTTGCTGTGAAATCAGAAACCCCAATCGATCAGCGGATCGATTGGGGCCCTCAATTGATCAGCAGATCGATTGGGGAGTCTGGTTCCATGAACAGTAAGCTTCTGGATCGATCAGCCGATCGATCCAGTCGCATTCTGTCGCGAACAGAGAGTTTGGGGATCGATCGTTCGATCGATCGGGAAATCGCTCCCGAGAACAGAGAGCTCTGGAATCGATCACCGGGTCGATTGGCCAGTCTGGATCGATCAGTCGATCGATCCAGATGCTAGTTCCCGCGTATAGTAGGGTCCTGAATCGATCACTGGATCGATTGCCCAACCTGGATTGATCAGCCGATCGATCCAAATTAGTCTCCGTGCATAGTAGCACGTTGGATTGATCCGTGGATTGATCAGAGGCCGAGTACTAGCTGAAAACACTTTAGTTCAGCCCCAGATGACAGTAAAGACCTAGAACACCTCTTCTAGCATAGCCACAGCAATTCAAGGGGTAGTTTAAACATCAAGTTCAGATAGTATAGTGATTAACAAAAGCATATTCATTAGTTCAGCAAAACTTTCATCAGATCATCTTTCCGCACATGAATTAGTTAGCCTAATGTAATGATCGACCTCACAGTCTAGTTAGTAAAAGGCGGGTTGTTACAAAGGACGTGCATGACATTCAAGGGACGAGAAGCTGGGGAGGAAGTTTGCTCGAGGAGAAGGTTGGAGTTGGTTTCGGGGGAGCTAAACTCTAATTAGTCGAAGCATCATCCACGTGAAGAGATCAGATAAGGAGTTGATCTACCTCATGAAAGGCACCTTCCGTGGCTTGGAAGGTACCTTTGATAAACAGTGTTGAAGGCGCCTTCCAACCTATAGAAGATGCCTTCCAGTGATCGTTAGCCGAAGATAATGTTTTACTTTCAGCGATAAAATTTCTCTAATTATAGGTGCCTTATAGCTTCGGATAGAGTTTTCCAGGGGCTATAAAAAGACCCTTGGAGTTAGGAAATATTCAATAACTTCTGTATTAATCTCTGAACAACTTTCTGAGCTTTTTAAAGAGTGTACGAGGATTCTCTACTATCATCAATTGAGATATTTTTAGTGGAGGTTTGCAACCGCCTTGGATTAACAACCACCTAGGTTGTAACCAAGTAAAAATCCTAGTCTTTTACTTAGTTCTTTATAAGTTGTTATTTATTATGCCATATTTGGTTAACTAATATTGCATCCCTACTAAAAGTAGCTCAAGATTATTCTTATTTATTTTTAGGGCAATTTACCCGTCTTGCCGATCCAACAACACCAACATCGCCTACTTCTTGTATCGATTTAGAGCCTTCACCATCGCGAGAGCACCGTTGCCCTCATCAGTTACATCGGCCACTACAGTTTTTGTAGCTGCTACCTTTTGTAGGATCGAAAAGATGCTAGAGGGGAGGGGTGAATAGCATTCTTGGATTTTTCAAAAATCATGAGAATACGCAATGGAAAATAAATTAATGAAAGAAGAAGCACTAACACAAGTAGTTTTACTTGGTTCGGAGCCTTCGACGACTCCTATTGTAAAGCCCGAAAATTCTCAAATCAATTTTAGAAATATTCTATGATTTTTCTGGAATTTTAGAATATTTTTATAGAATTTTTGGAGTAGCAGAAGTAGCAAAAAAATAAATAAAAACGTAAAACAGCTTAAGCGGGAATCGAACCCGAGACCTAGCGAACCCTACGACTTATAGATAGCTTTAGTAACCATGTGGCCCCAGCAGGGGTGTGCTGAAAGAAGAGAGAAGCAATTATATTTAAGTTTAAGTTGGCCGAATAAACCACTTAATATAAATAGGAAAAATTAAGTGAGGAGTTATTAGTTTTCATCGGAAGCTTTTCCTCTCCTCACCCTAATTCCGCTGAACCTCTCTTCTTCCAAACCTCACGGCACCTCAACCTCCAAGGAACCTAGGGTTTCATCCCAAGGGCTATAGGAGCACCCTCCGGCGACAACTCCGGCACAAGAACGCTCCTCTTCGAGAGAAGAGCACGTAGACGCGAGGAGATCGACGAAGGGATCTTCTCCACCATAAATCTAGCGATCAGATCATAAGGAAATCTAGCGCAGGATGTAAGAAACCCCTCACCTGCAGTATAAGTAGCTATTCGTGTGTTTTATGCATTAGTTTAGTCGTATGCAGATTTTTAGTACGTAGGGTGTGTTCTAGTGCACACCAAGTGCTTGATAAAATGTTTAGCTCAGTAAAATGCTACAGTAGACATTTTAATAGTTTAGTAAATGCAGTAGAAGCATTTAAAATATCATATTTAGTCTTGCTACAGCTTATATGGGACTGCGGTCCAATGGGTGGGCTCCCATAGTCGCCTCTAGGTTCAGATAACCTAGTAAAAGTAAGATAAATTAATTAGCTTATGATCCAGTATTTTACTTTTATCAGTAGCACTGTACTGGACTAGATGTCCTTGGGTTGGGCTCCCATAGTCGTCCCTAGGTTTAGATAACCTAGTAAACCCTACTAGAATCGAGATTTGTAACCCCGAGTTTAGTTAGGGATGCGCGCATAGCAAGTACAATTGTCGGGCCCATCAGCAGCATGATTAGTATTTTCATCTATTTATGATAAATAGTTTTCAAAGCTTCACAATTTAGTTATGTGATTACAGTTCAGAATTTGTATCAGCTTAGCATGAGTTTAGTTATCTATTGTATCATTTTAGTTCCATCTTGTTGATACTAGAAGATATTGCCATGATCAGCTGTTGATTTATATGTTTTGTATGATAGTATGTCATGCCATGCTCTAACATGTTCAATATATATTTTAATAGCATGTTTTAAAAGCATAAATTGTATCGTATGCATGTTTTGTGAGGTAGATGGTTTCTTACTAAGCTCCCAAGCTTACAGATACTTCTTTTCCTTATACTGCAGATAAAGGTAAAGGAAAGATGGATTAGCGGAGGCTGGAGGACAATGCAATGAAGATGTGTGTGGATAGTAACTTGGAATAAAGATCCTTGGCGAAACTAGCAACTTAAGAACTTAGCATTTCCTTCATGTTATTCCTTTCTACACTTTAGTTATTTAAGTGTCTTGGATTATGAAAGTTATGCATAGATTGTTAGTTGTCATAATATTAGATAGCTAATCATGAGTAATGATAGGTTTAGTAGCTTTGTTTTTGCTTATAGAGATGATATATGTGATTTGAGCAGGAAATAGTGCTGAAATCAGACTTCTGATACGAAATCAGAAACCCCAATCGATCAGACGATCAATTGGAGGCTCCTCAATCGATCAGCTGATCGGTTGGGCAGCTTGTTCCGCGAACAGTAAGCTCCTGGATCGATCAGCCGATCGATCGAGGAGGAACTGTCCGCGTACAGAAAGTTGATGAATCGATCAGCCGATCGATCGGAGAATTTGCTCCCGCGAACAGAGAGCTTCTGAATCGATCATTTGATCGATTGGTCAGCCTGGATCGATCAGCCGATCGATCCAGAAAATTCATCCGTGCACAGTAGCACGCTGAATCGATCACTGGATCGATCCAATAGCTCCAATCGATCAACCGATCGATTGGAATGCCTGATTTTAGCTAGAAGTGTTTAATTTCGATTTTTGATCAAGTAGGGAGTCTAGGTCTCCTTCCCTAGCTTATGTACGACAATGAAATGATCCTGAAACTAAGTTATAGACTGTAACAGGCATTAGCAGAAAGTTTTAATTAATACAATTTTCCGCACCTTATAGTTTAGCACAGCATAATGTGACGGTCCGGCCTCGCAGCCTAGTTCAGTAGGAGGTGGGTCGTTACACCTACTCCAAGGTCCGCAGTTACTACATGCTTTTATTGGGCAATCACTATAAGCATAAAAATATTATAAGAATTTAATTATAATATAATAAACTAAAATGTACCAACAACAAGTAGAGTCTAAGCTTATTATCGATTGTCAGAGCAACTTTTTAGCATCATGCATAGCTTCTTGAAGCAACGTGTGAGAACAAAAGTCAGAGTATTTGATGTGTTGAAGTTGCTACATAAAGGCCTTTATTTAGGACCTCTCCAGGCATTTAGAACTAGCCTCGAGCGCCTAGAGTGTGCTAACATAGCGGCACCTCATCAAAAGTTTATCCTATAAACTTTATCCACCTCCGAGTTCTCAAACCGTTGACGTGGGTTGACTAGTTGAAGTGTGCCACTGCAGCCCATCGTCCAATTGCCTATCCACTTGTCCGAACCCCTAGAGCACCTCCAGGTGCCCACACCTCCGGGTGCTTAGACAAGCTCCAAACATCTAGAGCCCCTTTTTCCAACCTTTGATTTTCTACATCATAAGGTTAGGCTGACAAGAAATAATATGAAAATAGTAATAATTCATTTGAGAGTCTCTGAATTATTCGGTCCTGACTTTGAGTTTCACTAAAACTCTAAGTCGGACCAATGCCTATTGTTCCCTCAACCGGGAATACGTCTTCACTAGATCTCTCCTCCTATTGCTTACATCCACTTACCAATCATAGACTTTCTTGATGTCAAGTCCCTTGACCCACTAGGACTTCTTACTAGATCTCAACCAATCTGGAGTTCAGCCAGTTATCAACTCAACTGAACTTTCTTCTACCGGATCTCAACTAATCTGGACTTCATGCTAGCTATCGGCCTAGCTAGACTTCAGCCTGGTATTTTGGTCCTTTAGACCCATCAAGCTCATATCCTGCACACTTGGTAGATAAATTAGATAAACATAATATCTAACTTCAATCCATTTGTCATTCATCAAGATCTAAGTTTAACCATTGGTGTTAACACCACCAACACCTTTTCTGTGTTGAGCCCAACTTGTTAGATTTTGAGGAATGTCTTAAGGCAATCACTATATGGTTTTACTATTTATTTGATAAATATAGATTCACTATTTAAGTGCATATTATATGTTTGAATATTCTTAAACTCATTTACTGAATGTTCACAATATAATTCATAGCATAAGAGAATTTGTGATTGGATCACAACTTGTGATTATCTCTACATGTACAATTATAAATGTATTAGAATTTCCCTAGTCATCGAATTGGTGTATTCAGACATCATCAATTCTATAAAACTAGTACGGGTTATACTCTTTGGTTTGGCCAAGCAGTTGCTTCTCACTATCTGGAGACATTGGGGTGTCAAGAGTTAAACATAGATGCTAGTTTTGGTAACTAGTTCATTGGAGTGACTTGTTGCATGTAACACCCCTAGAAAGCCTAGATAAAGTAAGGGCAATGAGAGTACGAATGTAATGAAAAGAATGTGTAGATAGTCTACGTTGAATGTTACGATGGGAAGGATTTAGATGATTAAAAACTTTATGAAAGAAAATAAAGTTGAGAATATAAAGTTCTATACATGATTTATAATGCAAGGAATTAATGTAAACAAAAGAGATATGAGATATTATATATGCATGTATGAAATATTTATGCATAATGCATATACATGAATTATTTTGTACAAAAATATGTTAGGAGAAGGATTTGATCCTTGGTTCTCTTGTGGATGCATGCATGTGTTAACCAAGTGTGATAGGAGTGAATATTGTAAAAGGAGAGATGAGAATTATAATTAAAGGAAAGAAAGGAGAGAAATTAAGAGAAAGAAAAGAGAGAAACTCAAGAAGCATTTCTCTAGCATATTCTTTCTCATTAAGAGGAGAAGTAAATGAGGAGGATGAATCAAGTCAAGTTTTCCTCCCTCACTTTAGTATAAATAGGCATGGAGGGGCTTCATCCTCAACTCACTCTCCTCCTCTCCTCCATTTGTGCCGAGCACTCTCCCTCCCTCTTTCCTCTTGTTGCCGAGAGCAACAACTCTCCCCTTCTTTCTTTCTTTTGTTGCCGAGCAACACAAGAGGAAGAAGCCTCCTCTTCTTCCTCCTCCTCTCCACCAAAAGACCTAGCCACTTCTTCCTCCATTGGTGCCGAGCAAAGCAAGCAAGGAAGAAAGGTCCACAAGCAAGTTCTCAACTCTAGGAAACTTAAGCAAAGAAGGTAAGCTTCCCTCACTGCGGTACAAGGCTTTCATGTGATTTTGGATTCTTTTCTATGCCTTGAAAGGAAGTTTTCCCCTATGTTTTTATACATATATGATGCATGATCAGAGGTGTATGTAACCCTAGAATTTCAATCAAAAATATTGTAAATAGGTTAGGAAAATTATTGTCTAACCAAACTAGTGCAAGGTTCCCTCTATGAAATGCTAAGGACCTTCCTATGGTTTTCTTGCTTGGAAGTTGATTGGAACCAAAAGAACCCCACTCTCATGTTTCGGCCAAGAAAGAATTTAGGGTTAGGAGGACCTTGAATTTAAAATAACTATGCTTATATGACATGATATAAAGTTCTTAAGAGTTGTATGCTTATATGTTGAAAGAAACTCATGAACCTTACTCTTAATATTTCGGCCATGGTAAGGTGATGGTTTAGAGAAGCTTAAACAAAATTCTAATATGCTCAATGACCTCTGTGATATTATGTTATGAAAGATGATTAATGCTCTCATGTTTAATTGGAATGTAGAAAATTAGTTACATGATTTATGACATGTAAGATCACAAGAGTCCTAGCTTGTTTATGATCCAACCTTGTGTATGATGTTCTTAGTAAATCTTGCTATGAAATTTACTTAGGTTTCCCATGCTTTAGGCCACTTAAAGGAAGTTTATATTCTATGAATTTCGGCCAAGTAAGGTTTGAAGGACCTAGAGGCCTTGGAAATGAAACCTAAGGGGTTAAAAGTACTTCTTATGAAAACTTGATAATGTGTGAATGTGATACATGTTTGTATGACCTAAATGAATCATTATGTGTTCGGCCATGAAGGGATAGATGCCCTAGAAACCCTAGAACAAAAATTAAATATGTCTATGCCATGCTGTATGAAAATGATATGATAATAAGTTGGAATGCATGATTGCTTTAGTTACGAAATGATATGCATAATGAAGTTATATTATGAAATATGCCATGATGTGTTATAGCATAGAAAATGCTATACATAATGAAAAGAAATGAAGTTATGTTATGATATGTGATAGCATAGAAAATGCTATACATAATGAAAAGAAATGAAGTTATGTTATGATATGTGATAGCATAGAAAATGCTATACATAATGAAAAGAAATGAAGTTATGTTATGATATGTGATAGCATAATGCTATACATAATGAAAAGAAATGAAAAAGAATAAATGCATGAAAGATTGTTAAGGACATGATATGATAGTTATGCATGATAAGTTATTTTTATGGTTTGTACCAAGGGTGGGCTCCGTAAACGCCCCGGGGTCGATGGAGTAAGACTCGGGCCTCGTCAGTAATGGGCCTTTGAGTGCCCTAGGTCGATGGAGTAAGACTCGGGCCTAGTATGTATGCATGGTAGGGCTCAAGACTTGCTACCTTGGACCTACGCATTAAGTATGTGGTACAAACCGGGATCCCAAATGATGATGATATTAATTTCAAGTACTATTAAGTATAAGTTTTCAAATTCACGATGCATTGCCTACATTCATATGTGCTTGAATTATATGATGATATGATATAATGTCATGTGATATTATGATATGGATATGATGCCCTTGTATGTCTCATGCTTATGATTTATTTGTTTTATGATATGATATTCATGCTTCTATGAAATGATATGTGAATAAGAAATATGCATGATATGTTTGAATAGAATGATATGTTATGTTATGATTAGTTGAGACAATGATATGTTGATCCATTCTTGATATACGATAATTCTCGGTTTTAGTGAGTAGGAAAGGAACTTACTGAGCCATGAGTGCTCATAGCTTACTTTCCTTGTAGAAAGAGAAAGCTGGATGTACAACGGAGCAGCAGGAGGAGCAGATAGTGATGTGTGTGGTGGTGGCTCGGCAAGAACGATTCGGACAAATTAATATTTTTAGTTATAAGTTCAATATATGCACATTTGAACAAATCAGAATATGTGATATTATGCTTAATAAATTAAATTCTTTAAAGTTTTTATTCTTCCGCTGTTATAACTAAAGCATGTACGTAAGTAGTATAAGAACGTAGCGCCGCCTTTGGTTGGGTAAGAAGGGTGGGCGTTACATTGCAAGACTTCATATGGTTCTCTACATATATGGATATGTCTATGAAGTTCTTTCTACAGCTTGAGTGGAAGTTTTCTTCGACTTGAGATATACAAGTCATATTGGTCACGGAGACTTATACTTTGACATCTTAAGCAAATATCTCTTGGATGTGCAGACTCGAGATGATTGGGTATAAGTCAAAGTACCTGAAGGTATTTGGATAACCCATAGAGGATTCACTGCTTCTTGCAAGGAGATGTATACCCTATGGCCACTCGTTAGATTATTACTTAAAGTCTTTGGCCAAAACATCACATGTTAAGTATATGAGATTCTTATACACATATATGAGTAATTTGAATTTGTAGAATGAGGAAGTATTACTTAGGCTAGGTGTGACGTAGTCAGCCTAGTAAGGGCAGATGCATAGACCATGTCTTGAACACGACTCATTATAGTTATTGAAGGGTTCATAATTAGTTCTAAGATCAACTGTAATTTTCTGGTTAATTGGAGATCATGATGTACTACTAGGTGCTACTCATGATCATTTCATAATTAAGTGGTTAATTATGAATGCCAAGATAAATATAACAATCCAAATTTCCTCATTACGAGTCCTAATAGCACTTAAAAATATTTAGAAATGCTTTAGAAATATTCTAGAGATTTTTAGAAATTTTTAGAGTATTTTTATGTAATTTTTTTGAGTTCGTTTGGTATTTTTACCAAAAGAAAGAAGTTTAAAAAAATAAAGAGGTTCGACCGAGGTTCGAACCCACGACCTCCGACCCGGTCGAAGTCTTAAGCGAAGCGTGATGACCAAGAACCTAGCAAGGTCGTGCTGATTAAGGAAGGAGCGAAATTTATTTAAGAAGTAATAGTTAACAGAATATTAGAGTTATAAAGAGAGGAACTTAGGCCTTGATTTCTTACGTGACCTAACCTTTCTCCTCTCCTCTTCTCTCTCACGCGCGGCGCCTCTGTTCAAGCGAATACGAAGCCGAGTTTAGGGCATAGTCTCCGGTGGTCGGCGAGGGGCTAAATCCGTGGGTTCTTTACACGGTTGAGATCCTCTCGTCGAGGAGAAGTTGTGGGCACGAAGAAGGGGCCGGAAGTTGCACATCTCCGAAACCCTAGAGGTCTTTTGTTCGGATTGTGAGTCCAAGAAGCAAGGTAAGTGCTCTCACCTGCAGTAAGAGTAGTTTCCTTCGATTGGTTTTCGATTGATTTGGTTTCTAGATAGAAATGGGTAAGCAAATTCTGAGTTCTTGTTGTGATGGTTCATAAGCTGTGTTCTGAGGATGTGTTTTAAAGATATTCAAAGTTGTTTAAATAACAGAGAATTAGAACTGAATAAATTTGTTCAACCGGTCAAAAAGGTTGTATGTATAACAAGTTTTTAAGCATATAGTAATTTCTGTAATAACCTTGAAACTATGAATTGAGACAGATATCATATTGATTAATTTATGGGAAGAGAATGCATAAATTTAAGGGAATATTAGATTCAGAAAAGATGATGATCAAATGTTGATGATGTAAATTAAGGATGGAAACTTTACTTTCAGATTATTTAATTAACACTTTCAAAAATATAGCATTGAGGAAAGAGTTATTCATAACATTAAGGTTACAGAAGCTTTTAGGAGTGTAAGTATTGAAGTTATCGCTATTACTTTTTGAACGGTTCGAAATATATGTACGATTTGGATAACTAAGGTATTCAAGAGAAGTTAACAATTTTCTTCCAACAATTGGAATAAGAGATTTTAGTATTTATTCATACTAATAAATTGGAATAAATATTCTTTTAAATATAAATGGATCATGTTGATGATGAAACAGAAAGTTTAGAAAGCAGTTGTTGATACTAGATGAGTGGGGAAACTGAAATAATTGAAATCAATTTGGAAGTTTTAATGTAGTTTAGATCTCCTTGTAGTGCAGAATTTTAGTGCAGTTTAGATCTCCTTGTAGTGGAGAATTTTAGTGCAGTATAGATCTCCTTGTAGTGCAAAATTATAGTGCAATTTAGATCTCCTTGTAGTGCAGAATTTTAGTGCAGTATAGATCTCCTTGTAGTGCAGAATTTTAGTGCAGTTTCTTTAAGTAACTCGTGCTTTATCATTAGTGCAAATTTCTGTTAAGCTTTAGTGCAGATTTCTATTAAGCTTTAGTGCAGATTTTGTTAAGCATTAGTGCAGATTTCTGTTACGCATTAGTGCAGATTCCTGTTAAGCATTTGTGCAGATTTTTAATATGCATTGCAGATTTTTAATATGCATTGCAGTGCAGATATTTCATTAAGCATTTCACTTCCAGATTTTGAGTTCCCTATCAGTATTTTGACTTTTATAAGAAAGATAAAGGAAAGAAAGAAAAAGACCAAGGCCTTAAGTAGATCCCAAAGTCAAGACTTTAGGGATTTTGACACACAAGGTGCTTGTTAAAATGCCAAGGCATTTAAAGAAGAAGTAATTAAGATATTTTACTTTGAAAGGCTAGTACCGGACTTCCGAGGTTGTCGTTAAACAAATCCAGGTGACCAATTTCGAGGTCTTGGCCCTGGTAAGACCGAGGTCTTTACCCTCATAGGACTGGTGGCTCGCTACCTCAGTCTCTATTAGGGAGCGCGCTTTGGTACTACGCCTGGGCCCAAGAAGAGATTGATTATTATTTTGAAGTATAAAAGTATAAGTTTTTGAACAAAAGAAATAAGCTTCACATAAGTTTAAAAATCAACAAGTTTAGTTTCCTTTTATGCTAGCATGTCATTTAGAATTTTCTTGTTGTTGTTTGCTATTAGATGTGCAGCTTTACATGTTTAGCATTTTAGTATATTTACATGCATATTCGAGTTTTGTGAGTTAGATTGCGCTTACTAAGCAATTTTGCTTATAGTTGCATTTCCTCTTACTGCAGATAAAGGAAAGGAAAAGCTATAGCGAAGGAAGGCGACAAGGAGGTGCGGATGGATGTGTGATGTTTGGACTATGGAAGCCTTGGGATTTAGTTAAAGATTTTATTAAGATATTTTGTATTTAGACTATTGGGATTGTTTATTCATGTAGATGATTTAATTCATAAAATGACTTTATGTATTTAGAATTTTCTCATTAGAATTGCTATGCATATTAGTTTCACTATTGAGTTGTGTTAATGTTGCATGCATGTTCAAATTAATACATATATTTCAGCATGTTTAGATTGATGTATAGTTTTAGTTGTATATATATGCTGGAGTAGAATGTAGAGATAAGTTATTCATGTTTCCGCTGTCACTAATTGCATGTTTAGAAAGTTTTATGTATTGATAATTTCATGTGAACAACATTAGTTAAGATAAGTTAGTAGTTCAGTAGCGCTCCACCCTCACAGACTAGTAGTGAGCAGGGTGGGGTGTTACAATAAATCAAGAACCTATTTGTTGGATGGAGACACACGTGAGAGGGGGGGGGGTGAATTATGTGGGTTTCAAAAATTTCCTTTTACTTTTAAAAATAATGTAAACGTAACGGAAAAAAATAGAAATAGATATATAAAAGGCACGGTTCGATTTTACTTGGTTCAAGCCTTTAGCGACTCTTACTCCAAGACCCAGGTCCTGTAGACCTATCAACGGGTAATCGACTAAAAATCAATACTGGAACCGCTGGAAGAGGGAATTGAGTACAAAAAGAATCGGAAGAGTGTAACAAGCTACACTTTCTATTTAGAGTAATTAACTACAAAAATTAACACTTTGTTATGAAATACTTTTTGTAGACAGTTCGCTCGAGCTCGGTGTTTGGAAGGCTTTTCGATGGCAGATAGGTACAGTAAAGTCATGGTAGGGCAATAGCAGGAAGCTAGAGCAGTCAGAACGCTAATCGAACGCTTAGAAGCTTGTATGAGAGATGGATTTGAATGCTTGGTCGAGATACCCTTTTATAGAGGGTGGAAGGCACTTCTATAGCCTTAAAGGCGCCTTTCATCAGCTAAAGTTTATCCCAATTTTGTTGCTCCTTATCACCGATGAGGTTTAAATTTTATCCATTGGAATGCACCTTCCATAGCACAGAAGGCGTCTTCCATAAATAGAATTGAAGGCACCTCATGTACTATTCACCTAAGTCATTTTTACACCTCTTGTCCTAGGTTAGTCCAACACGACAATATCTAACTTACAAAACAAAGTTAACACAACAAAAATATGATTAATTTATGACTTATATCTTATCTTTTAGACCATGATTTAGTCAAGGTCTTAATTTAGGTTTCTAAAATGGACCTAAATTGGACTGATGCCTACTGCCCCTTCAATTAGAATGCATTCTCATTTAGTCACTCTCCTCCAGTGACTTATCTGTACTTGCCATGTGTAAAGTTACCTCCTTGACGTCAATTTGACCTACTAGATCTTCCTACTAGAATTACACATTCAGACTTTGCCACTCAAGAATCGCACATCCCGATCTCGTGCCATAATTGTACATCCAAACTTCGCCACTTGGGAATCATATATCCTGATTGGACTTCCTGCCTGGTGTCAGGTCCTCATGACTCATAAAGTTAGTCAACCTTGCACACTCGGCAACAAGGTTAGATCATGATAACACCTAACTTAACTCACTCATCATTCATCAAAACTTGAGTTAGACCATTAGTGCAAATTACACCAACAATCTCCTCCTTTTTAGTGCAATGACAACCTAGATTGAAATTAGGAAAAGATATGCAAAAATAAAATACTAATAACAATTGATTTAAGAGAAAAAACTTAAGTAAGATCAATTGCTATTTTATTCTCTTGATTATTTTAGAGTTAAGGTTTAGTTTGTCTTTTTCGTATTTAACCCTGTTGGTGCAGCGGGGCTGGCAAGAGGGGGGTGAATTGCCTGAAAATATAAAGTATACCCGCCTCAATGATTTCAACTCAAGTAGTGCAATAGTAATAAGATGATAAAACAAAAAACACTTAGAAAGAAAAGACCAGGAATTGACTTGGTTACAACCAAGAAGGTTGTTAATCCAAGGCGATGAAAAGCGCACTAAGAAAGTCTCCTTCTCTGAAGGCGGAGAAGCCTTTTACACACTAACTGCTCAGAACTATTGCTAGGAATGAATACAGAGTTGGATGCTTGAATTAATGAATATTTCCTACCTCCAGGGGCCTTTATATAGCTCCTGGAAAGTCTATCCCGAGGGTCCAAGACGCCTCCAACAAGGTCCAAGGTGCCTCTAACCAAGTTAGTGGATAAAACTTTATCCGCGCTCAAACAGTCACTTTTGACCAGATGAAGGCGCCTTCAACAAGTCTTGAAGGCGCCTTCAAGGTGAAGGCGCCATCAAGCTATGATGAAGGCGCCTTGAGCAGTGTTTCTAGCACACTTGCTTCTTTATTTCAACTTCCGAAGTTTCGTTCTTTTGGGTGATTCCGGCCAATCGAAATAGGGCTCACCCGAACCCAATTTCTGGCCTTCTCCTCGAGCAGGCTTCCGTCCCAACTTTACGTCCCTCGAACATCGCGCACATTCTTCTTGCCCACCGGTGTACTCTTCCGCAGCTCTCTCGTCCTTCGGACGCACCGAGCCCATCGGCTCCCTCCCGTGCTGTCCTTCTCGCTAGCTGCGTCTTCTGCTCGACTTCCTACGCTCCTAAGCTCCTGCACACTTAGACACAGGGATCAAATAACCAGCAGGACCTAACTAACTTGGTTGATCACATCAAAATAACCACGGGGTCCAACAATCTCCCCCTTTTTGATGTGCATCAACCCAAGTTCAAGTTAGGGTCAAACAAACAAATAGTAATTTTAAGAAAATTACTAAACTAACATTTTAAGCACATAAGTTGCAATAATATAATTTGCATAAGTTAAAAAAAAATTTAATATTTTCCTAACTCTCCCTAAAGTAACTCCCCCTAAACTTATTACCTAAACTCTCCCCCTTTGCATAAGTTTTCTATGCTAAAACTTAGGCAAGAAAAAGAGATTTCAAATTTAGTTCTAATTTTAGAAGAACTTTTTTAACTTAGGCAAATAAAATATTATAGAGAATTTTCCTAAAAAAAATAATTTATGCAAGAAATATTTTTGTTTGAATTAAAAAGATGTAAAAAAAACTTTCTAAAGCATTATTTAATTTACCAAAAAGTTAATTAAATATTTTATTTCAATATTTTGATTTCCAAGTCGTGGCGAGGCACTAGGCCTTCTTGGTTATTGGAGCAACAACCACTTTCTTAGACAAAACCTCATAAAGAAATTGTAATGTTTAATTTTCTCGCTGTAAGCCCAAACTTGAGAAAAATTTAGTCTAGAAGTAATTTTGGAACCTAGTAAAGGTTCCTTCCTACAGGGTTATCTAAAAATTTAGGGGGTACATAGTTTCTAGGAACTTTCCTAAGTTGTCCCTGATGTTTTCTAATGTACCAATTTAATTTTCCATAAATCCTTAGTTTTGATTTTGGAAAGTTATTTAAGAATGCATGATTTTTCAATTTTTCAATTTTTCAATTTCAATTTTTATTTTTTCATTTTCTAAATTTAAATTATCATACATTTCTAGTGGACATGCTTTTGCTAAGTTCAATTTCAATTCAGCATTTTTTTCTCTAATTTTGCTAGATCTTTCGTAAGGAATTTGATAAATTGAAAGGACTTATTAGGAGTGAGATCACATACCTTACTTACCTTATTTGGTGATGCTCCCCCTTCGTCACAAATTTCTTCTCCTTCTGAGATTCCTCTCCCTTCATCTATGCTCATCTATGAGCTTGAGTCATCATCGAAGAGATGGTTGGCCATCAGTGCTAGTCCTGAGAAGGCTTCGACTTCTAATTCAGAGGACGTCGAATCGTCCCAAGTGGCCTTTAGGATTTTGTGCTTGGAGGAATTTGACTTGTACTTTCCCTTCTCTTTGTCTTTTATCTTTGGCTTTATCTTTGGGCAGTCATCCTTGATGTGCCCTTTTTCGTAGCAATTGTAGCACCTGACTGTCCTTCTATTGCGTTGATGCTTTTTCGACTGCGATTTAAATTTATTAGTTTTAAGAAATTTATTGAAACGCCTTACCAGTAGTGCTGCTTCAGTTTCGTCGATTGATGCTTCGGAGTTGGGATCATCCTTTTCGGCTTGTAGGGCAATGTTGAGGTTCGACTTCTCTACTTGTTTAGGCTCTGCAAGTCTAGACTCATGAAGTTCGAAGGTAGAAAATAAACTTTCTAAACTACTTACCTCAAAGTCCTTAGAGATGTAGTAAGCATCTACTAAGAACGCCCACTCTGGAGTCCTTGGGAAGGCGTTTAGTGCATACCAGATAGAATCTCGTTTTGTTACCGTTTCTTCGAGATTTGTCAGTTGCGTTATCAGCTCATTGATCCTCGCTTGGAGTTGCGCAACCTTCTCGCCATTGTTCATCCGGAGATTTGTTAGTTGTGTCCGGAGGACGTCGCGCCTTGCTAGCTTCGCTTCTGAGGTGCCCTCGTGGAGCTCCAGGAATTTATCCCAGAGGTCTTTGGCAGAGTCATAACTGTTGGGATCTTAGATGGCTAGAGGGGGGGGTGAATAGCCTCTTTGAAAAACACTAAACGCAAATTTCTTCAAGAACTTTGTTAGCACAGCACAGCGGAAACAGAAAACTAAAGCGAAGGAAAAACAAACACACAGCAGACACAAGGATATACGAGGTTCGGGGATAACTTGCCCCTACTCCTCGGCATGTCCGTAAGGAGGACAACTCCTTGATCTTTCGGTAGATCACACCCCGGACAAGATCCGGCTAAAGATGTCTCCTTCTCGGTGGAGCAACCTCTCAACAAAGTCTCAGTTGATTATAGATTTAAGCACAAGACTTACAGTGGCTGAGAAAAATATTAAGATGAGCTTACAGCCACGCGGAGAAGAGAGCAGAGCAGAGAGCGCACAATCAACCTTCTCAGCAAGGAGCTCACAGCTTCACCAACTTGCTCTCTCGAAGGCTTGATCACAAAAGACAGAGAATTCAGAATACCCTTTCTGAACTCCTCTTCTTCCTTCTTATGTCTCTCTGCTTTACTGGCTCGAATCACTGCCGTCTGCAGAATCGCTGCTGCCAGCAAGGCGTAGCCAATCACCTCTCCTCCTCTTCTGATTCTCTGAACACATGCCAATGGAAATCACTGGCGTCTCTGGATACCAACCAATGGGTAGAAGTCAAACTGAGCAGCCCAATCGTAATCGGATTTTGCCAGTGAACGTTGATGCCCCAAATGTATCTGTTGCAGCAAATTACAGTGAAAAGGGTACTTGTCTCCTTCTCTTAATGAAGCTTAATTTGAATCCAAACATGAGAATGTGACCTGCAACCTGCAAGCTAGAAAGACTCACAGCAGATGGTTAAAAACAGATGGTGAAGACAAATACGACAATCAGAAAAAGTACATGCAAAACAAACAATCCGTGGATCGGTCCGCAGACCATCCATGCTGGATCATCTCGATCGATCTGCGGACCGATCGGGAACTAATCTGATCGGTCCCGGCCGATCGAGATAGCGCTGTTGAAAATCGCGCGGCTCACGATCGGTGCGGACGATCGGGAACTAATCGATCGGTCCCGGACCGATCGAGATAGCGTTCTTCCCAAGCGTTTACGACTTCGATCGGTCTCGACCGATCGGTAACATCCTGATGAGCTCGATCGATTTCGATCGGTGCGGACCGTCGATGGCGCTTCGATAGCTATTGATCAATTCACGATCGGTCGGCGGGCCGATCGGTATAAAACTTTGGATCGGTCCGCGAGACCGATCGGTGTCAGGTTTCCTGGATCGGTGCCGGCCGATCCGACTTCTTCGATCGGGTCGAGCCCTCTCTGACCTAGTCCGGAGAAACGAGCTCCCTAGCTCTCTCCGACTTCATCTGGTCCTAGAGAACGAGCTACCGAGCCCTCTCTGACTTCGCATACCAAGCTTCCTTCTTGGACTTTTCAACACCAGATGTCTGATCACCCTTGATCCATCTGGATTTTCCCTTGCCTGGCTTCACTCACCAGGATTTCCAATCTGCCTGGCTTCACTCACCAGGACTTTCCAACTGCCTAACATTCCAGTTAGGACTTTCTCAATCAGGTCAACCTAGTCAACCTAGATTAGTAATTAATCTGAGTTAAATATCTGATACAAACTTAAATCAGTGTCAACAGCAAAACAACATCCAGGTCAGACTGTATCAACAATCTCCCCCTTTTTGTTGTTTGACAACACGATTTAAGTTTAGATCAGAAATGCTCATCTACCCATAATTTTAGGGAAATCAGGATCCTCCCCTAAGACGGATACACCACCAAGTCAATGACGGGAATCAAGATCCTTCCCGTTATCCTCTCCCCTAAAATCAAGCTTCCATACATTTCTAAACTTAGGTATCCTCTCCCCCTTTGTCAAACACCGAAAAGGTGCAAATGAGGTGACAAAAACTCAAAAGGCTCCCCCTAAATCCATACTGCCTTCTCTTAACTGACCTAGAGTTCCCTCTAAGGTCACAATATGACAGTAAGAAAGACAAAAGATACAATCAAATCATGGCATAGGAACAGCATAAAAAAAACATAGAAAATGAAGTATAATAAGGAGCAAGCAAATATAAAACCGAGTAGCATAAATATAGGAGTAGCATCAGAAGTGCAAATATCCAGGTCCGACATAAAGACTAACAAATAACATCCAAAATGCAGACAGCCAACAAACAAACTGTATCAATCAACATCCTCACGCTGAGGAACACCGCCATCATCGGCAGGAGGGGTGAAATCCTGAGGCAGCACGCTGGAGGATGAATAGCCTGGGTAAGACTGCGGAGGCGGGTAGCGTGCCATCCATCCGAGTAGCAACTGCTGTGTCACCACCTGATGACTGCGCATATCATCGAAGCGCTGGTCAATATGCCCGCGCAGGTCATCATAGCGCTGGTCTATCCGAATACGTAGTCCATCGAACTCAGCAGCCACCATCTCCTCGTGTCGATCAAAGCGACTCTCCAGCTCGGCGATCTGCCAGCGCAGATCAGGATCGGCCTCCCCATCGTCAGCAGCAGGAGGAGCAGCAACAGGAGCAACCTGTCGTCGAGGTAACTCACCAAGTGCCCTCCCATCCTTCCACCTAACTGTCCCATCCTGTCCTAAGATTCCAGACTTGGAAAACACACGTTTCCCAAGTCGACAATCCTGCTTAACCATCTTTACTATCCTCCCCTTAGAGACATCAATACCCAGGGTCTCAAGCCAGTCAGTAATTACATGCCCAAAAGGCATATAGATGGTGTAACCGCTTGGCTCGCTATGGGATATGATAGAAGTATAGACACTCGACATGACATCAAAGTCAAGACGCCTACGCAACCCGTAAAGCATCAGACAATGATACGGTCGAATCTCTGCCAATGGTTTAGAAGTAATAGGGAGAAGACAGTTTGTAACAATTTTGAAAAGAATGTAATCAGGAGCAGAAAGGCCAAGGGCTGCAAATGTAGGAAAGTCGACATCTAACTCATCTAATCCATCTGGTCTCGGATGTCCAAAGAAGTACTCATAAATCGAATCAGATGAGACATCAAGAGGATGAGGCACGGGTTCAGGCAAAGAAGGATAGAATGAGAACACCATCCCCGAACACATACGACAGCCTAAATAACCAAAGAAGGCAATTAAGCTGAAATCAATGTTTTGCTTAGCCACTCTTGATCTATAACTACCATCAATAGTCTGATGAAGGTTGTTATAGAATTCAGAGACTAGGTCAAAATTGATATCTCTCTCTAAATAGACCAAGGAATCAAGTTTATAGTAGGCTATGGTTTCCGTAATGGCTGGACAAAACTCATTCATGTATTTTCTATCGACTGATCTACATGGGAGCAATTTGAAGGTCCTTTCCTTAAAGGATTGTTCAAACTGTTGGTTGGGAAATCTTCCCGAACTGGATGGTTGAGGTCGGGAAGGAGCAGCAGGAGCTTTGGATTTATCTTTGGACTTGGAAGTACCCTCACCTACTGATTTCTTCCTAAGGGGACACAATGGGGTAAAATGGGGCAATGAGTGAGCACCGGAGCCATCAACAATTAAGAACCGAGACAACAAAACAACAGAAGATTCAGTGAGAAATGAAAACACAATGCCAAGTTCTTAGAGAGGCAAGAAGTTACCTTGGTGCCATTTGAACTTTAGACTAGGGCTTCCGAGGGCTAGAGCTTCGGCTAGGTTTGGCGTGCAAAGAGAAGAGAAAGGGTGGTATGTGGGAAGAGTCGGCTAGGGTTTCGCGTGAATGAGGAAAAGGAGGGATCGGGAGGTTTTAAGGGTTTAGATGGGTGTACAGTGAAGAAATGATCGGACGGTTGTCCGATCAGAAGGTATCCGAAGCCCCCTGATCGGTCACCAGACCGATCAGGGAACCTCCTGATCGGTCTGTAAACCGATCAGAAAGTGATTAGTAGCATTCAGCGAAGCTGATCGGTCCCCGGACCGATCAGGGAACTTCCTAATCGGTCCGTAGACCGATCAGAGATCGATCAGTAGCCCAGTGAACTTCTTGATCGGTCCGTAGACCGATCAGAGATCGATCAGTAAGCCCCTAAGTCACAGACTTAACCAATGGAACCACTGATCGGTCTATGGACCGATCAAAAGAGCCCTATGCGTATCAGATTATCCTGATCGGTCCCTGGACCGATCAGTGAGGCGCACAAAAATAACCTGATCGGTCCTTGGACCGATCAGATTACAGACAGAAAGGTTGGGAAGTTTGTCGACCGATCCATCTTCTCCTGATCGGGCTGTAGCCCGATCAGTGTCTGATACTGAAATTTTCAGTGATTTCAGTAACCGAAATCCTTAGATATGTTTGATAGTTCGTAGAAGTTTCTCCAGTAAAACTTTCAAAATCAATATCTAGAACCCTGAGAATCTACAAGCATAACTATGTCCTAACGATGGGCTCTTATGGTGTGAATTTGTTTATAACTTGAGACTTTCAAATTCGACCACAAACACTGAGATTTCAGACAAGTTTCAAGTTTGTCAAAATAGACAACTCAAGGTTAAAAACTGAAATCTTCAACCTTGCTATGTTCAGTCCCAAATTTGGCAAAATATGTCCAAATTTCTATCATTATTTCAATGACTTATCCTAGTTTCAATCAAAATCACGAAAGGTATCGATCAAAGGTATCAAACATTCCAACAATCAAGGTTACATGATTTATAAGGAAAAGTCCAACCAAGTTTCCTTGGTTGGAATATATGAGTAAGATCTAGGAACCAAATACACATGAATTATGTAATGGTCTTCCCCATACTCAATTAATGTCTCTTCAACCTAATTATTCAAGGGATGCATGATACATTTTGAATAATTTGGTTGTTCCTAGCATCTCACCCCATTTCTAGCAAACAAAAATATTTTGTTAAACCTTATAGTTTGTGTGAGATGTTCCCAAGTTGCCCAAAATATTGTTCCAATTACTCTTTTCATTTTAATAGTCCTTATTGATCATGGTGAAGTTCTAATGACCTAAGGAGCCAAACACATTCCCAACTCCCTCCTTAAATGACTAAATTCATTCTCCGAAAGGGGTTTGGTAAAAATATCAGCTAGGTTTGACTTTGACTCAACATATGTGAGTGCAATGTCTCCCTTAGCTACGTGATCTCTTATGAAGTGATGACGCACTTCAATGTGTTTGGTCCTCGAATGATGGACTGGATTTTTAGTTAGGTTGATCGTGCTAATGTTGTCACATAGCACTTGTACACCCTTATAAGAAAGTCCATAATCCTCTAGGGTGTGTATCATCCACAACAATTGTGATACACTCTCTCCCATGGCAATGTATTCAGCCTCGGTCGTGGAGAGAGCAACACAATGTTGCTTCCGACTTGACCAACTAACTAAAGATGAACCTAAAAATTGGCAACCCCCACTAGTACTTTTCCGATCCAATTTGCACCCAGATAATCGGAATCGGTATAGCCTATCAAGTCAAAAGGCTCTGTACGAGGGTACCATAGACCTACTCGAATTGTGCCCTTAAGGTATCTCAATATTCTCTTAACTGCAATTAAATGAGATTCCTTGGCACAGACTTGATATCTAGCGCACATGCCCACAGCGAAAAGTATGTCCGGTCGACTAGCTGTGAGATATAGAAGACTACCAATCATGCTTCTATATTGCGTTAGATCAATTGGTTTTCCACTCTCATCATTGTCAAGGCGAGTGTTTGTCGCCATTGGAGTGGACACTTCCTTAGAGTCACTCATATTGAATTTTCTAAGCATCTCTTGAGTGTATTTCGTTTGATGGACATAAATGCCATCTCGAGTTTGTTTGATTTCTAATCCAAGGAAGAATGTCAATTCTCCTACTAGACTCATCTCAAACTCACTTTCCATGTGAGAGATAAATTCATTCAAATAGCCCTTGTTATTTGAGCCACAAATTATGTCATCGACATATACTTGGGCTACGAAAATGTTTTCACCATCTCTACGCAGAAATAGTGTTGGGTCTATTTGGCCTCTTACAAAGCCCTTTTCTAGTAAATAAGTTGACAGCCTTTCGTACCAAGCTCGAGGTGCTTGTTTAAGCCCATAAAGAGCTTTCTTGAGCTTGTATACGTGGTTTGGAGCTTCGGTACTCACAAACCCCGGGGGTTGTTCAACATAGACCTCTTCTTTAATGAAGCCATTTAAGAAGGCAGATTTAACATCCATTTGATAGAGCTTGAAACCTCTATGTGCAGCAAAAGCTAGCATCAAACGAATGGATTCTAATCGGGCCACGGGAGCATAAGTCTCATCATAATCGAGACCTTCGACTTGACTATAGCCCTTGGCTACAAGTCTTGCCTTGTTTCTTACAACTTCTCCCTTTTGATTTAACTTATTTTTGAAGACCCATTTAGTTCCAATAATGGTGGTCTTCTTAGGTCTAGGAACTAAGTCCCACACTTGGCTCCTTTCAAATTGACCTAACTTATCTTGCATAGCTATGATCCAATCAGGATCGCGCAATGCCTCATCAACTAATTTTGGTTCAATCTCTGAAATCAATGCGACTTCATTAGACTCATTTCTAAAGAATGACCTAGTCCTAACCCCTTGTTGGATATCTCCCACAATTTGGTCTTGGGGATGACTAGTGGTTATCCTAGATTGTCTTGGTGTTGGTGGTGCCTCATGAATGGTCTCACTAGGCACAGGCAAGGACTCAATATCAGGCAAGGGATCAACCGGAGCCCTTTGTTGCCTTTGCTCATCGTCATCAGAGTCAACCTCGACTCTTTCTTCATTTTGATCATTCAAACTTAGATTTCTAAGTTCAAGTTGAATTTCTCCTACATCCCTTGATTGATCATTTGATTTAGGGATTTCTTCAAAAGCTACATCAGAGGACTCTTCAATCAATTTAGTCCTATTGTTGTAGACTCGATAGGCTTTGCTGGTGAGCGAGTACCCGACCAGTATCCCTTCATCAGCCTTGGCCGAAAATTTTCCAAGATGGTCCTTGGTGTTCAAAATAAACACCTTACAACCAAACACCCTAAGATGTTTAATTGTAGGTGGTTTCCCAAACCAAAGTTCATGAGGAGTCTTTCCTAAAAACCTATGTATCAGGATTCGGTTTTGCACATAGCAAGCTGTATTCACAGCTTCAGCCACAAGTAACTCGGTAGTGAGTACTCATTGAGCATGCTTCGTGCAGCCTCTTGTAAGACTCGGTTCTTTCTCTCCACAACCCCATTTTGCTGTGGGGTCCTTGGAGTTGAGAACTCATGTCTATACCCTTTTGCTTGACAAAATTCTAAGAACCTATGGTTTTGAAATTCACCACCATGATCACTTCTAATGGTTTTAATTGTTGTTGATTTTTCATTTTCAGTTCTTCTACAAAAGAAATAAAAATATCTATGGTTTGATCCTTAGTTTTCAAAAAGAAAGTCCATGTATATCTAGTAAAATCATCAATAATTACTAAACAATATCTACTACCATTCAATGAAATAACATTGTTACAATCAAACAAGTCCATATGTAATAAGTCTAAGGCAGTAGATGTACTCACAATGCTTTTACCTTTATGAGATGCTTTTGTTTGCTTACCCATTTGACATGCATCACATAGTTTGTTCTTTTGGTACTTGATGCTTGGTAAGCCTCGTACTAGTCCTTTATTGGCCAACTTTCGAATGTTCTTCATGTTTACATGTGCCAACCTTCTATGCCAAAGCCAAGACTCTTCTTCTTTTGACATGAAACACTTAATCAAAGCATTAGTAGCACTTTTAAACGATACTTGATAAATATTATCAACCCTTGTGCCTACTAGTACCGTGTCAAGTGTGTCAATGTGTTTAACCAAACATTGACTTGAATGAAATTCAATTGTGTAACTCGTATCACACAATTGACTGACACTTAGGAGATTAAAAGTCATCCCCTTGACTAGAAGAACATTCTTGATGTGGAGACATTCGGATATATGAATGTCTCCAACCCTATAACCTTAAGACTACCATTATTGCCAAAAGACACATTACCTCTATTTTTATTTTGTATGGTAGAGAATAGTGACTTGTCCCCTGTCATGTGCTTGGAGCATCCACTATCAACAAACCAAGTTGATAGACGCTCCCCCTCGACCAATGCCTACAAGACACGAAAGACGGATGTTTTAGGTACCCAAATTCTGGGACCTAATGCATCTACAATGAGAGACTTAGGCACCCATGCCTTAGTCACCTTCTTCCTAGTCTCATGAACCCTAGAAACATGTGTTCTATGAAATTGGGTTCTTGACACTAAAGAAATAAAGCTAGACTCCTTAGGTTGGTATCCTAATCCAGCCTTGTTGTAAACCGCCCTTTGGGCATTTAGAATCATGTCTAAGGTCTTAGAGCTGGTTGAGAATTTCTCAAGGATTTTCTTGAGCTTCTCAATTTCACCCTTCAAGGTTTTGTTTTCATCCTCTAGGGCCTCTTGATAAAGGTCATCGACCTCATCTTCCCTAAGGGCCCTTAATTTCTCTATTTCATCTTTTAGCAGTTTAGTTTCTGTTTTTGATTTTTTAAGGGAAGTAGACAAATGTGCAATTGTTTTATAACACTTTTCTAAATGGGGAGAGGTTACCTCTTCATCATCCGAAGATGATGAAGTCGCGGCTGAAGAGCTTGAGTCCTCACTCTCGGACTCGGACTCCTCTCTTGCCATGAGGGCTAACTGCCATGTACTCTTCTCCCTCTTCTCTTCCTCAGATGAACTTGAAGAAGACTCATCCCATGTAGCTTTTAGAGCCTTCTTCTTCTTGACTCTTTCCTCCTCCTTTTTGGCTCGTTCCTCCTTCCTTTTTAATTTCGGACACTCGCTCCGATAGTGTCCCTTTTTGTTGCACTCATAACATGTAACATTAGTTTTGTCAATATTTTGTTCACTAGGTTTACCTTTCCCTTTGTATCTTCTGCTCCTTCTCATGATTCTTCTCACGAAGTTGGCCATCTCGCTTGATGATGATTCACCTTCATCATCGGACTCGGAGGAGGATGAAGATGAAACAATTTCTTTCTCCTTCTTCTTTTCTTTCTTTCTTCTTCCCTCCTTGCTCTTTTCTTCTGCAACCAAAGCAATACCTTTCTCTTTTTGCCCTTTGTTAGCAAGTTCATGTAATTCCATTTCACAAAAAAATTCATCTAACTTAACAATGGAAAGATCCTTGGATACCTTGTAGGCATCCACCATGGATGACCACAAGGCATTCCTAGGAAAAGCTTTTAGAGCATACCTTACGAGGTCACGGTTTTCTACTCGTTCATCCACCGAATGGAGACCATTGATGATCTCCTTGAACCTTCCATGTATCTCACTTACAGTTTCATTTTCCTTCATGACAAGGTTCTGTAGTTGGTTTAGGAACAAATCCCTCTTGGCGATCCGAGAGTCTCGAGTCCCTTCTTGGAGCTCAATGAGCTTGTTCCATAGATCCTTCGCACTTGTGAAAGGACCAACCTTGACAAGTTGATCCTTGGCTATCCCACATTGCAAAGTGACAACCGCCTTGGCATCGGCTTGTCCCTTGCGAGTTTGCTCGGTTGACCATCTCGATGAGTCAAGTTCCTTACCTTCTTCGTCCTTTGGAGGTGAGAATCCCTCCTTGACCGAGAACCACATGGAGATATCAGTCTTGAGGTAATACTCCATGCGACTCTTCCAATACTGGAAATCTGCTCCATCGAAGAACGGTGGTCTGTTGGTGCTGAATCCTTCCTTCATGGCCATCTTGTTGCTCCTTGGAATGTTAGTACAGATGAAGAGCACCAGGCTCTGATACCACTTGTTGGGATCTTAGATGGCTAGAGGGGGGGTGAATAGCCTCTTTGAAAAACACTAAACGCAAATTTCTTCAAGAACTTTGTTAGCACAGCACAGCGGAAACAGAAAACTAAAGCGAAGGAAAAACAAACACACAGCAGACACAAGGATATACGAGGTTCGGGGATAACTTGCCCCTACTCCTCGGCGTGTCCGTAAGGAGGACAACTCCTTGATCTTTCGGTAGATCACACCCGGACAAGATCCGGCTAAAGATGTCTCCTTCTCGGTGGAGCAACCTCTCAACAAAGTCTCAGTTGATTATAGATTTAAGCACAAGACTTACAGTGGCTGAGAAAAATATTAAGATGAGCTTACAGCCACGCGGAGAAGAGAACAGAGCAGAGAGCGCACAATCAACCTTCTCAGCAAGGAGCTCACAGCTTCACCAACTTGCTCTCTCGAAGGCTTGATCACAAAAGACAGAGAATTCAGAATACCCTTTCTGAACTCCTCTTCTTCCTTCTTATGTCTCTCTGCTTTACTGGCTCGAATCACCGCCGTCTGCAGAATCGCTGCTGCCAGCAAGGCGTAGCCAATCACCTCTCCTCCTCTTCTGATTCTCTGAACACATGCCAATGGAAATCACTGGCGTCTCTGGATACCAACCAATGGGTAGAAGTCAAACTGAGCAGCCCAATCGTAATCGGATTTCGCCAGTGAACGTTGATGCCCCAAATGTATCTGTTGCAGCAAATTACAGTGAAAAGGGTACTTGTCTCCTTCTCTTAATGAAGCTTAATTTGAATCCAAACATGAGAATGTGACCTGCAACCTGCAAGCTAGAAAGACTCACAGCAGATGGTTAAAAACAGATGGTGAAGACAAATACGGCAATCAGAAAAAGTACATGCAAAACAAACAATACTGTGGATCGGTCTGCAGACCGATCCATGCTTTCTGGATCATCTCTGATCGATCTGCGGACCGATCAGGAACTAATCTGATCGGTCCCCAGACCGATCAGATAGCGCTGTTTGAAAATACGCACAGCTCCTAATCGGTCTGCGGACCGATCAGGAACTAATCTGATCGGTCCCCAGACCGATCAGATAGCGTTCTTCCCAAACGTTTACAGCTTCCTGATAGGTCTCCTGACCGATCAGTAACATCACAGTAGGCTACTGATCGATTTCTGATCGGTCTGCAGACCGATCAGTAAACGTTCAGTAGCTACTGATCAATTCCTGATCGGTCGGCAGACCGATCAAGTATAAAGGTTTCACTGGATCGGTCCGCAGATCGATCAGGTGTCCAAGGTTTCACTGGATCGGTCTGCCGACCGATCCAGCTTCTTGACTCAGTCCGGGTCGAGCCCTCTCTAACCTAGTCCGGAGAAACGAGCTCCCTAGCTCTCTCCGACTTCATCTGGTCCTAGAGAACGAGCTACCGAGCCCTCTCTGACTTCGCATGCCAAGCTTCCTTCTTGGACTTTTCAACACCAGATGTCCGATCACCCTTGATCCATCTGAATTTTCCCTTGCCTGGCTTCACTCACCAGGACTTGCACCTAGCTTCACTCACTAGGGTTTTCACCTGGCTTCACTCACCAGGATTTCCAATCTGCCTGGCTTCACTCACCAGAACTTTCCAACTGCCTAACATCCCAGTTAGGACTTTCTCAATCAGGTCAACCTAGTCAACCTAGATTAGTAATTAATCTGAGTTAAATATCTGATACAAACTTAAATCAGTGTCAACAGCAAAACAACATCCAGGTCAGACTGTATCAACAATAACTTCTGATCTGACTTACCTCCTGGGGCGACAGAACACTGAGTAGGTGAAATTCTGCCTTTCCATTGGCCACGTAATCAACCTGCTCCTTCTTCGTCCAGTTGCATTCTTCTTTGTCTTTTGGCGCTGCATATGCATACTTCATTATTAAGAGTATATCAAATTCAGTTTTAAAAAATACCTTCATTTTTCGCTTCCATGTAGCGAAGTCTCCGTCGAACTTCGGCGGATGAATGTTAGCTCCGGCCATTGTCTTGATCTTTGTGCTTCAGTTGGTGGTTAGTCCTTTTGATGCGTTCGGGCTCTGATACCACTTGTTGGTGCAGCGGGGCCGGCAAGAGGGGGGGGGGGGGGTGAATTGCCTGAAAATATAAAGTATACCCTTCTCAACGATTTCAACTCAAGTAGTGCAATAGTAATAAGATGATAAAACAAAAAAGACTTAGAAAGAAAAGACCAGGAATTGACTTGGTTACAACCAAGAAGGTTGTTAATCCAAGACGATGAAAAGCGTACTAAGAAAGTCTCCTTCTCTGAAGGTGGAGAAGCCTTTTACACACTAACTGCTTAGAACTATTACTAGGAATGAATACAGAGTTGGATGCTTGAATTAATGAATATTTCCTACCTCTAGGGGCCTTTTATATAGCTCCTGGAAAGTCTATCCCGAGGGTCCAAGGCGCCTCCAACAAGGTCCAAGGTGCCTCTAACCAAGTCAGTGGATAAAACTTTATCTGCGCTCAAATGGTCACTTTTGACCAGATAAAGGCGCCTTCATCAAGTCTTGAAGGTGCCTTCAAGGTGAAGGCACCTTTAAGCTATGATGAAGGCGCCTTGAGCAGTGTTTCCAGCACACTTGCTTCAACTTCCGAAGTTTCGTTCTTTTGGGTGATTCCGGCCAACCGAAATAGGGCTCACCCGAACCCAATTTCTGGCCTTCTCCTCGAGCAGGCTTCCGTCCTGGTTTTACGTCCCTCGAACGTCGCGCACGTTCTTCTCGTCCACCGGTGTACTCTTCCGCAGCTCTCTCATCCTTCGGACGCACCGAGCCCGTCGGCTCCATCCCGTGCCGTCCTTCTCGCTAGCTGCGTCTTCCGCTCGACTTCCTGCACTCCTAAGCTCCTGCACACTTAGACACAGGGATCAAATAACCAGCAGGACCTAACTAACTTGGTTGATCACATCAAAACAACCACGGGGTCCAACAAACCCTTACCCTCCCCCTTTGACATTCATAAAAAAAAAAATATAGATAAATGTAGCAAATTATGAAACTTTTAGTGAGTATAAAAAAGTAATTTCAAAAATCTACAGGTTTATTAAAGGGTGGAGTTCATAAACTTCATCAAGTATTTTGAAAGAAATTTTCAAAAGGTTTTAACACTTTTAAAGTGTTTTCAAGGAGATTTGGCTAAGCAAAATAAGTTTGAAAACATCTTCAAAATAGCAAAAAAATAAGTTCGCAAACATACTTTTTCAATAAATTTTTCAAAACACTCGCCAAAAGCAATTTGTAAAGTATGATTTTGCAACAAAAACATTTATAAGAGTTTTTCAACTTAATTTTTTTCAATATTTTTTCAAAGTATTTTTAAAAATAATTTTCAAAGGGATAAAATACTCTTTCAAAAGATTTTTCAAATTATTTTTGTAATACATTTTCTACCAATGAAGTTTTTTCAACTATTTTTCAAAACACTTTTTGTAAGATACAATAATTAAATAATAAATGTTACTGGAGGAATAACGTTATAGAATTTTTTGGGAATTTTTAAATTTTTTTTGAGATTTAAATGAAGTGTGTATGACATATTTAAGGGGATGAATCAATTAGGCTAGGAGAATGTCAATTTAGAATAACCATTAAATGAAAGTTTATTGAGGAGTTAACTTAGGTTTTAATGAATTTAAACCTGAGTTTATAAGTGGGGTTATTGTGCAAATTCTCAATTCTTTTCCTTTTCTTCTCCCTCACCGCCGCACACCTCCTCACCCGATCCCCCTCCTCATCTTCTTCACCTGTGCCCTAACCTCCACCTCTTCTCACCGACGCCGATTGCCCAAGCCTTAATTCAATGATTGTCCTTTTGTTCCTGGCTGTGAACACTAGTCAGAAGCCAAGCACACGAGCTCCCTTTTCAGCTGTGTTCTAGTTTCTGATTTCCACCATCGCTCGCTCTCGCACCACCGTCAATCGTTGATCACTGACATTGCCATCCACGCCGATGCTCTGCCTCGGTTTGCTGTCGTGGTAGCTGCTGCTGGATCGACCGAACAATGCCTGCTGTGTCTGATCCACCGTCGCCCGATGGTCTAGGCGCCACCCAAATACTGCCAACCATTGTGGGAGTCGTTGATTTCCTCTTGCGCCACAGTTGACCATTACCTCGATGATGACATTGTTGGTGCTGGTTCGTAGTCACCATTGCTAGTCATAGATGCGGCTGATGCTATGATAACCACGACTAGATGGCCAACTTTCGACTCTCCCTCCTCAGCACAAGAGGCACCATGACCATGGCTTTGTCAGCTGGGTTGTTCACCATCATTGGCCGACCCTTCTCCTCTAGAGGTTACTATTCTAGCCACGCATGGGATTCTGGCGAACCATCATTGGGATATTTGATATCCACCCATCACCTATACAGCGGTATATGTTGCTTTACCATTTCTCCCCTTAACTTCATTTTGAGAGCTAGGTTGTGAGGTTTTCTTTGGATTGTCATTGTAGCTTCGGTGATACTATTTGCCGACGATCCAGAGCTTCGACCATCATCTTCCAACTGTGAAACCCCTCCAGTTGTGAGCCACCATTAGCCACCATGCATTTGGTGAGTATGTGGACTCATTTGGTTAATTCAATTAGGGTTTTGTAACCCTAATTAGGATTGAGTTTGGTTATTCAAATTATAGTAGATTGGATTGATTTGTATTCTATGTTGCAAAGTTTTGATTCAATTTGAAGCAGACTATTGGACTTGAAGATATTCAGCGCGACTTACAATAAAGGCAAGTACTTCTTTCTTGGACTCTATAGTTCTTTGAACTTAGTGCATGAATTATCTTATGGATTAGGTTACTCTATCTTAACTCCACTCATATTTTATCTGCGTTTGATACTTATATGCTTGATTTTTGAGATGATCTGTTTATTATCTATATAGTCTCATCTTTGGTTATTCTTACTCTGTAGTGTACACACATGTATAGTGTGTACTGCAGGAGTTATCATGCTGATTAAGCATTATTAGTGTGCATGCGTATATAGGTGTTGCTACGTATTGTAGATATTGTTGGTAGACACATGTTGGATCTTTTCATGCATATAGGTGTATGTGATTGATGGATCATGATTCTAGATCTATCGTGTGTTGTGTGTGCATACCTGTCAGGTGAGTATTGTTGGAGGTATCCTGTTGATTATACTTATATTGTGGTGTGTGTACATATGTTTAGTCTGTACTATTGAAGGTATCTAGTTGATTATACCTACGTTGAGTGTCCATGTAAGGACCCACGAGCAAAATTAAGGAATTTATTTATGAAAATATCTAAGCTCACACAAGCGCTAATTAAAGGATTAATTTATAAAATTCTCTACTAATTTTAGAAATTTTTCAGAATTTTTATTGAACTTATATGACATATTTCAAGGGGATAGAACTATTAACTTCGAGGGAAGCATATGATACTCAGTTAGATTGGGAGTTAATTAACTTAATTAACTTAAGGTTAGGAAGAATAAACCTAGGTATTTATATCTATACCTCTCGCCCGATTTCCCCTAAAACCACCGACTCTCCTCTCCTCTCGGTCTCCGCCGCGCCGAACAGGAATCACCACCGCCCTTTGGGCCGGTCAGCCACCACCCCACGCCGGCGAGTCCTCTGGGGGTGTCGTAATCGGACGCGGAGGTATTTGATCCTTTCACCGGTGACACGAAACGACTGGATGAGGGCTTCCGGCGGTAGAACGAGGACGGGAACGAGAAGGGAAAGGCAAGTTCAATCCCTATGTTAATTGCGAGATCTGTGAGGTAAGGATAGAAACCTAGGAGAGGATGATATGTTTGTTTAGGATGGCCGAATGACTGAATGAATTGATATTTTGATTCTTTTGCGCTGTTCTTGTTCTATCAGAGAACTGTTCTCGGTTCCTACGATGGATTAGGGCTTTGTGAATTGAATTGGGTTTTGCTAGGGTGAGGGTTTTGTTTTGGATTTGGGATTTTCGCAATGTTCTTGACGGATGGTGGCTTTAATCGGAGTTCCGCGTGGATCTGGTCTTTTGATTGAGTTCGACTCTACTGGTTTCATGATCAGTGTTGTTGGGTTGCTGTGGATCTGGATTTTCAGTGTTGTTTATGTTTGATTTCGTGAGGTTTTGTGCTAAATCGTTCAGAGAGTTTGTCATTGTAATTGAAAGGATTGACTGTGATTCTATGATAACCGGGGAGGTTATTAATCCAAGGAATGGAACGCACTAGAATATCTCCTTCAGGTGGAGAAGCCTCTTATAGAAATGAAAGCGCAAAAAGAAAGAAGATAAATTCTAAAAGAAGCACACAAGTATTGGAATTACAATTCTTGAGTTGTTGTGAAACTTCTGGACCAAGGTTGTATTTATAGCCTTGGCCGGGGTGCCCCGAAGTGTTCCCGGCGCCCTAGGGGGGATAAAACTTTATCCCCAATGCATAGATCTCGGTTTGACCGAGATCTAGATAAACTTTCGGTCTGGGCGCCCCGGACTGGTCCATGCGCCCCGGACAGTTCCGGGTGCCCCGGACTGTACCGGGCGCCCCGGACTGTACCGGGCGCCCCGGATTGTACCGGGCGCCCCGGACTGTTCCGGGCGCCCCGGGTGGGAAAGTTAACCCCATTGACATTTTTAGCCCAGGTCTTCTGCTCCGGCTCCGTTCGCCTCAGTCCGAGTCTTCCGCTCGCTTGGGTGATCTCTGCTATCCGGAATAGGGCTCACCCGAACCCAACTTTCGGTCTTCTCGAGCAGGCTTCCGCTCCGGCTTCTCGTCCCTCGGAATCGTCACGTGCTTCCTTCTCGTTCGCTAACGTACTCATCCACAGTCTTCGTCCCTCGATCACACCCCATGCCGACCTTCTCGCTAGCTATGTCTCTTGCTCCTCGAGCAGTCTTTCGCTCCGGCTTCTCGTTCCTCGGAACCACCGCACGCTTCCTTCTCGTCCGCTGGTATACTCTTCCGCAGCGCCTCGTCCCTCGGATGCACCGCGTGCCATCCTTCATGCTAGCTGCGTCTTCTGCTCGACTCCCTGTGCTCCTAAGCTCCTGCACACTTAGACACAAGGTTAAAAATCAACAGGATCTAAGTTAACTTGTTGATCATACCAAAACAACCTTGGGGTTCCAACATTTATATCTATACCTCTCGCCTGATTTCCCCTAAAAACGTCGACTCTCCTCTCCTCTCCTCTCGATCTCCGCAACGCCGAACGGGAATCACCACCACCCTTTGGGCCAGTCAGCCGCCACCCCACGCCGATGAGTCCTCTAGGGGGTGTCGCAATCGGACGCGAAGGTCTTTGATCCTTTCACCGGCGACACGAAACGGCTGGATGAGGGCTTCCGGCAGTAGAACGAGGCCGGGAACGAGAAGGGAAAGGCAAGTTCAATCCCTATGTTAATTGCGAGATCTGTGAGGTAAGGATAGAAACCTAGGAGAGGATGATATGTTTGCTTAGGATGGCCGAATGACTGAATGAATTGAGATTTTGATTCTTTTGCGCTGTTCTTGTTTAATTGGAGAACTGTTCTCGGTTGCTATGATGGATTAGGGCTTTGTGAATTGAATCAGGTTTTGCTACGGTTTTCTCTTTGAGGGTTTTGTTTTGGATTTGGGATTTTCACGATGTTCTCGACAGATAATGGCTTTAATCAGAGTTTCGTGTGGATCTGGGCTTTTGATTGAGTTCGACGCTTGATCGATGTTGTTAGGTTGCTGCGGATCTGGATTTTCAGTGTTGTTTATGTTTGATTTCATGAGGTTCTATGCTAAATCATTCATAGAGTTTGTCGTTGCAATTGAAAGGATTGACTGTGATTCTGTGATTGGTGGATTGAATCGTGAATTGAGTTTTCCGTAATATTCTTGCTTGTTTGTGATGCCCGATTGTTTGAATGAGAGGTGATTTGTGTTTTTCGTAGAGTTCTGGCTTCGTCGCGTGTTTTTCCTTCCGATTTCCACAAAACGGATCTGGGCAGGTATGCTGAATCGGGGTTCCTTGTTTGGATTTTTAGTGATGGTGCTTTTGTTTCTAGAGTCAGTGTTCGAATCCGATGTTGCTTCGTTTCCTCTCGTGGATTTGTGTTCTAAACAGTTTCTGGTTGGGATTTAGGCATGGGATGGTGCTGTTTGTTTTCTATTGCATCGGAAAGTTTGTGTTTAGCTGTGGACCATTTGGGTTCTGGCCGGAGACATTTGTTTTGATGTTGTTCTGATTGTGTGGATAGAATGGTGAAACTCAAGTCTTGATCAATGATACCTTTGCGCTTTCCGATTATTAACGAGCTACGTTTCTTCGATTTTCCTTTACAGTTTGAGGTTGGGACCAATATCTTGATGGATTGGTTGATTTTAACTTTTCTGTCGCTTTCTGTGAACTTTAATGAACTGTTTCTACATCACGATGTTGTTTTGATTCGTTGACAGATTTGGGTTCATGAGTTGATTTTGGGGTTGCTTACGCCTTGATAATTGTTGAATTGTTTTCCCTTGTCAAATGGAAATTTCTAGTCTGATTTATAAGGTTCGTTCGATTCGTTGAAGTTCTGTTTCAAATCTAAATGTTGTTGTTCTCCATGTCATGTGAAATTGCTGGACTGATTGGTAGATTCATTTGGTTTGTGAGTTTCTGTTTCACTGAGTTGTTGTGGAAGTAGTGTGGAATCAAGTTTTTGATGATGCTAAGCTTTCTTAGTTCTGCCGAAGACTCCTTGATTAAATTCTTTGTTTTCTTAGTTGTTCGGTGATTCGATGATTGATGTTTTCTTTCTCCTTATATACCTAGAATTTGATACAAGCGGGTGAGTTAAACTGTGATCGTTGTAGGGATTGGTACTCTTATTTAGTTCCGAAATTGTTCCTCGAATTCTTGTTTCCATGCTTCTAGTTAGGTGAATTGTCTGCTATTCCGTATGCATAGTTCATGATCATTGATACACTACGTTATACATGACCGTTCCATGCTGGTTTTAATTGTTGTGTACTATTCACTATTTTATTATGCATGAGTTGGGTTCTTACTCAGTAGTTTTCTTATGTTATGCATGAATTTGACTTTGGAAAGATTCTTGTAAATTGATATGCCTACGAACTAAATGAAGTATGCTAGTGTTACAGAAATGAATATGGAAGGAAAGACTGGAATATACTAAGGAATGAATGACTGGAATTTATTATGGTTATATGAATCCTATATGGCTAATTGGATGAGTATGTGCATATGTGGTGACAGTACGGGATGGGTGCCTCAGGATGAGCCCCGGGGAGGGTCCTTCCAAACTTGACTGATAATTTATCTATGTTTGCTTTGGCTATATAACTACATGTTCTCTAGGAGGGACGGCTCTAGGGTCATGGGACTGTTTGACTGGCTCTATTAGTGGTTACCGGATATGTGACATATTCACCCTTATTAGCTACGTAGACTCTTTTGCATACCGTATTTTTCCTCGCTGTGCTCTATTGTGTTATGATTATGTCTTCTAGTTTCCATTCCTGCTACTTTATGGATGTCTTATATTCATATCGAATTGTACTTGCTGGGTTTGTAGACTCATGATGTCTACATTACAGGTGAGGATGCCTCCTCGGATATGACGGAGGACTTACGGACGGAGTAGACGAGGAGACGGGATGGACGCATGGCACTGTCCGGGTATTTTAGAAGTGCAGAGTATACCGATCTATCATGAGAGGTTCTTCATTGTTTAGTGCTATATTCGAGGATTCATTGTCTCTTTTGTTAAACCCTTGTTTAAGATGCTGTCATTTACATTGGATAAGTTAGCTCATTTCGAAGGAAATTGTACATTAGTTATATATATAGCAGATGTCGAGAGGTTTGTTCTTATTTAAAAAAAAAACGTGAGGGTTATTCTAGGGATGTTTCAATTGTTATCAGAGCGACACTCCTAAAGGACAGCGTGTGCATGCCATCTCGTCAAAAACTCGGATACTTCAGTAAGTTTGTAAGGTTTACCTTTAAAGGTTATAATCATGAGTTTGATTATGTAATCTACCATGATATCAACATATAAATAAGTATATGTGAGGTAAATGATGCAAGTATGTTGGGACATACATGTTTATGACTACTAGAAGGGAAAAAGGTGACTTGATTGGCTACAACCAAAATGCTATCGGACTGATTTAGGAAATTTAAGTTGTGATCCATAAAATTATGGCAAAATTAATTTTTTTTATGATTGCCTGCATAATGTTGCCTAGTGAACTATGCTGGCTCAAGAGGTGACTCTTGCTCAATGATAAGCTATATATACAATGAACAAGTTAGTGTATTCAAGATTAGTTTAAATTCAATTTCATATTCCTATTTTGTAGAGAATGGGTAAGGTTTCTGTTGTTCTCGGTTTGCTGGAAAGATGCATGATATTCATTTGGAATTAGCTTGTTAGGATTATGTTTCAAGTGATTAGCTCATGGGAAGTAGTAAGTGGAAAATCTGTTTCTATACCTAATGTATATGCTTATCTTTAGAGTATACTACATTTGCTTTGCGCCTGTGTAACTTAGGTTTAGTTATTTCAATAAATACTTAAACTTTAGGTTCTAGTTTGCTTAGTATGAACATAATATAGAATGTGTTGGGATTTAATGGAGAATCATGTTGTTGTTCCATATAATCTAAGGATGTTTGATCGGAAATTTGGATTGTGATGTTTGAATAATTATTTGAGTTTGTTTACAGTGGTTACATAAAATTTTGGAAGTAGTTCATGCCTTGTTGAATCTGACACATAGAATTTGGTATATGGGCATCATGTTGTGATGGTTAGATTATTCTACTTCATTTTGAAATTGTTAAAGTGGCTCCATTTATCTCCATTTAGGATCCAATATTTAGATCTAGAATTCTGAGAGAATGTTCATAATCTCTATTCTTCTTCTTTTTGTGTTATTCTGATTATGGCAGTTATGAGTTGTGTTCTTTAACGGTAAGAACCTGATAAGCATTTGTTAAGTATAATGTACTATTTTTTTTTATGATAGATGTTTATTTAAAAATAAAGTTTGCTCCCAACTTATTACCCTATACAACTGCTGAGATTGCAACACATTATTGGTATTTGCTATTGTTGTAATTGTTGTGTTTAGAAGAATATGGGAGATAAGTACGAATGGTGACAGAAATAAAAGGTGATAGATAGGTCCTGTGGATTTTTCCAAGTAAAGGTAATTGGATAAAGGTGGGTGAGTTCAATCTTGGGTCTGTAAGGATGGTTAAATTTGGCTGTAGAGGGTCCTTTCTTGAGTCCCTAGAACTTAAGCATCAAGAATTGTTATTGAGGTCTAAAAAAAATGCACTTCTATATCTTGATAAAAGTAGGAACCCATTTAGTTTCTACCCCTATCTATGTAGAGATGTTTCAGCATCGCACCCTCTGGCAAAACAAACTTAATACCCATACCGTCACAATAATCTTTTGTTTAATTCTTAAGGGAATGCGACTAAGTGAAATTAGGAGTTGGGAGAGATTTGATTGATTCTCACCCTAACTGTTCAGCCGTGGGATGATGGGGTGAAAAGGAAGATTGGAATATAGTAGTGGGAGACCAAGTATTCCTTAAGGTGTCATTAATAAAGGGGTACTGAGATTCGGGAAGGAGGGGAAACTTAATCCAAGGTATATTGGGACTTTTGAGTATTGGACCGGATTGGAACACAAGCATACTGAGTTATTCTACCACCGAGCCTATTGGGAGTTCATAACGTGTTCTACATTTGGAGGTATATTTCTAACCCTTCTCATGCATGTGATTGGTCATGAGTCCATGCAGTGGACGCCAGATTTGTCTTCTGAGGAGGTGCCAAACAAATCCTTGATCGCTAAGTCCAAAAGCTGAGGATCAAGGAGATCAAAATGGTAGAGGTCTTTTGGGGAATCAACTGATGGAGGAAGTTACTTGAGAAACCAAACTAGAAATGTGTAACTGCTATCCCAAATTATTTGATAAGTCAAATTTCGAGGACGAAATTTTTTATAAGGGGGGAGAATTGTAAGGCCCCACGAGCGAAATTAAGGAATTTATTTACGAAAATGTCTAAGGTCACACAAGCGCTAATTAAAGAATTAATTTATAAAATACTCTACTAATTTTAGAAATTTTTTAGAATTTTAATTGAACTTATACGACATATTTCAAGGGGATAAAACTATTAACTTCGAGGGAAGTATATGATACTCAGTTAGATTGGGAGTTGATTAACTTAATTAACTTAAGGTTAGGAAGAATAAACCTAGGTATTTATTGTTGGACCGCGGCGACCGGCTAGAAGGGGGTTGAATAGCCTGCAAAAATAATAACAAGAAACCCTTCTCGACTTTTCTTAAACTAACACTTGCAAAATATAAAAGCAGTAAATTAAAACAGAAAGTAGAGGTACAAGATGTTTACTTGGTTATAACTGGGGAGGTTGTTAATCCAAGGAATGGAACGCATTAAAATATCTCATTTGTTAGGATCGGTTGAGCTAGAGGGGGGGGTGAATGACTCACTTCTTTTCTGACCAACTTTGTTTTGCACAGCGAAAATCTGAAGGCAATGCTAACTCCGGTATTTACTTGGTATCCACCTCCTCAAGGAGGTGACTAGTCTAAGGATCCACACCACTCACATTCTTTCACTATCAAAAACCCTCCTTCTCGGAATCACACCGAAGGTGGAGAAACCTTAACAGAAATACAACTCTCCCTTCTCTCCAAAGTAAATATCACAGACACTACAAAGAAGAAGAGAAGGATTACAAGCTTTAACCGGCTTCTTCTTTGCAGGTGAGACTTCAGTAAGTAGTGGAGAGGAGCTTGAACACCTTTTCTTGAATCTTGATCACTTGAGAGCTTTCAAAAGACTTAGAGAGCAATGGAACAGTATATTTTTCGTTCTCTTTGTTTTCTAGTTTCTTCCCGTGCTTTAAACGTTGAGAAAAACTAGCCGTTTCACACGCCGCCGTCGCCGTAGATCGATTGAGATTATATCCCAATCGATTCACAAGTATCCGTTGGAAGTTATCGCGTCAAGATCAACGGTGCAGATTCTTTCATTGAGCTTGGATCGATTGGAGCAGATTTTTAATCAATCCAGACACCTGCTCGTGAAATCGCAGCTTTGTGAATCGATCGGCCGATCGATTCAATACCTTGAATCGATCGGCTGATCGATTCAGAACGATTCTGTGCTTCGCACAGAATGTTCACGGATCGATCGGCCGATCGATTCAGTACTTTGAATCGATCGGCTGATCGATCCAGACGCATTCTGTGTTGCGCAGAACCTTACCAATCGATTGACTTACCTTCAATCGATCGACTGATCGATTCAGAGGCAATCTGCCGCACAACCATGTCTGAATCGATTTACCAGTCGATCTCTGACAGTGAGCCTAACACACACATAATCTTGTGACTTGCAGGAGCTTCTCTTGCCAAGAATCCGGTCCCCGACCTTCTTGGACTTCTCTTGCCTTGCATCTGGTCTTCTGAACCGCAAGAACTCTTTTTGCCAAGAATCCAGTCCTCGACCTTCTTGGACTTCTCTTGCATCTGGTCTTCTGACTTGCAAGAAACTCCTCATGCAAACTCACAATGCATGTTAGTTCCACCGTATTAACCTAAACTTAAATAATTGTCAACACATTGAAACTTTCAGGGCATGATTGCACCAATAATCTCCCCCTTTTTGATGTTTGACAATCTATTTAAGTTTAGGCTAGTTTCCAAAACAATGATAAATAATGATTGTAGCTTGCTGAAATAATAATTGCATAATTGCAGTAAGCTTGATTTTAATTTACTGAGATAAGCATAAGCAATAAGCTACTGAGATAAGCATAAGCAATAAGCATGAACTTCAACATAGATCTCCCCCTTTGTCAAAAATCAAAAGCAAATAACTCCCCCTCAATAAGTGCACAAAGCAAATACGATAAATCCGAGGAGTGCTCCCCCTAAAACACACATATATCAACAGAACAAAACAACACTGAAATGTAGAACCAAAAGGAGAGCTTATCATAAAAGTATATCATACATTCAAAATGAAAGAGAGTTCACAAACGTGACTCCAGAACAACCATCCATACAACAAATAAAAACATATCACATAGGAACATAAAACTCGATAAGCTCGTCTCCCGGAGGAGTGGGATCAGGATCAACAGCTGGAGCGGATGTAGTAGCCGGAGCAGGAATCGCCGCAGAGTCAGGAGCAGGGGCATCCTCAGCAGGGGGAACAGGGGTGGTGGATGGACCAGACTGAGACGGGTGAACCGTCACCCACGAGCCCACTAAGTCCACTAGTGTATCCAGAGTCGCCTGCATCGAAGTCTGCTGCTGGACCACGGTATCCATAGTCGCCTGCATCGAAGTCTGCTGCTGGACCACAGTATCCAACGTGGTAGCAGGCTGGCTACCTCCAGGGTCAGCTCCTCAAGGCGAGTGGAAACCGTCTCCTCAAAAGTCGGAGAAGCTGGCCCGTGGAACTCCTCCTCAGCCTCATCCTCCGCAGGAGCCACTGCTTGTGCATCCCCCCTGCGACGAGCCTTAGGCCCCTCGCCAAAAGCACGGCCATCACGCCACCGAACTCCCCCAGGACCACCCACCAAGCCTGACTTCGTGAACGAACGGGAGGAGATCCGTGAGTAGGCCACAGTCATGGGATCCAGCCATCCTCGAGAGACATCGATCTTCATAAACTCTAGCCAGTCTGTGATGATGTGCCCAAAAGGCATGTGAATCGTCTCTTTCACTGGCTGAGTGAAATGAATAATGCAATGAAAGATGTTCAAGGCAATGTTGATGTCCAGGGAATGACAGATGGCATATAGGGCAAACATGTGAGTAGGTCGAAGGACGGCCAAGGCATGGGAGACAATGGGAAAGAGGCAGTTAACTATGACTTTGAACAAAGCGGCGTTCTCAGCTGATAATTCAAGAGAGGAGAATTTTTGAACTTGAGCATCCGGTCCATCCGGACGTGGACGACCATAAAAGAACTGATGCATGGAGGCAATGCTGATATGCTCAAAAGGTGGTGGCAACTCATCAGGAAGAGTAGGATAAAACACAAAGTCATTATCGGATGGTAGACAACCTAGAAAAGACTGAAGAATCTCATAAGAGAAGTCCAAGCTCCGTTTTGCAACACGAGTTCGATAATTTACACCATCAGAAGTGTGCAAATTATTATAGAATTCGGAGACAAGAGCGACGTTGATACTGCTTTCATAGGTTAACAAAGAGTCAAGCTTGTAGTGCTTGAACCGGCTGTATGTATCAAAACAAGAAACCCTATAGTACTGGAGATCAACAGACCTAGGGGTGATTAGTTTGAAAGTATTTTTGCTAAAGTTTTGCTGCAATGCAACATTAGGAAACCTAGGATCAGTGGGAGGTTGAGGACGGGATGGAGGAACAGACGATCCTTCGCCCGATTCACGCACTTTTCGTTTCTTTCTATTGAGAAAGAAATACAAAAGAACAAGAGATAACAAGGGTTTTGCAGCGGAACAAAGAGGGCAAGACAAATGCAAGAACAGAATACGTAATGCAATGCATGAGGAGAAAACAAAAACACACAAGACACACATGGATTAGGTCAAATATAAGAGCAATAAACAAAGAAAAACACTTAGAAAAAGTGTTAAGAACGTTACTTAGGGTTAGGGTTTTGAGTCCTCATTGTAGTCTGCGTCACGGAGACACGAGAGAACACTGCCCGCTTGCCGAGAGAGAAGGAGCAGAACCGGAAGACAGGTGGAAGAGCTCCCTTCGCCGGAGAAACTCGTCGGAGGGAACGAGCGAGACAGGCGGAAGAATCGCCTGGAAAATCGCCTGGGGTCAAGAGAGAGAAAAGGAGGAGATGAGAGTAAGTGAATCGATTCGAGGACCATTTGATTTAGGGTTTTAATATGGGTTCGAAATTCTCAATCGATCGACTGATCGATTGAGAACAAGTGAATTGATCGGTGGATCGATTCATGAGGCTTCTGTGAGAATCGAACAAACGGCTGAATCGATCCAAGGATCGATTCAGACGCCTTCTGTGGAAAACCAAAAGGGCGTCTCAATCGATCCATTGATCGATCGAGGTACTCTGAATCGATCCATTGATCGATTCAGATGTCTTCTGTGGAAAATCGAAAGGGCGTCTCAATCGATCCATTGATCGATCGAGGTGCTCTGAATCGATCCATTGATCGATTCAGATGCCTTCTGTGGCCAAGTGCGAGCCTCCCAATCGATTGACCAATCGATTGGGAAGCCTGATATTTCTGCATGTCTGAAAAACTTTCAGAACCAAGATTTGGAAGAGCACAACTAATTGTACACTACTCCAAAAATTACGAAATTTTGCATAGACACTATATGTATGTCCCAAATTATCAAAGAAAAATAAAGTTTAATAAAAATGAACTCGCCTTAGTGAAAACTTACACAAAACCCAAATTATTGAAAACTTCAAAGATATGAGGAAGTTTGTATCTACCTGTTTCATAATAATCCCCATCCAATAACATACTTCAACCAATGTTTCAGAAGTGAGTTGTTATATGGTAAATTGAAAATTTTCAATCATAATCGTAGGGCAACGAGCACATGAGTTGTACACTTGCTTTCCCTATGATTGGACAAATGAATGTTTCATGTGAAAATCATTTTTCTTGACTAACTTAATGTATCATAACAAGCATTATGACCAAGATAAATGTTCCTAACCTCTCACCCTCATCTAAATCACACAAAGAGGACAACCCTATGTGTTTGTGAGAGGCAAAAATTAAGGTGAAGACCCTAAAAGCTTTACCTATAAAGTGACCATGGAGGATTTGATTTAATCAATACAACACATTCTCAATTCTCTTCTAAGAAAGCTAAATTCAACTTCGGGAAGAGGTTTGGTGAAGATATCGGCTAAGTTTGATTTTGATCCAACATAATTTAAAATGATATCACCTCGAGTTACATGATCACGAATAAAATGATGTTTAACCTCTATGTGTTTCGTTCTTGAATGATGAACGAGATTTTTGATTAAGTTGATTGTACTCACATTATCACAAAGAACTTGAACATTGTTATAGGTAAGTTTATAGTCTTCTAGAGTATGAGTCATCCATAATAATTGTGATACACACTCTCCCATGACAATATATTCCGTTTCGGTTGTGGAGAGAGCTACACAATGTTGTTTTCTACTTGACCAACTTACTAGAGAAGATCCTAGAAATTGACAACTACCACTAGTACTTTTGCGATTCAATTTGCATCCGGCATAATTGGAATCGGTATAGCCCACTAGGTCAAAAGTTTCGGTTCTAGGATACCAAAGGCCAACATTTTGAGTCCCCTTGAGATAACGAAGAATTCGCTTAATGACACTCAAATGTGACTCCTTGGCACACGATTGATACCTTGCACATATACCTACGACAAAAAGTATATCGGGTCTACTAGCCGTAAGATAGAGAAGACTTCCTATAGCACTACGATACACCTTGGAGTCAACCTCTTTCCCCTCAATATCTTTATCCAACTTAGTATTTGTGGCCATGGGAGTAGATATTTCCTTTGCATTTTCCATTCCAAATTTCTTAAATAGCTCTTTGACATATTTAGATTGATGAATGTAAATGCCCTCTTTTGTTTGCTTAATTTGTAATCCTAGGAAAAATGTCAACTCACCAACCAAACTCATTTCAAATTCACTCTCCATGTGATTAATGAACTCATTTAGAAAATCTTTATTTGTGGAACCACAAATGATGTCATCTACATATACTTGGGCAACAAATATATCATTACCACTATTTTTCAAGAATAAATTGGGATCAATTTTTCCTCTATGAAACCCTTTCGATACTAGAAAGGTTGACAACCGTTCATACCAAGCCCGGGGAGCTTGTTTTAGCCCATATAAGGCCTTTTTAAGCTTATATACATGGTTTGGACACTCCAAATTTTCAAATCCCGGTGGTTGCTCAACATAGACTTCTTCTTTTATAACACCATTTAAAAATGCTGATTTTACATCCATTTGGTACAATTTGAACCCCTTGTGGGCGGCAAAGGCTAACATCATTCTAATTGACTCCAATCTTGCTACGGGTGCATAAGTTTCATCATAGTCCAACCCTTCTACTTGATTGAAACCCCTAGCGACCAATCTAGCTTTGTTTCTCACCACTATCCCTTTATCATCAAGTTTGTTCCTAAAGACCTATTTTGTATCAATAATTGATTTGTTGGCAGGCCTAGGAACTAAATCCCAAACTTGACTTCTCTCAAATTGAGATAATTCATCTTGCATAGCTAAAATCTAATCCGGATCAAACAAGACATCATCAATGGTTTTTGGTTCTATTTGAGATATTAAGGCAACTTGACTTCCTTCATTTCTAAAGTAAGATCGAGTTCTCACTCCTTGAGTAATGTCTCCTACTACTTGATCTAAGGGATGATTTACATGAATTCTAGTAGGTCTTGAGTCTTGATTTGTTATAAATTCGGGTTCAAGTGGCAAAGGTTCATTTTTCTCACCATCACTTTCTAGATTTTCTTCTCCTTGATGATTTACCTCATTTAGTGTTAGTTTCTCTAACTCAAATTGTAATTCTTCATCGTTTGTTCTTATAGAGTTTAAAGAAGGATTTTCTTCAAATACAACATTTGGTGATTCTTCAACTAGTTTTGATCTTTTGTTGTAAATTCGGTATGCCTTGCTATGACTTGAGTAACCTACAAGAATTCCCTCATTCGCCTTAGCGGAAAACTTTCCCAAGTGATCCTTGGTGTTTAGAATATAGACCTTACACCCAAATATTCTAAGATGCTTAATTATAGGTTGTTTACCAAACCACAATTCATGAGGTGTTTTTCCTAGAAACCTATGTATTAAAGTCCGATTTTGGACATAACAAGCCGTATTAATTGCTTCGGCCCATAGGAAACTATGTAGTGAATATTCATTTAACATGCTCCTAGCGGCCTCTTGCAACACCCTATTTTTCCTCTCAACAACTCCATTTTGTTGAGGTGTTCTAGGGGTTGAAAACTCATGTTTGTAGTCTTTTTCCATACAAAAGCTTGTGAATCTATCATTTTCAAACTCACCTCCATGATCACTTCTTATTTTGTTTATCTTATGAGTTTTTTCATTTTCTACTCTATTACAAAAAGCAATCAAGGTATCTAGAGTTTGATCCTTATGTTTCAAGAAAAATACCCATGTATATCTAGTGTAATCATCCACAATTACAAAGCAATATCTACTACCATTTAAAGAAATATATTTACTACTATCAAATAAATCCATGTGAATGAGCTCTAAAGCATTTGAGGTACTTACCCATTTATGAGTAGCTTTGGTTTGCTTACCCATTTGACATGCATCACATATTTTGTCTTTTTGAAACTTCAACTTTGGCAATTCGTGCACCAACTCCTTCCTTGAAAGATTTTTGATATTCTTCATGTTGGTGTGAGCGAGTCTCCGGTGCCAAAGCCACGTCTCCTCTTCTTTGGACATGAGACACTTAGCAAACACATTAGTAGCACCAAATATTTCAACTTGATAAATATTTTCTTTTCTATGGCCTATGAGAACATTGGTGTTTAGTTCACTATGATTGACTAGGCATTGAGATGAGTTGAACTCAACTCTATACCCCGAGTCACATAGTTGACTAACACTCAAAAGATTAAAAGCCATGCCTTTTACTAGTAACACATTTTTTATTACAAATTTTTCGAAAATTCTAATATCTCCTATTCCTATAACTTTTAACTCACCACTATTACCAAAAGAAACGGTACCTTTACTTTTGTGTCTAAATGATGAAAATTTTGATGAGTCCCCCGTCATATGCTTAGAGCATCCACTATCTACGAACCATGTTGTTGGATGCTCCCCCTTTGCGCATGCCTGTTTAAACACGATGAACCAAATGTTTTGGTACCCACACTTTGGGTCCGGTAGCATCAATAACAAATTGCTTGGGTACCCAAGCTTGAACAACCTTAACCCTTGAAGCATGGTTTCTACTAATTAGAGACATGAATTTAACTTCCTTATCTTGTGATTTAAAACCTAGTCCCGCTTTGTTGTACACGCCTCTTTGAGCTCCTAGAATCATGTCTAAGTATTTTGAGCTTGAAGTAAATTTTACTAGGGCACCTCTAAGATCATCTATTTGTAATTTCAACGATGCATTTTCTTTTTCAAAATCATCAACATCATTTTTGTCATTTTCATGAAGCATGCAACTTTCACATGGCACAATTTCATTTTTGAGTGATTTCAATTCATTTTGCAATCTTTTAACCTTTCCTTTTGATTTAGCTAGTGCATTGGTTAAGCATGCAATGGTGGCATACATCTTATCAAGCTTGGGAGAAATTACCTCATCATCACTAGATGATGACTCACTTGAAGACTCCACATCTTCTCCATGACTATCTTCATCTTCACTATCTTCTACATGGCTTAAGGCCATGAGAGCCATGTGCTTTGAGCTCTTCCTTTCATCTTCTTCCGATGAGCTTGATGATGAGTCATCCCATGTGGCTTTCAACGCCTTCTTCTTTTTCTTGATCTTTTCTTCTTGCTTCTTCAACTTTGGACACTCCGTTTTGTAGTGCCCCTTTTTCTTGCATTCATAGCAAATTACATCAGTCTTATTCTTAGAATCCACAAGAGATTTACCTTTTCTCTTCTCATCATTGAAGATTTTCTTAACATCCTTCTTGTCAAACTTCCTTGAACGTCTCATCATTCGTCGAACGAAGTTTGCCATTTCACTTGATGATAGCTCTTCATCACTATCACTATCACTATCACTATCTTGTTCGGATTCTGAAGATGACTCCTTCTTCTCCTTTTTCTTTTCCTTGTACTTCTTTTTGCTCTTTTCACCTGCAACCAAGGCTATACCTTTCTCCTTATGGCTTGTGTTAGCTTGCTCATGCAATTCAAGTTCACAAAATAATTCATCTAATTTCACTATTGACAAATCCCTTGAAACCTTATAAGCATCCACCATGGATGATCATAAAGAGTTTCTTGGGAAAGATTTTAAAGCATACCTTATGAGATCTCGGTTCTCCACACTCTCTCCAACTGAATGAAGACCATTTAGGAGTTCCTTGAATCTCCCATGTAGTGAGCTTACCGTTTCTCCATCCTTCATGGTGAAGTTTTGAAGTTAATTTATTAACAAATCTCTCTTTGCAATTCGTGAATCCTTGGTGCCTTCATTTAGTTCAATAAGCTTATCCCACAAATCCTTGGAACTTTTAAAAGGTCCAATTTTGTTGAGTTGTTTTGAGCTTAATCCACATTGAAGAGTCACAATTGTCTTTGCATTTGCTTGAGCCTTTATTTTTTGTTCAATAGTCCACCTTGATGACTCAAGCATTTTTTCATTTTCAGTTAGCGCCATGAAACCCTCTGTGATTGAGAACCACATATCAATTTTGGTCATGAGATAGTGTTCCATGCGGCTCTTCCAATAAGCAAAATTGCTGCCTTCATAGAATGGTGGTCGTGAAGTACTATGTCCATGACCATAATTTAAAAGAGAGTTTTAAAAATTAAATATTCTCTTTTATTATTTTCTACAAAGATTAAGAAAAGATTTGATATCTTTCCTTATTTGTAAATTGAAAAGAGATTTTAATTTTTAGAGATAACTTTCCTTTTTGGAAATTATCCATATGTTTAAAAGAAAGATTTTAATTTATAAAATTTCCTTTTTATAAGCCACCATTAAAGGAAAAATTATTGGAGAAATTTTTTATAAATTTCCGGAAACAAATTAGGAAATTTTAATTTTTGTTTTAATTAAAACTCTCCTTGTTTTGGGGAAATAAGTGGCCGACCATGTAATAATTTAAAAGAAAATTGTTTTTAATTAAATAAATTTTTCTTTTTCATGGAAAAAGAATTAAGGAAGTTTTAAATTAAATTTCCTTATTTGCCAAGACCAAGGAATATAAAAGAGGAGGTTAAGGTGCCTTGATGAAAAACAACTCTATTATTTTTCTTTCTCTCTTTTCTTCCTTGATGGTGGCCGACCCTATTATTTTTCCTTCTTCCTTTTCTTTCTTCTTCATTGGCCGGACCTTGTAATCTCATAGAGCTTGAAAATGGCCGAATTTTAGCATGGAGAAGAAGGAGAGAAAGGAAGCATCCCTTGGAGCTTGGTGGTGGTGGCCGAACCATATCTATTCATGGAATATTTGTGGTGGCCGAATCATACTTGGAGAAGAAGGTGGCTTAGGTGGATTCTCATCTCGGTAGATCGTTGCCCACACAACGTCTGGATAAGAAGAGGAATACGGTAGAAGATCAAGAGGTCGTTGTATACAAAAGGAAGGTATAATTAGTAATTAATTTCCGCATCATACTAGTTGTATTTCTTTTGTATGAATTCTAAACACAAGAGGCATTAGATTCTAGATTTTTAGATTTGTTTCGAAGATGTGTTTCTTTTGTTTTGTTTTTCGAATTTGTGATTCGATTGTTTTTTTTGGTTAACCTAGAGTTATTTAAGGAAATTAAATATAAGCTTTCCTTAAAAGGCTTTGTCTAGGCGGTGGTGGTTGCTCCCATATCCAAGAAGGCCATGTGCCTCGCCTGCAGTCCTGGAAGTCAATTTTAGAAATTAATATTTAATGAAATTAATAACATAGGTGGATTTGAATCAATAGTGTTAAGTTTCGCTTGCGATTCAAATCTAAACCATTAAGAAAAGATTAGTTAAATTTGGAATCAATGATGTTAAGTTCCGTCTGCGATTCCTAATTTAACTTCTAAAGAACACAATAGGTTATTAAGGAAAGCTTCGACAGGATAATAGTAGGATGTGCTAACTGTTAGGATGTATACTAAAAGCCTACCTTTTGGTATAAACATTTTTCTAGAAATAAGAATCACATTGGTCAAATGTCTACATTTATGATAAATGTAGTTGCTCAATTAATTTATATTATAGATAACATGGTGTGTGGTGTCACACACAGAGGATCATGTTATCAATACCTTATAAATTATAAGCAGTAGCTCACGACCAAGATGGAAAGGAATAAACCATTGGAAGGTCGTAGTGTAATTAGGTATTAGTTTATCTTAACTATATAATTACACTAGTACACTTAGAGTATATTGAGTAGGACCATTAGAGGTCGTTTCTTTTATACTGACTTTATAAATGAATAAAGACCTCAGTTATTATAGAAGTGTGTGCTCTTAATCTTAATATAATAACAAGCACATATATTTGATATTTATTTCTTTAATTTATCAATGGGTGAGATTTAGTTCGATAAATCAATAAGCCCGATAAGTTGGGAAATGATATCACTTATAGTGTGTGTTGTTGATTATAGAAGGAAACTGTATCCTAGTAATCTAGGTTGAGAATGTCCCCAAGAGAAGCTCATAAGGATTATCATGTTAAACCCTGCAGGTGGACTTAGTCCGACATGATGATGAGGTTGAGTGATACTACTCTTAGACTAAGATATTAATTAAATGAGTTGTCAGTAACTCACTTAATTAGTGGACATTCGACATCTTAAACACAGGAAGACTAACACACTCATAATAAGAAGGAGCCCAAAATGTAATTTGGGATTGGTGTGGTAGTTCAATAATAGTTCTCTAGTGGAATGAATTATTATTGATAAAATTAAGTTGTGTGTTCGGGGCGAACACGGGATGCTTAATTTTATCGGGAGACCAAAACAAATTCCTTCTCTCGGTCCCTATCGTAGCCTCTTGTATATAGAGATTTATACCCACCACATACCCACCTTCTTACCCATCCAATGGGGCCGGCCAAGCTAGCTTGGAACCCAAGCTAGGGCCAGCCAAGACCAAGTGGATGAGCCAAGTTGGTGGCCGGCCAAAGCTTGGGTCCCAAGCTTAGGTGGCCGACCACTAGAATATTAAGAAGGATTTTTATTAAAATTATTTCTTATGTGGATATCATGATTTTAAAAGAGAGTTTAAAAATTAAAAATTTCCTTTTATAGCTTTCTACAAAAGATTAAGAGAAAAGATTAATCTCTTTCCTTATTTGTAGATTAAAAGGATGGTTTTAATTTTTTGGTAAAAACTTTCCTTATTTGTAAAATCATCTACATGTTTAAAAGAGAGTTTAAAATTTGAAATCTTTACTTATTTGTTGATTAAAAGGTGGATTTTAAATTTTAAGAAAACTTTTATTTTTAACCATGTTAATGATTTAAAAGAGAGTTTAAAAATTAAATATTCTCTTTTATAAGTTTCTACAAGAGATTAAGAAAAGATTTGATATCTTTCCTTATTTGTAGATTAAAATAGATTTTAATTTTTAGTGATAACTTTCTTTTTATTCACATGTTTAAAAGGAATATTTTTATTTATAAAATTTCCTTTTTATTAACCAATCATGAAGGGATAAAAATTATTGGAGAAATTTTTATAAATTTCCGGAAACAAATTAGGAAGTTTTAATTCTTGTTTTAATTAAAACTTTCCTTGATTTGGGGAGAAGGGTGGCCGGCCAAATAAATTGGAGAAGAGAAAATTATTTTTAATTAAATAAATTTTTCTTTTCATGGCAAAAGAATTAAGGAAGTTTTTATTTAAATTTCCTTATTTGCCAAGACCAAGGATTATAAAAGAGGGGGTAGAGGTGCCTTCATGGTGAACGACTCTATTCTATTTTCTCCCTCTTTTCTTCCTTGGTGTGGCCGGCCCTTCTCCTTTTCTCTCTTCCTCTTGTGTGGCCGAAATCCTTTATCTCTTGGAGCTTTGAGGAGGTGGCCGGATCTAGCTTGAGGAAGAAGGAGAGAAAGCTTGCATCCCTTGGAGCTTGGTTGGTGAAAAGAATTCTTCATCCTTTAGAAGATATGCTTGGCCGAAATTTGAAGGAAGGAAGAAGAAGGTGCTTTGGTGGTTCTCGTCTCGGAAGATCGTTGCCCACACAACGTCCGGGATTAGAAGAGGAATACGGTAGAAGACCTAGAGGTTTTTTGTTTGCAAAAGAAAAGGTATACTAGTATTTAATTTCCGCATCATACTAGTTTTATCTTCATGTAAAAATACCAAATACAAGAGGCATGCGATTCTAGTATTTCAAATTTGTTTTCGATGTTGTGTTCTTTTATTTTTCTTTTCCTTGTGATTTGATTGTTCTTTTCGGTTGACCTAAAGTTATTTAAGGAAATTAAATATTAGCTTTCCTTAAAAGGCTTTGTCTAGGCGGTGGTGGTTGTTCCCATATCCAAGAAGGCCATGTGCCTCGCCATGTAGTCCTGGAAGCCAATTTTGAAAATTAATGTTTAATGGAATTAATAACCTAGGTGATTTGGATCGAACGTGTTAAGTTCCGCAGGAGATCCAAGTCTAAACCTAAAAGAACAAATAAATTAAACTTTGGATCAAACGTGTTAAGTTCCGCAGGCGATCCAAGTTTAATTTAAAAGAACACATGGTAGCTAGGAAAGGTTCAGACCTTTGTACAAAATTTTTTTTACAGTGGAACCGTTAGGATTTTCGAGTAGCAACCAACAATTGGTATCAGAGCTAGGGTTTTGCCTCTGTGTATTTGGTATTAGTTTAATTATGCAAATGTCATACATAATTTAGACAGGATAATAATAGGATGTGCTAACTTTGTGGATGCAGGATCCAACTATTATGGCTTATAGATATTGTGTGTGTGATTGGACCCTTGGACATGTCAAGGACATTTTATTGTGTATGCATGATTGTATTATAAAATACAGCAGGAGCTGTATTTAGTTTTATTAGGATTTTATTTTTTGATCTAGATACATGAACATTCCTTCGAGGAATATAGGATCGAAAAAAGTAAAATTTTATTTATGTCGCGGATCGAATCTTGCAAGGCGTGGAACCTTTTGAGGATCAGAGGCGCAGCGGAACAAGGAGCAAGATGGATGCGACAACTAGACCCGATGGTGGTGGCCAAAGATGGCAGCAGCTAGGGTTGGCAATACACGGAGAACAACAATAGATAAAAGCCATAATAGTTGAAAATTAGTTTTTCTATTTATTACTTTTTATGCTGTGTTGTGTGTGCTTGTTAGTATGCATGCTAAGTAGGTTAGCATAGTCAAAATTCCTCACTTTAAATAACTAAGTGGGAGAGGAATTTATTTTTAAATAAATTCTACGGTCTCCATTACTGGTTTATAAGTGATGCAACAAGCTTGCGCGTTGGCTCTGAGTGCCTTCCTCCATATCAGATGAGCTTGTTTGCGGATCACTAGCTTAAAGTTCCATTTTGGATGACTATAGGAAGTTAATTAAGAGCGTGTGATCTTCCCCATCGGAAGGGGCACAATCTTATTAATGGACTTAGTGTCAAGTAATGGTATACACTTAGGCACGTCTAATAGTATCCTCCCCATCGGAGTCACTGCTATTATTTGTGTGACCGAAGAAAACTAACTATTAATTTGTCAAATAAATAGGTTGATAAGATAATAAAATTAAAAATTCCTCTTACAAATGTTTGATTTTGTATACGTCTACACTATCGTGGCATACAAAATTCACGGTGTTTGAGGTAATTTTATTTTGTCATAAAGATTTATTGACAAGATAATTAATGGGTAAAACCCTCCTCTTACAAATGTTTAAATTTTGTATACGTCCACACTATCGTGGCATGCAAAATTCACGGTATTTGAGGTGTTGGTGAATTTAAATAATATTGTTTGAGGAATCAATGTTATTTTAAATTCAAAAGTTTTGACCAAATATTTGATCAAAGACAGATCAACTATTAATTTTATTCGTCATAAAGCAAAGTTGACGAGATAATAAAATTAATGGATAAAATCTCCTCTTTGATTTTGTATACATCCACACTATCGTGGTATACAAAATTCATGGGGATTTTAAGGAATTAATCTTGACCAAATATTCTTGTGATTCTTAGGATTTAAAATGTTTGTCAATTCCCTAGTTGTTATACTATAGAAAAGACTTAGTAGTCCCAATTGTAATGATTGGAAATAGGACTTGGACATTAAGGTAGACTGACTTCTTAAAACTAAGAACAATATATGTGTATTTAATTCATTAGTTGAAACATGTTTAGTGGTGTTATCTACCAGAACCTGGAGTGTAGATACAGATGTCATTAATCCTGTCCGCAATTCATTGCAGGGTTCCAAGAAACTCGACAACTAAATGAAAATAAAAACACCGTCCACATGGGCACTACTGTAAAAGTGGCAGCTGTTGTAGTGGGAGATGTTTATCCTTTGATAAGAATAAAATATGGATTTTAAGTAATTGTCTTTACGTACCAAGTTTAGAAAGAACTAGTTTTCAGATTCTAAACTATTCAAAGAACTTGATATTCTGTCTCTTTTAATAATAAAGTTATTATTAAGAAAAAGGGGAAAGTTATCTGTTCTGATACGTTGGTTAACAATTTATAAATCCAATAACTCCCACGATGCAACAAATGGAAATTAGTAACACATCTTCTAACTTTAAGAGAAAGCAACCTTCGGAAATGAACTAATTATATCTTTGACATCTAAGGCTAGGTTATATTAACTTGAGTAGGATTCATTGGTAGCTGATGAACTTTTGGGTTCATTAGTAGTGGAAATCTTTCCAACCTGTGAGTCTTACTTAGAAGGAAAAATAACCAAGAAGCTTTTAAGTCTAAGGGGTATGAAGCCAAAGATATGTTGGAATTCGTTTATTCTGATTTGTGTGATCCTATGACTATCCAGACAAGAGGTAGTATCGAATATTTCGTCTATTTTATAGACAACTATTAAGATACAAATACATTTACTTGATGTGCCGCAAGACTAAGTGCTTTGATTAGTTCAAAGAGTACAAGGCTGATGCGGAGAAACGTTAAAGTAAAAATATCAAGTCACTATGGTAAGATCGTAGTGGCAAGTACTTCTTGGGATAATTTAGGAGTTACTTATCAAAAGTAGGGATTCAATCCCAACTAACTGCACCTGGTACACCCCAACAGAATGGTGTAGTAGAAAGAAGGTATATGACTCTTATGGAAATAATTAGATTGATGATGAGTTATTCAGAAAATTACCAAGTTCGTTTTAAGGATATACTCTGAAAAAGAAAGTGAACATAGTACCTTCCAAAGTCAGAACTCTCTACTCATATAGAATTGCTGAATAGGCGTAAGCCTATTTTGAAGCATATTCGGATTCGGGTAGTCTAGCACATATGCTGAAGAGAGACAATGATAAGTTGGATAGGAATTCACTTGTTTGTGGGTTATCCTAGAGAAACGAAAGTAGGTTTATAGTCTTAAAAATCAGAAGGTCATTGTTAGCATCAATGACTGATTTTTAGAAGAAGACTATATAATGAACCACAAGCCCATAAGTAAATTTTTTAATAAAAGACACGTCTAATCTAGTACCAACTATACAAGATGAAATATCACAAGAAACTGTAACATGTATCACAATTGATAAACAATTATAGATAGTGCATCATCGTAGTGGGAGGGTTGTCAAACAACCTAAAAGATTCATGTTTTGGAAAAATCTTTGGACTTGATCCCAAATGAACATGAGCCTAATCCCGGACATATGATGAAGCACTCCAAGACAAAGATGCAGCATCTTGGCAAAGACCAATGAATACAGAATTAGAATATATGTATTCTAATTAAATCTGGAAGCTTGTAGAACCACTAGATGGTGTAAAAGCCATTGGGTGAAAATAGATCTACAATAGGAAAAGATGGATAGACAGGAAGGTGGAAACTTTCAAAGCAAGGCTTGATGAAAAGGAAACTTTTTCATTGGTAGCCATGCTTAAGTCTATCTGGATTCTTTTATCTATTTGGCAAGTGGATGTCAAGACAACATTCCTTAATGGAAGTTTTGAAGAAAGCATCCATATAAAGCAACCAGAAGGGTTCATTGCAAAGGGCAAAGAACATCTTGTGTGCAAGCTCAATCAGTCTATGGACTGAGGCAAAGCTTCAAGGTCTTGAAATATCCGATTTATCAAAATAATCCAGACCTATGGTTTTATTTGGTAATCGGATAAGTCTTGTGTATACAAAAAGTGTGATGGAAACGTGGTGGTATTTCTTGTACTATACGTAGATAACATTTTGGTAGTTGGAAACAATATCAAAGTGTTGTCAGAAGTAAGGGTATGGTTGTCCAAACAATTCGATATAAAGGACTTGGGAGAATGTATATATTCTTGGGATCAAAGTAATAAGGGATCGTAAGAAAAGAATATTTTACTTATCCCAAGCTTCATATATCGAAAAAATCCTTGCTCGTTTTAAGCATGCAAAACTCTAAGAAATGTTTCTTACCTTTTTAGCATGGAGTAACTTTATCTAAAGAGATGTCTCCGTAGACATCAAAATAGATAGAGGAAATGAAGGCAGTTCTTTATGCTTCGGCTGTTGGAAGCATAATGTATGCTATGCACGAGATCAAAAATCTATTTTGCCAAGGGCATAGTTAGCAGATATCAAAGTAACCCTAGACAAGGATATTGGACTGCAGTAAAGCATATATTGAAGTACCTTAGAGGCACTAGAGATTATATGTTAGCTTACAAGGCAGTTAATTTGGTCTCTGTGGGTTGCACGGATTTTGACTTCCAATCAGATAGGGACAATAATAAGTCAACCTCGGGGGTTTGTGTTTACTTTAGGAGGTAAAATCATAACTATGGAAGAGTGATAAGCATATGTGTTTTTCTGGACTCCACCATAGAAGCTGAGAATATGACAAGCCTCTGAGGTAGCCATAAAAGCTGAATGACTCAATAACCTCAAGAGAGATTTAGATATGATTTCTAGTTTGTCCAAAGATTATTACAATTTATTGTAATAATAGTGGTGCAGTAGCAAACTCAAAGAAACCATGAGTCTATAAGGCAAGTAAACACAATAGACCGCAAGTACCACCCAATACGAGAAATCGTATAAACGAGGAGAAGTTGTTGCTGCCTAGATTGCATCAGATGATGACCTATAGATCTTTTCACTAAGGCCCTTAAGGCAAGAGCTTTTGACGGGCATGCTGAAGGGTTGGGATTCAGATGTATGACAGCAGATATGGCAGCTTAGTCTTTTAGTATAAGTGGGAGATTGTTAGGATGTATACTAAAAGCCTAGCTTTTGGTATAAACATTTATCTAGAAATAAGAATCACATTGGTCAAATGTCTACATTTATGATAAATGTAGTTGCTCAATTAATTTATATTATAGATAACATGGTGTGTGGTGTCACACACAGAGGATCATGTTATCAGTATCTTATAAATTATAAACAGTAGCTCACGACCAAGATGGAAAGGAACAAACCATTGGAAGGTCGTAGTGTAATTAAGTATTAGTTTATCTTAACTATATAATTACACTAGTACACTTAGAGTGTTTTGAGTAGGACCATTAGAGGTCGTTTCTTTTATACTGATTTTATAAAGGAACAAAGACCTCAGTTATTATGGAAGTGTGTGCTCTTAATCCTAATATAATAACAAGCACATATATTTGATATTTATTTCTTTAATTTATCAATGGGTGAGATTTAGTTCGATAAATCAATAAGCCCGATAAGTTGGGAAATGATATCACTTATAGTGTGTGTTGTTGATTATAGAAGGAAACTGTGTCCTAGAAATCTAGGTTGAGAATGTCCCAAAGAGGAGCTCATAAGGATTGTCATGTTAAACCCTGCAGGTGGACTTAGTCCGACATGATGATAAGGTTGAGTGGTACTACTCTTGGACTAAGATATTAATTAAATGAGTTGTCAGTAACTCACTTAATTAGTGGACATTCGACATCTTAAACACAGGGAGACTAATACACTCATAATAAGAAGGAGCCCAAAATGTAATTTGGGATTGGTGCGGTAGTTCAATAATAGTTCTCTAGTGGATTGAATTATTATTGATAAAATTAAGTTGTGTGTTCGGGGCGAACACGGGATGCTTATTTTATCGGGAGACCAAAACAAATTCCTTCTCTCGGTCCCTATCGTAGCCTCTTGTATATAGAGATTTATACCCACCACATACCCACCTTCTTACCCATTCAATGGGGCCGGCCAAGCTAGCTTGGAACCCAAGCTAGGGCCGGCCAAGACCAAGTGGATGAGCCAAGTTGGTGGCCGGCCAAAGCTTGGGTCCCAAGTTTAGGTGGCCGATCACTAGAATATTAAAAAGGATTTTTATTAATATTATTTCTTATGTGTATATCATGATTTTAAAAGAGAGTTTAAAAATTAAAAATTTTCTTTTATAGTTTTCTACAAAAGATTAAGAGAAGAGATTAATCTCTTTCCTTATTTGTAGATTAAAAGGATGGTTTTAATTTTTTGGTAAAAACTTTCCTTATTTGTAAAATCATCTACATGTTTAAAAGAGAGTTTAAAATTTGAAATCTTTCCTTATTTGTTGATTAAAAGGTGAATTTTAAATTTTAAGAAAACTTTCCTTTTTAACCATATTCATGATTTAAAAGAGAGTTTAAAAATTAAATATTCTCTTTTATAAGTTTCTACAAGAGATTAAGAAAAGATTTGATATCTTTCCTTATTTGTAGATTAAAAGAGATTTTAATTTTTAGAGAAAACTTTCTTTTTATCTATATGTTTAAAAGAAATAATTTAATTTATAAAATTTCCTTTTTATTAACCAATCATGAAGGGATAAAAATTATTGGAGAAATTTGTATAAATTTCCGGAAACAAATTAGTAAGTTTTAATTCTTGTTTTAATTAAAACTTTCCTTGATTTGGGGAGAAGAGTGGCCGACCAAATAAATTGGAGAAGAGAAAATTATTTTTAATTAAATAAATTTTCCTTTTCATGGCAAAAGAATTAAGGAAGTTTTTATTTAAATTTCCTTATTTGCCAAGACCAAGGATTATAAAAGAGGGGGTAGATGTGCCTTCATGGTGAACGACTCTATTCTATTTCTCCCTCTTTTCTTCCTTGGTGTGGCCAACCCTTCTCCTTTTCTCTCTTCCTCTTGTGTGGCCGAAATCCTTTATCTCTTGACCCTTCATCATCCTCTCAAGTCAAACCAAACTTGACCACTTCTCTCCCTTGGTTGATCTAATCTAGCCATTGGTTCAAGTCAATTTTAATTTAATGAATCTCTATTCATTGAATTAAATTAATTAAATGAGTTTAAGTCCAAATTAGACTCACTTAACACATGAACCAAATTGGGTCCAACTCAATTAGCTTAATTTGGATTACTCTTAATCCAATTTGGTTCATCACATGAACCTAATCCTTTAGATTCATCAAATGAACCTAATGTCCATCTAATTGCCCTTTGTGTGTGACCCTATAGGTTCTTATAATATTGGCAATGCTCCTATACCCATTTAGAAGTATAAGTAATGAGCGGTATCTAGCAACACATCATTACTACCCAAGTTACAAGAATGTTGAGATCCAATATCATCTTGTGACTACTAATTGTGACTCCTCATAATATATGACAATGTCCTTCTATCCTAGACATCTAGATTAATCAATGTGAGGCATAGACCGTGTCATCATCTAATCAATCTAAATCTTGAACTCCAAGTAAACTCACTCAATTAAAAGAGCTCAATATCTCATATTGACTCATTTGGGTATGGCCATGCACTTATTGGTCTCACTCTATCAAGAATATCGATGTCACTCCCGTCATATAGGAGGGATAGATCCCATCTACATCACTCACATCCCTTTGCATAATTCGTTACATACCCAGTAATCTCCTTTATAGTCCACGATTCGGGTGGCGTTTGTGAAATCAATCGTAACTCCTTATGCAGGGAACCATGGTGACTTCAGGTCCAAGGACTAGTAATCATACTAATAGCCACATGAGAAAGTATATGACACTCGTATAACGATCCATGATACTTTCTCATGGCGGATCATTCAGTATACATTCTCTAATGCATACCCATGTGTCAACTTGATATCTCTATATCCATGACTTGTGAGATCAAGTCATCGAGTTGACCTACATGCTAGTCTCGTCGCACTAACATTGTTCCTGAATGTTAATACTCGACTAGGAATGATTAAGAGTAGTGTTCCCTATATCATCTCACCATCGATTCAACCGATCGATTGATATAGGTAAGAACCTTCTACTTAAGGACGCTATTATATTTAGTTATTTGGCACCAATACAAGTATAATAACAAAAAAAAATACCTTTATTTATATACAAGAATATGATACAACGAGTCCATACAACAATCATCATATGATTGGCTCTAGGGCTTTGACTAACAATCTCTCACTAGCACTAGTGCCAATCAATGTGGGCTTTAAGCCCCAATGACCTAGTGTGACCATCATGCTTTCTCTGTGCCAAAGCCTTGGTCAAGGGATCTGCGATGTTAGCCTCTGTGGGCACTCTGCAAATCTTCACATCTCCTCTCTCGATAATCTCTCGAATGAGATTGAAGCGCCATAGTATGTGTTTGGTCCGCTGGTGTGAGCGAGGTTCCTTAGCCTGTGCTATTGCTCCATTGTTGTCATAATAGAGCTCTGTGGGATCAGCTATGCTAGGAACCACCCCAAGCTCAGTAATGAACTTGCGGATCCAAACTGCCTCCTTGATGCAGTGATATACTCGGCCTCTGTTGTAGAATCAGCGCTGTGTCCTGAACTCTTCCATCTCATAGCACCACTATTTATGCAAAACACGAACCACATTGCGATCGATAATCATCACAGTCGATGCGGAAGGTGGCATCTGTAACCCTTCTGACTAGTTAGCCATCGTCTCCATAAATCAAAAATATTTTTATTCCTTCTCAGTATTTAAGAATATTTTTGCGCTATCCGATGACTTTCACGGATCGGTAGTATTGCTCATCGTACTCAAGCGTACGAGACATCGGGGCAGTCATAGCGTACATGATAGATCCTATGGCTGAAGCATAAGGGATCTGATCCATGCGGTCTCTCTCCTCTCTAGAAGAGGGACTTTGAGTCTTCGAAAGACTCATGCCATGTGACATCGGCAGAAATCCCTTCTTGGAGTTCTACATGGTAAACCGAAGTAGTACCTTGTTAATGTATGCACTCTGACTTATGCCAAACAATTTCTTAGATCTATCTCTATAGATCTGTATGTCTAGAATGCGAGATGCTTCACCTAAGTCCTTTATTGAGAAACAAGTCCCTAGCCAAGTCTTGATAGACTATAGCAAAGGGATGTCTTTCCCAATGAGTAGTATGTCTTCCACATACAATATAAGGAAGACAATTGTGTTCCCTACAACCTTCTTGTAGACACAAGGTTCATCTTCATTCTTGATGAAACCAAACTGTTTGATTGCATCATCGAATCGAAGATTCCAGCTCCGAGAAGCTTGGTTTAGTCCATAAATGGACCTATGCAGCTTGCATACTCTGCCAGTATGCTGTGGATCTACAAAACCCTCAGGTTATGTCATGTACACATCCTCGATTTCCATTCGAAAGCGGTTTTGACATCCATCTGTCAGATCTCATAATCGTGGTACGCTGCAATAGCAAGCATGATCCGAATGGATTTAAACATCGCTACTGGAGAAAAGGTTTCATCATAGTCAATACCATGAATCTGCTTGAAACCTTTAGCTACCAAGCAACCCTTATAGATATGTCTATCCATGTCAGTCTTTCTCTTAAAGACCCACTTACACCCAATGGTTTTGACCCCTTCAGGTGGATCAACCAAAGTCCATACTTGGTTAGTGTACATGGATTCCATCTCGGATCTCAAGGCCTCTAGCCATTTCTTAGAATCTTGTCTCATCATAGCTTCTTGATAGGAGGTAGGCTCATCCTCAATAAGCACAACATCATCATGGTAAGACAAGAGAAATGAGTATCTCTCAGGCTGACGACGTACCCTATCAGATCTGCGAAGAGGTAGGTCTACTTGAACTGGTTGTGGTTCCTCAACTCTTTGTGGAACAACATCATCCACAATACTTTGTGGTTCCAATTCAACTTCCATTGATGCTTCTGTGCTATGGTCCATATCTTGAACTTCTTCAAGATCGAACGTACTCCCACTAGTCTTTCTAGAAACAAAATCCATTTCTAGAAATACCCCAGTCTTAGCCACAACTATCTTGTGTTGACTGGGAATGTAGAAGTAATATCCCTTCGTTTCCTTGTCTACTTTGACACTCTCGAGATCCGGCGAACTTTGGACGAGCGGGATTAAGCGAAGGGTAACGCATCAAAGGTATACCCTCTGATCTTGTAGAAGGGCTATTTTATTGGATATCCCAAGGAAACGAAGGGATATTACTTCTACATTCCCAGTCAACACAAGATAGTTGTGGCTAAGACTGGGGTATTTCTAGAAATGGATTTTATTTCTAGAAAGACTAGTGGGAGTACGTTCGATCTTGAAGAAGTTCAAGATATGGACCATAGCACAGAAGCCTCAATGGAAGTTGAATTGGAACCACAAAGTATTGTGGATGATGTTGTTCCACAAAGAGTTGAGGAACCACAACCAGTTCAAGTAGACCTACCTCTTCGCAGATCTGATAGGGTACGTCGTCAGCTGAGAGATACTCTTATGATGATGTTGTGCTGAGGATGAGCCTACCTCTATCAGAAGCTATGATGAGACAAGATTAGCTAGAGGCCTTGAGATCCGAGATGGAATCCATGTACACTAACCAAGTATGGACTTTGGTTGATCCACTGAAGGGTGTAAGTGGGTCTTTAAGAGAAAGGCCGACATGGATGGACATATCTATAAGGGTTGTTGGTAAAGGTTTCAAGCGGATTCATGGTATTGACTATGATGAAACCTTTCTCGAGTAGCTGTTTAAATCCATTCGGATCATGCTTGCTGTGCGGCATGAGATCGGCGGATGGATGGATGTGCATGACATAACTGAGGGTTTTGAGATCCGACATCTTGGCGGTATCTGTGCGTAGGACCATTTATGGACTAAACCAAGTTGGAGCTGGAATCTTCGATTCGATGATGCAATCAAATAGTTTGGTTTCATCGAGAATGAAGATGAACCTTGTAGGTTGTAGGGGACATAGTTGTCTTCCTCGTATTGTGTGGATGACATCTTGCTGGGAAGACATCCCTGCTACGATCTGTCGAGACTTGCTGGGACAGATTCGATGAAGAGACTTAGGTGAAGCATCCGCGTTCAGGGATCGGTCTATAGAGATAGATCTAAGAGATTGCTGGGCCTAAGTCATACATTGACAAGGTACTCCTTCGGTTGCCGTCGGAACTCAAGAAGGGATTTTTGCGATGTCGTGGCGTGGTCTTCGAAGACTCGAGCCTACAGGAGAGAGGACCGCGTGGATCGATCCCTATGCTAGCCGTGGGATCTGTCATCGCCGTCTATGTACTGACCGATGTCTCGTATGCTGAGCATGACGGCGATGCGATCGGATCTAGGTGAGTCGCGGATAGCGATTGAAAATTCTTAAGTACTTAAGAAGGACTAAAGAATATTTCTTGATATATGGGGGTAGCTGTAAAGGGTTACATTGATGCTAGCTTCGGGCACCGACTAGGATGATTGATCGCGATCGGTGTTTTGCATAAATGGTGTGATTGGAAAGACCGGCGGTTCTGATGGTGATTCATGGCGGTATATTCATCGAGGCGATAAGGAGGCGTTGATTCGCAAGTTAATCATTGGGGGTGGTTCTAGCTTGACCCTATGAGCTGTTGTGACAACAATGGAGCTATAACGAACCTCTCTCGCACCACTCGGCGCTTCCGTGGTCGAGATTATCGAGAGAAGAGAGCACCCGAGGCTAACATCACGGCATCCTTGACGAGCAAGCATGATCACACTGGCGTTAGGCACTATTGCTGGTGGGAGATTGTTAGCTAGGCCTTGGAGCTAATCGTTTAATGATTGTATTATGGACTTGTTGTATCATATTCTATATAAATAAAGGCATTTGGTTTTGGTTATTATACTTACTTGTATTGGTGCCAAATAAACTAAGTATAATAATGTCCTGAGTAGAAGGTTCTTACCTATATCAATCGATTAGTTGAACCGATGGTGAGATGATATAGGAACACTACTCTTAATCATTCAAGGACGATGTTAATGCAATAAGACTGGCATGTAGGTCAACTCGATGACTGATCTCATAAGTCATGGATATAGAGATATCGTTGACAGCGTGAGAATGTATCGAATGACCGCCGTGAGAAAATCATGGATCGTTATGGTGTCGTATACTCATATGGTATTAGTATGACTACTAGTCGCGGACTGAAGTCACCATGGATCCTTACATAAGGAGTTATGACTTTGGTTTCGTCAAACGTCACTCGTAGCTGGGTGGACTATAAAGGAGATTACTGGTATGTAACGAATTGAAGGATGTAGATGGGATCTATCCTCCGGTGGGGTGACATCGATATGATAGAGTGAGACCCGTGACCCAAATGAGTCGATATGAGATATTGAGTGAGTGAGTCTACTGGGTTCAAGATTTAGATTGATTAGAGGACGATGCCTCACATTAATCAATCTAGATGTCTGGGATAGAAGGACACTTGTCATGGAGGTCGTAAGTAGTCACAAGGTGTTGGATCTCAACATTCTTGTAACTGGGTAATAATGATGTGTTGCTGAATGCTCGTACTTATGGTCTAAATGGGTTTGCATTGCCTACGTTCTGAGAATCTATTGGGTCAGCGAAGAACAAGTGGATGGAGATTAGGTTCATATGATGAACCAAGAGGATTAGATTCATGTGATGAATCAAATAGGATTAAGAGTAATCCTAATTGGGCTAATTGAGTTGGACTCAAGTTGATTCATGTGTTCAATGAGTCTAATTTAAATTATGACTCATTGAATCAATTTAATTAAATGAATTAGATTCATTATATTAAATTGGATTGAATTAAATGGTTGGATTAGATCAACCATGAGAGAGATTAAGTCAAGTTTGACTTGACTTGAGAGGAAGAGGAAGAGTCAAGTTTGACTTGACTATTTGCCACATCATTAGTGATTTGGCATTAGGAGGACTAATGATGATGTGCCACATCATCAAAGTGTGCCACCTCATGGGGGTTACAAATCTATTCTCTTTAATGGCCACATTTAATGAGAATGGGGGTTACCTTTTTGGTTTTGAATGAGAATGAATTTTTCATTCACTCACATTCACATCATCTTCTTCATCAAGCTCTCTTTTTTCTCCTTCTCTTCTCTTGGTCGTGGGTTTCAAGCAAGGGAGAAGGAAGGAGAGTGAGTCTAGTCCAAGAAGAAAGGTTAGTGAAAGTCACATAGAGATTTTTTAGAGGAGTGTGTTCTCGTTTTTTCTTTTCTTCTTCTTCCAATCCCATCCAAGAGCATCAAGAAGTGCTAGCACACTTGTGGTGTTCTCTTCTCCATCCTTGTGTGTTAGAGAACACATCTTGTTCGTGTGGATACTTCTAAAGGATTGCCTACGTTGACAATCTTGAGATCCGGCACTTCCTTGGATGAGCGGGATTCGAAAAGGGCACGCATCAAGGGTAATTTTCTAAACATATAGATCTAAGAGTAGATCTAGTTAGTAAACTCGTACATATAAAATTTTGTTCTATACTCTTCGCACGGATCCGTTGGCTAGGGAGTTTCGGGGTTTCCTCGACGCGAAAAAATGATTTTCGCAGCCCGAAAAACCCAACAGTTTTAAGCTCCCGAATCATGTTCGACATCTCCCTGAGGTGTTGAGCCATTGATACATTCGGACACTTTTTGAAGCTATCAAACTTGATTGTCAACTGGCGAAGCTTGCCCAGACTTACTCCACTATATTTTTCTTTAAGGGCTACCTAGACTGCATGAGCCGTAAGATATGACTCATACTCAAAAGCTAGGTCGTCTACCATTGAACTAATCAATATACCCTTTGCAGTGGAGTCTTTTTTCTTCCATGCCTTATAGGCATCAAGATCTCGTTTGTGTTGTGTAGTGGGACAATCTACAAGTACTTCCATAACCTGATTTACAGCCTCTAGAACTTCTTGTTCCTCAAGTACATATTGTATCCTGAGGTGTCAGATCTTGTAGTTATCCCCATTAAGTTTTTCACCTTTGTTGAGTTCAACTATTATATATGTTTTTGGTTGCCATAATCTATCATAAATAAACACATTATTTAGTATTCAGTGTATATCATATGTATGCAATTTATGATTGACTTAATATTACTTTGAGTTGGTTTACTAAATCAAGTGACAACTATGTTTTCACTTATCATCCGTATGAACAATCAAATTAATATTAATCAATTCTATTACATACATCCCAACAAATGAACTAATCATTTATAATATCATGAATTCTTTTAATTAAATGAACTAATCATTTAATATATCATCAATTCTTTAATTAAATGAACTAATCATTTAATAGATCATGTTTTTTTTAATTAAATGAACTAATCATTTAATACATCATGAACCAATCATGCATCATGTCAAGCAAACAGCATAAATAAATGAACATATCATTAATATAAACTTATGCTGCATATTGTTAACATATAACTAACTGACATGAATGAAATGGACTAACTATTGTTCATACAAAATGATAATAAAAATAACAGAAATCTAATAAACTAGATAGACAACTACCACTCCCACTAGGACAGACACTAGTGCAGTAGCCAAAATAATCCCTCTCAACCAAGATTTATTTGGGGTAATCACAGGCAGGACAACTTCAAGATTTTCAATTGGATCCCACACACACTCTCCCAGATTCTCTTCAGATTCATCTGGATCTTCCTCCTGATCTTCAAGATCTTCTGAATGCTCTTCAGATTCTTCTAGATCCTCCTCTGGAGGATTTTCAGGATCTTCTGAATCCTCTTCAGATTCATCTGGATCCTCTTCTGGGTCTTCAGGACTCCAATAGAGATGAGGCAACTGTCTACACATCTCTGAATACGAGATGTGTCCATTATAATCATCCCAAAGTTGGAATGCTATCTACCTAAGGTTTTCCGGCAGTAAATAGACTAGAGCAAATCTTCTGTGTGTGTCTTGGACTAGAAATTCTTCTCGTTCGAGTTTCCAGAACAACCGATCGAGCCGACTAATAAGCCATCCGAGTCCTTGAACAGGGTCGAAATCAAGCTCCTTAATCTCCTCCCAAAGCTCATGTTGTCGTAAATCACGACTAGCCATCTGGAAAATTAAAAATAAAATAAGTCAGTACAAAACCGACTAGCCAGTACAAAACCGACTTATTTCAATTTATACATGCATAGTACCAACATAATAAATCAAGAAAAACAAATCTTCTCGATTTTCAGGAGTTTAAGTCGACAATTATAACTAATCTAATTGGTCAGACCCATTGGATCGGTTGATTAGGAATCCATATCCTAAGCTCGGTCCATTGTCCTTAATTAGAACTAATCCAATTGGACAGGGATTTTTATACCTATGTTCTGTTACTTTTTAATCTAAGTCCATTTCGATCAATTTCAGACTTATTGATCAAACTTAGGTCCGTTTGATCAAACCAATGCCCATTGGTTTAAGTCCGACCAATTAGAACAAATCTAATTGTTTTGATCAAATCTGACCCATTTGGTCATTTGATCATATTTGGTCCAAAACCAATCAAATTAACCCAAATTGATTTAGGGTTGGATCAAATTGGTTTGATTAAACCCAATGGTTTAATCTAAAATGGGTCTAATTGGACCAATCATTTTAAACCCATCTAATTAATTAAAATTAGATCATTAATCATAATTGGTGAATTAATTGAAAGCAATTTTCAATTAATTAACTCATGCAAATAAAATTAATTGCATTAAATAAAAGTAACTAAACATGCATGTACGCATTTAAACCATACATGAACTAATGTGAAATTTTAAATTATTTAATGCAATTTAATCCTATTTCCTTCCACCTCATTCTGTGAACATATCACAGTTCATTTTTTAATTTGAAAAAGTCAAAATAGAAACTTTGATATTTTATCTTTTCTGTTTTTTCTTTGTTGTACGATTCCACGTTGCATGCTGTATGCTGCAGATTGCACACCGACCATGCCGCTGTAGCAAGCCTCACAGCGAAAAACACTGGGCAGAAATTGCAAGATGCCACCTCGATCTTCTGTACGCACGCTGCGTACGTCATGCACAATGTGCATGCCACCTTATCCGCGACGAACACGAATTGCAGAGGTGTCCATGAGCACTCCGCCGGCCATCCACCATCGGAGACAAAATCCGTGGATGTTCCTCAAGGAATATGGTGTCACGATTTCACTCAGCTACGACAAAACTAGATGGAGACAAACTCCATTCAGGGCAGCGACAATAATCGTTGATCACGACTCAGTCATGATTTCGCCCAACAAAAATGAACAGAACCAAGCCATAATTTTGATTCAATGAAGAGGTAAGGTTTTAGGATTAATCATGCATTTAGAAACAACTACGCGCTTTAATACCAATATAGAAAATTCTAAATGCATTAAAGGTGAATTAAAATAAAAGTGGTAAAAACTTACAGCTATCTCCCGCAGATCCGTAATCGGCAATGGCAAAAACTCGTTGTCGGAAGAGCGATCACAGGATCGGAAAGCCCTCCTCAATTCCACAAACCAAATCCCACCGCCTTGGATATTTACCTCTTACTCTCGTCTCCAATACACCCTTGCAATTTCACACACCCCTGATCCTTGGACGCACCCCCTTTATTTAGGAAAATAAACCAGGGGCATAATGAACTTTTCCATTATGAGTAGTGGGGAACATGGGCCATGTTCCCACATCCCCACTATCCCTATTTCCAACACTATAAAGGCGATTACTGGGTATGTAATAAATTATGCGGAGGGTTGTGAGTGATGTAGATGAGATCTATCCCTCTCATATGACGGGAGTGACATCATGATTCTTGATAGAGTGAGACCACTAAGTGCATGGCCATGCCCAAGTGAGTCAATATGAGATATTGAGCTCATTTGATTAGAGTGAGTCTACTTGGAGTTCAAGATATAGATTGATTAGAGGATGACACGGTCTATACCTCAATTGATCAATCTAGATGTCAAGGATAGAAGGACATTGTTATATATTGTGAGAGTCACAATTAGTAGTCACAAGGTGATGTTGGATCTCAACATTCTTGTAACTTGGATAGTAATGATGTGTTGCTAGATACCGCTCATTACTTATGTTTCTAAATGTATTTAGGAACATTGCCAACGTTACAAGAACCTATAGGGTCACACACAAAGGGAAATTAGATGGAGATTAGGTTCATATGATGGACCAAGAGGATTAGGTTCATGTGATGAACCAAATTGGATTAAGAGTAATCCAAATTAGACTAATTGAGTTGGACTCAATTTGATTCATGTGTTGAATGAGTCTAATTTAGATTATGACTCATTGAATTAATTTAATTTAATGAATAGAGATTCATTAAATCAATTGACTTGAATCAATGGTTAGATTTGATCAACCATGGGGAATTTAAGTCAAGTTTGACTTGACATGAGAGGGAAGATGAAGGGTCAAGTTTGACTTGACCTTGACTTGACCAAAGCCACCTCATTTGTGAGCTGGCATAGGGGCGGCCAATGATGATGTGCCACATCATCAAGGCCACTTCATGGTGTGCCACCTCATGAGGAAAACCAAGAGCCATGACTCTTGGTATTCCATGGAGGTTTAAAACCTCTCCTTTAGTGGTCGACCACTTTAGATGTGATTGAATGCAATTGTTTGCTCAATTCAAGAGGTCATCTTCTTCCTCCTCTCTTCTTTCCTCTCTCTCTCATCCTTGCCGAGACTCCTTGGGGTGCTAGCACACTTTAAGATTTCCTCTCCATCTCTTGTTCGTGTGGATACTTCTAGAGGTGTGTCCACTTGAACACACTTGAGATCCGAAGAACCTAGGACGAGCGGGATTTGCGAAGGGCTTCGTTTCAAAGGTATACTCCTTAACATGTAGATCTAAAGTAGATCTAGAGTAGAAAACCAAGTACATGAAAATTTTATCTTCGCACAGATCTAGTGGCTAAGAACTTCAGGGTTTCCGCAACGCAATAAGTGGTTTTTGTGGCTTGAAAGTTCTAACAATGCAACCCATAGCTAGATACTTCCTGTTTACCCATAATGATCTGTGGCAGAATGATCTTGCGTAGATAGGGACCATGACATTTCAGACTGTCCAGAGTGATTTGTGGTATAGTGATCTCACGTAGTCCCTAACTATATAGCTAGATGTCTTGGTCACTTGTATTTCTTGTGGTGGAGCATAGCTCCTAGATATGATGGTTTGCTTGTGATTTTATCCTTGAGTTTTTATACCCTGGGCTGCCCACAGTGATCTATGGTAGAGTGATCTCATGTAGCTCATAGCTAGATAGCTATTTCCTGTCTACCCATATTGCTCTATGGTAAAGTGATCTCACGCAGACAGGGACCCTGATATTTTGGACTGCCCATAGTGATCTGTGGTAGAGTGATCTCACGCAGTCCCTAGCTAAAATAGTTAGATGTCTTGGTTACTTGCGGATTATTTGTAGTGGAGCGTTGCTCCTCACATATTGTGGATTGTTTGTGGTGGAGCATTGCTTCTACATACTGTGGATTGTTTGTGGTGGAGCGTTGCTCCCACATACTGTGGATTGTTCTTGGTGGAGCATTACTCTCACATACTGTGAATTATTGGTGGCGGAGCGTTGCTCGCATATAGGATGGATTGCTTGTGGTGGAGGGTTGCTCCTGTATATGATGTATTCTTGAGATGGAGCGATGCACTCACATTTGATGATCTATTACTGTTTTATTATACATGATTATACTATCACATATATTGCCTAGGTGTTACGAGTAGGTTTATTACTGATCCCTAGTGATTTACTGATCGTTATACCCTATGTGCTAGATCGGTACGAATATGTATGTTTATCATGTCATATATGATCATGTTCTTATTTCCCTACTGAGACTGTATATCTTTGATCATCTTACACTTTTATCCATGCACTATCATATTCTTATTACTCACTGAGTGATCCACACTCACCACCCTTTGTACTGATTTTTTTTCGCCAAGTAATAGGTGGATGATGGAGGAATTGCTTGGAGGATCCTAGCTATCAATCCCATGTCACATCTGAGATCAACTTTCCATGCTATTTCATATTAATCTATTGGTACTTTTTATTTGGATTTGGTATTGTGTTATGTAGTCTTGTTTATGGTTTTGAGCCTTGTGGCAACTTTTATTCGATTTGGGTTTTATTGCGGTGTAAGTCATGCCGGCATGTAGTAAGTTTATTATGTTGTGTTATTTTTATGTTTTGTTTTTATCTTCCGCTGTATTTTTGGTACAGCCGTGTAGGATGTTTATTATACAATTGTGTGATTATGTTCTTTTTGTTCCAACCATGTGGGCTGCGTATATAACTGTGTGATTGTGTATGTTCCAGCAGTGTGGGCTATGGATAGCTTGTTGAAGGTCCTATCCAATTTTTGTTGGACAACCTTACCCTCAGAGTGTGACAATTTATTGGTATCAGAGCCACAGGTTTATGAGACCTATTTTTTATGTTTCAAATTTCATGATTTGTTTTTTCGATATGACTTTTTCGGGTTTTGGAATCAGGAAGCTGTAGGACATCTTCAAGCTATAGGAAAATAAGGTATGTTTAGTGGTTATCATACTTACTTAGGTTCATTACCTTGTTTATTTATGTTGGATTGTATAGGTATTTCTATACTTGTATGCTAGGTATTCATTGACTTGGTGTTAGCATGGTGACACTTAGTGAGTCAACTTTATTTATAGTCATGGTCGAGGATAACCACGACGCAACTAGTTGACACTTTAGACTTGAACATGATACAGAGAATGTAGAATTTTCTATGGCACCAACTGATACCGAGTTAGGAAACAGGGGTTGGGTCCGTCAACAACTTATTGGAGATTAAAGTTTACAGTCTCAAGGGATACCACCAGTTATACCAACCCCAACTATTACCTTCTAGGTGGAAGATAGGACATGTATACCCTCGTTGGCTCAGCCAGTAGAGGATCGATCTAGCCTTGTTGACTTGAGTAATAAAGGATCAATTTACTCATGATAGTTCAGTCAGTAGAGGACCGATTTACTCATAATAGTTTTGTTAGTATAAAATCGACTTACTCTTGTTGGTTCGATCAGTAGAGGATCGACTTACTCTATTTCATAGAGATTTCGATCCTTGGATTCCTTGTATATGGTTAGATAACCTAGAAGGCATATTTGAGTAAATGACTTTTACAAATGTAGGAAAGGTCGATTTAGCTGCATACCATCTATGGGATTAAACCATTATGTGGTGGAAAATGTAGAGGATGACTTTCGGGAAAACAAAACATTACTTGTTGATGATTTTGAGATGCTCTAGAGAGATAGTATTTCTCTATATCTTTCTATATAGCATCATCAGGTGTTCTTGAAGCTGAAAAGGAGGAATCGAGGCATAATGGTTAACAAGGTGATGAGTAGTTGACTCGTCTAATGTTATTTCATGAGAGATCCTGATTCATGAACCTATCAGATATGGTTAGATAACCTCGATGGTGTATTGAGATAAATGACCCATAATGATGTGGAGAAGACGAAGTTATTTACTTATCACTTGCAAGATTATGACATTGCTTAGTGATAAGGTATAGAATATGATCTTTGAGAGGCAAAGCATCATTTTGTGTTGATTTTGAGATGTTAAGTGGAGCTAATATTTTGTTGCCTCCTTTTCTATTGCTCATGGCTAGAGCCCAAACCTTAAGTAGAGCAATTGTAGTATGATGGATTACAAGGCAATGGTTAGTTGACTCAACTAGCATTGTCTCCATCAAGTAGCTCAAAATCTTGACCACATGATCATTTATGTAAGATCTTGAAGTCTATATGTTAGAGCAGAGTGTTTGACCTTTTGTTGATATTTTTTGGAGGACATTTACAGACACGATAATGAGAGTTATGGAGATACCCTCTTAATGGTAGACTCTCAGTTAAGAGGTTAAGTGACCCTGTGGATTGTGTTGTGGGATTATCCAGGACATGGAGAGGACATGATGCAATTTGGGTAACCGTGGATCGGTTAACCAAATCTTCTCATTTTATATCGATCTATAGGATGGATTCTTAGGATCAATTAGCAGAGTTGTACTACAGAGAGATCACTAGACTTCGTGGTGTACCTCTTAGTATTATACCGAATAAAGATCCGTGAGTCATAACACGGTTCTGGCAGAGTTTATAGCAGACCATGAGCATAGAGTTCTGTTTTAGTACAACTTTTTACCTTCAGATAGATCGACAGTCTAAGCGCACTATATAGACGTTAGGAGATCTGTTGATAGTGTGTGTTATGGATTTCGAGAGGTAATTGATTTACCCATTGTTGGCTAGGCAGCAATGTGGGAGTAGCAGAAGCATGGTGAGCTCAAAACCCATAGAGTTATCACTATTTACATGGAAGGTAGATCATTAGTGGTTTCATAAGGGAACCTTAATCCCTTATGGTTGGAGATTTGTTATGATACTAGGATGGAGTAGTATATGGGTATGTTGTTTCGTTGTTACCCATAGAGGAGAATCCCTAAATTTGAGTAGTAAATTTTGGGACCAAATTTTTATTAATAGGGGAGAATGTAAGATATGACAATTAAATAATATGTGTTATTGGAGGAATAACCTTATAGAATTTTCTAGAAATTTTTAGAATTTTTTTGGAATTTAAATGGAGTCCATATAACACATTTAAGAGGATGAATCAATTAGGCTAGGAGAATGCCGGTTTAGAATAACCATTAAGTGAGGGTTGATTGAGGAGTTAACTTAGGCTTTAATGAATTTAAACCTAAGTTTATAAGTAGGGTTACTGTGCAAATTCCTGATTCTTTTCTTTTTCTACTCCCTCACTGCCGCACACCTCCTTACCCGATCCCCCTCCTCATCTTCTTCACCCGTGCCCTAACCTCCACCTCTTTACACTGGCACCGGTTGCCCAAGGCTTGATTCGATCGTCATCCTTTCGTTCCTGGCTGCAAACACTCACCAGAAGCCAAAGACATGAGCTCCTTTTTCAGCTGTTCCCTAGATTCTGATTTCCACCATCACTCGCTCTCGTGTTGTCACCGATCGTCGATCGCTAACGCATCCACACTAGTGCTCCACCTCCATTTGCTGCCATGGCAGCTACTGCTGGATTGATTGGACAACGCTTGCTGTGTCCGATCCACCCTCGCCCGATGGTGTCGGTGCCACAAGACTATCGCCGACCATTGTGGGAATCACTGATTTCCTCTTATGCCACCGTCGCCATCGCCTCGATGATGATGTCGTTGGTGCTGGTTCACAGTCAACACCGTCAGTCGTAGATGTGGCCGATCCTATGACAACCACGACTAGATGGCCAGCTTTCGGCTTTCCCTCCTCAGTGCGAGAGGCACCATGATCGTGGCTCTGCTAGCCATGTTGTTCACCATCATCAGCCGACCCTTCCCCTATGAAGTTTGCTATTCTAACCACGTGTGGGATTTCGACGAACTATTGCTAGGATATTTGGCATCCACCCATCACCTCTAAAGTAGTATATGTGACTTTACCATTTCTCCCCTTGGCTTCATTTTGAGAGCTAGGGTGTGAGGTTTTCTCTGGATTGTCATTGCAGCTCTAGTGATACTGTTCGCCGACGGTACAGAGCTTCGACCATCATCTTTTGGCCATAAAACCCCTCTGGTTGTTAGCCACCATTAGCCACCATGGATTTCATGAGTATGTGGACTGATTAGGTTAATTCAATTAGGGTTTCCAAATCCTAATTGGGATTGAGTTTGGTTATTCGAATTATAGTAGATTGGATTGATTTATATTTTATGTTGCAGAGTTTTGATTCGATTTAAAGCAGACTATTAGACTTGAAGATATTCAATGTGACTTACAATAAAGGCAGATACTTCTTTCTCGGCCTCTATAGTTCTTTGAACTTAGTGTATGAATTATCTTATGGATTAGTTTGCTTTATCTTGACTCCACTCGTATTTTATCTGCGTTTGATACTTATATGTTTGATATTTGTGATGATTTGTTTATTATCTATATAGTCTCATCTTTAGTTATTCTTACTCTATAGTGTACACATGTGTATGGTGTGTACTATAGGAGTTATCATGCGGATTATGCATTATTAGTGTGCACACGTGTATAGGTGTTGCTACGTATTGAGATATTGTTGATAGACACATGTTGGATCTTTTCATGCATATAGGTGTATGTGATTGATGGATCATGATTTTGGATCTATCATGTGTTGTGTGTGGATACATGTTAGGTGAGTATTATTGGAGGTATCCTATCGATTATACCTGTGTTGTGGTACATGTGTTTAATCTGTACTATTGGAGGTATCTAGTTGATTATACTTACGTTGAGTGTCCACACATGTCGGGTGTGTATTATTGGAGGTATCATGTTTATTATACCCGTATAGTGTGTGCACACGTGTCTAGTGTGTACTATTGGAGGATCATGTTGATTATATTATACCTATGTTGAGGGAGTTGTTGTATTGATGATCATCATATCAGTATCATGGTTATTTACATCATGTTCATCATTGCACTATATGCATGCTAACGACCATTGCTCCTTAGTGGTATGAGCTAATTTGACGACCATTGTTCCATTTCGATATGATCTAGCTTGACAACCTTTGCTCCCTATTGGAGTATAACTAAAAGCCTAGATTTTGCATAAACATTTATTTAGAAATAAAAGAATCACATTGGTCAAGTGTCTACATTTATACCAAATGTAGATGTTTAATTAATTTATATTGTAGATAACATAGTGTGTGGTATCACACACAGAAGATCGTGTTATCGATTCTTTATAAATTATAAATAGTAGCTCACGACTAAGATGGAAAGGAACAAACCATTGGAATAGTTATAGTGTAATTAGGTATTAGTTTATCTTGACTAATAGGTTACACTAGTACACTCTAAGTGTATTGAGCAGGACCATTTTAGGTAAGTTCTTTTTATACTGACTTAATAAAAGAACTAGACCTTAGTTATTATGGAAGTGTGTGCTCTTAATCCTAATATAATAACAAGCACATATATTTAGCATTTATTTCTTTGACTTATCAAAGGGTGAGTTTTAGCTCGATAAATCAAAATGCCCGATATGTTGGGAAATGGCGTTACTTATAGTGTGACTTGTTGATTATAGAAGGAAATTGTGTCCTAGTAATCTAGGTTGATAATGCCCCCAAGAGGAGCTCATAAGGATTGTCATGTTAAACCCTGCAGGTGGACTTAGTCCGACATGACGATAAGATTGAGTGGTACTACTCTTGGAACTAGATATTAATTAAGTGAGTTGTCAGTAACTCATTTAATTAATGGACATCTGATATCTTAAACACAGGGAGATTAACACACTCATAATAAGAAGGAGCCCAAAATGTAATTTGGGATTGGTGCGGTAGTTCAATAATAGTTCTTTAGTGGAATGAATTATTATTGATGAAATTAAGCTATGTGTTCGGGGCGAACACGGGATGCTTAATTTCATTGGGAGACCAAAATCAATTCCTCCTCTCGGTCCCTATCGTAATCTCTTAATTATAGAGTACTATACCCACCTATACCCACCTTCTTACTCATCCTATAGGGGCCGTGTAACGCTCGCCCCTCTTGCTAGTGGAGGCGGGGTTACTTTCTACATAACATATGTACATGAATTTCAAAAATAGCGGAAGTAATCATTTTTCATACGAGCATGCTTAGCATAGTTATGAACTTAAAGAGTCATAATATCCATTTCTAACATAAGCATAAGTAAAGTGATCATGCAAGTCATCAACATAAATTAAGCATAGTTCATATCAATCCTAAATCAACGTAAGCAGGTCTTTCTTTCTTAGCCAAGCTACCACCACACACATCTCCTGCCCCTCCTACTGCTCCTTTAGTTTATCCATCCTTTACCTTTATCTGTGGTACAAGGAAAGTAACTATAAGCACACAAGGCTTAGTGAGATTCTTTCCTACTCACAAAAAAAACACATGTCATAGCAAAATCATACAACATATAGCATGGACACATAAAACATCTAAACAACATATCATGCAAGAGTATCATATCACATTTTAACATAGCATAAAAGAGAACATCATATCATACCATATCATAGAATAAAAGAACATCATGTCATATCATATCATAACATAAAAGAAACATCATGTCATATCATATCATAACATAATTGAAAGCATCATGTCATATCATATCATAATGTAAAAGTAAGAATCATGACATATCATATCATAGCATAAAGAACATCATATCATAGCATAAGGAGAAACATCATATCATATCATAAACATATATGCAAGATGTCCTTTAAAACATGGGTAATATCATGTGCAAGATGCTTTTAAAAAAAACATATCATATAATACTTGAACATAATATCATCATGAGGGCTCGGCTTGTACCACATACATACATAAATGCGCGCAATAACTAGGATAGGGTAGCTAGCCCCGAACTACTAGGGAATTAGGTCCGTACTACGACTGTTGACCTAGGGGCGTACTAAGGAGCCCATCCCTTTTTACTAGACCCATTCATAGTCCATCGGCCTAGGGGCACTTATGGAGCCCACCCTTGATACAAGCCATACAAAGTAAAATAACATGTCGTATAATCATAGTATATCATGTTCATGTCATTCATAGCATATAATGTTCATGTCATTCAAAATTCATCATGTTCATGTCATTCATAACTTAACTTAGCATGAAAAGTGCTCTTAGTCCCACTTGATAGGGAAGCAACTCTTAGGCCTTTCACTTAGCATGTCATAAAGAGTGCTCTTAGTCCCAACAAATAGGGAAGCAACTCTTAGGCCTTTCACTTAGCATATCATAAAGAGTGCTCTTAGTCCCAACAAATAGGGAAGCAACTCTTAGGCCTTTACTTGTCATTTCATAAGCATACATACTTGAGAATATAGCACATCATAGGAGACATTTTAAATGCATGATTCATAAGCATACATAAATGAGCATATATCATATCATGGGAACATAATCATGCATGGAACATAAGTTAACATCTCCTAATTCATATCATGGCATGTGAAGCACATAAAGAGTCATAATTGGGTCTCAATCATCAACCTATCATAGGTAGCCGAAACATGCAAGGGATCACCTTTGTTGAAAGTAACATACAAGCATATGAACACTAAACCAATTTCATGACATTTATCATAAGGAACATTATGAGCATATTTAGTTTAGGTTCTAAGCTTCCTAGGTCTACAAATCATGTTGTAGCCGAAACATGCAAAGCCTAAACCTAGGTTACAAATAGCATATAAACATGTGAACCCTAAACCAATTTCATATCATTTATCATAAGGAACATCATGAGCATATTTAATTTAGGTTCTAAGCTTCCTAGGTCTACAAATCATATTGTGGCCAAAACATGCAAAGCCTAAACCTAGGTTACAAATAGCATATAAACATGTGAACCCTTAACTAATTTCATATCATTTATCATAAAGAACATCATGAGCATATTTAGTTTAGGTTCTAAGCTTCCTAGGTCTACAAATCATGATGTGGCCGAAAGTCATGAAGTGTGAAACTAAGTTCTAAACCAAAGACAAGCATAAGAATATCATGTTAACTTCATATCATATCATAGGGAAAAACATGAGCATGTTAGGGTTGAGTTTAAGCTTGCCTAGCCCTTTTTAATCCTATCTTGGCCGAAAGTTCAAAGCATGAGTACCTAGTTCTAACCAACATGAAATCATAAGTACATCAAGTTATCTTCATACCATATCATGAGAAAGATCATAAGTAAGTTGGATTTGTGTTTAAGTTTTCCTAGGCTTTTAAACTTGTCATGGCCGAAACCCTAAGGTGGGGTTCATCTAATTCTAAGTAACATACAAGCATGAAACACCAAGGAAACATTCATATCATGTCATAAGAAAGATCATAAACATGTTAGATTTGAGTTTAAGCTTTCCTAGGCATTTAATCTCCTCATGGCTGAAACCCTAAGGTGGGGTTCATCTAATTCTAAGTAACATACAAGCATGAAACACCAAGGAAATATTTATATCATGTCATAAGAAAGATCATAAACATGTTAGATTTGAGTTTAAGCTTTCCTAGGCATTTAGTCTCCTCATGGCCGAAACCCTAAGGTGGGGTTCATCTAATTCTAAGTAACATACAAGCATGAAACACCAAGGAAATATTCATATCATGTCATAAGAAAGATCATAAACATGTTAGATTTGAGTTTAAACTTTCGTAGGCATTTAGTGTCCTCATGGCCGAAACCCTAAGGTGGGGTTCATCTAATTCTAAGTAACATACAAGCATGAAACACCAAGAAAATATTCATATCATGTCATAAGAAAGATCATAAACATATTAGATTTGAGTTTAAACTTTCCTAGGCTTTTAAACTTGGCATGGCCGAAAGTTGCAAGAACCTTCCTAGGTTTTTAAGCCATTTAAATTTATGGAAAACCATGAGCTACTTGTACCACAAGTGTGGGAATACTCACATCCTTTCGCTTGTGGTTCCTAAAGAAAATTGTACCCTTGTGAGGAGGAAGAAGAGTGCTTCTCCTTCTAGCACTCCCTTTTTCTTCTCTTGTTTGGAAGGGGTAGATCTTGAAGGCTCCTTCTTGTGGATTAGTATTCTTAGGAAGAAAAACCTTAGGTGGATTTCGGAATTAGGGGAGGGAGAGCTTTAGGTTTTGGCAATGGTGAGGAAGAGGAAAAGAAGGAAGAAAAATGAAATCCCTTTCTTTCTTTCCTCCTTATGCTAAGTGGGAGGAAGAAGCAAAGATGAACTTTGCCTTCCCTTTCTCCTTAACTCATTTTTATTTTTCCCTAATGAGAAACATGTTCCATTCATCCCCTTAATTCTTCTAATCCCATCTCCTCCTTCATCCTCACGAAAATGAAAGGAAGAAAGAAGGGAAAGACAATTTGTCTTTTGCTTGTTCTTTTCTTAATCAAGAGAAGGAGGAAGAAAGCTACTTTATATTTTCTTATTTCCTTCTCTTAACCATACTCTTACTTTATCTAAAATTTCCATCCCCCTTTCAACTATAATTCATTATGGCCTATTGGTTATTCCATAACTCCTAAAGTTTGCCATTTAATTAAAAGGTTCAAGGTTCAATCCTTGACCTCACCTCTTTTCTTTTTATATCTTTTTGGTTCTATCTCCCTTTTTATTCTACAAAAAAAAGGATACTCACATATATATAACTACTAGATTTCGTGGGTGTTACAGTACCCCATACCTCATAGAAAGTTCATCCTCGAACTTAAAATAGCGACATCAGGTGGCACAGGACTTCCTGCTGAGTGCATCAGCCACTTTGTTCGCCTTTCCCGGATGATAAAAGATCTCGCAGTCATAGTCTTTGACTAGCTCGAGCCATCTACGTTGTCTTATATTCAGGTCTTTCTGTGTGAAGAAATATTTCAGAATCTGGTGGTCGGTATAAATCTTACACTGAGCTCCATATAAATAATGTCTCCATGTTTTGAGAGCAAAGACCACGACTGCTAGTTCTAGGTCATGAGTGGGGTAATTCTTTTCATGCTCTTTAAGTTGTCTAGAGGCGTAGGCAATGACCTTGCCGTCTTGCATGAGTACAGCTCCCAGTCCTAATATGGAGGCATCGCTGTACATATCGAAGCCTTTGTCACTTTCTGGAAGAGTAAGGATCGGAGCACTAGTCAGTCTCCTTTTCAATTCTATGAAACTCTTCTCGCAGTCATCTGTCCATTCATACTTTTTGTTCATCTTGGTGAGAACTGTCATAGGGGCTGCAATTTTGGAAAAGTCTTCTACAAATTTCTTGTAACAGCTTGCTAGCCCGAGAAAACTTCTGACTTCACTGGCATTCTTTGGCCTGTTCCAGTTACTTACAGCTTCGATCTTGCTCGGATCTACCATTACTCCGTCCTTGGAGATAACATGACCCAAGAATGAGATTCGATCGAGTCAGAACTCGCATTTGAAAAACTTTGCATATAGTTGTTTCTCTTGAAGGATCTACAGTACTGTGTTCAGGTGTTCGGCATGCTCTTCTTGGGTTCTTGAATAGATGAGAATATCGTCAATGAAGACAATCACAAATTTGTCGAGATATACCGTAAATACCCGATTCATCAGATCCATAAATGTAGCAGGAGCATTGGTTACTCCAAAGGGCATAACTATAAACTCATAGTGTCCGTATCTTGTTTGAAATGTCGTCTTCGGAATATCTCCCTGTTTCACTTTCACTTGATGATAGCCGGACCTTAGGTCAATATTTGAGAAAATGGTTACACCTTTAGTTGCTCGAACAGGTCGTCGATCCGTGGCAGAGGGTACCGATTCTTGATTGTCACGTTATTTAGCGCTCGGTAGTCTATACACATTCGCATAGACCCATCCTTCTTTTTCACGAACAGTACCGGAGCTCCCCATGGAGAGTTACTAGGACGAATAAGTCCCTTATCGAGTAACTCTGATAGCTGTCCCTGAAGTTCCTTCAACTCAGCCGACGCCATACGATAGGGTGCTTTAGAGATCGGTTTAGTACCAGGAATCAATTCGATCTCGAATTCTATTTCTCTATCAAGGGCTAATCCTGGTAGTTCATCGGGAAATACCTCTGGATAGTTCCATACCACCCGGACATCTTCTAGCTTCTGGTTCTCGGTTTGACTTGTGCCCACCATGTGTGCTATAAAGCCAGTACATCCTTTATCTAACATCTTCTGTGCCTTTATGGCTGATAATAATCCCTCAATTTCTTTCCTTGGTTCTCCAATAAATTTGAACATCATTTCGGCTTCAGGCTGGAAGACTACTTTTCTTTTACGGCACTCGATTGAAGCGCCGTACTTGCTCAGGAAATCCATGCCTAGTATACTATCATAATCTTGCATGTCAAGCACTATCAGATTACAGTAGAGTTCTCTGTCTGCGATTCTGATGGGTGCGGCTCGCAACATATGAGTAGATGGCATTACTTTTCCCAAGGGTAGGGTTGTTAAGAATTTGCCATTTAAAGCTTGTGGTGGTATCTCTAACTTCTTCATAAAGGGTGTAGAGACAAACGAGTGTGTCACCCCAGTATCAAATAACACATTAGCATATTTACTGAAAACACAGGCAGTTGACCTGTGACAACTGTAGAGGCACTCACCACATCATCTTTGGTAAGAGAGAAAACCCTGGCGTTCATCGTAGCTGGCGGGGCTTCCAATCTCCCTTGGCTAATCGGAGTTCCTTCAATGGCAGCCTGCATCAGGTGTAGCTGTGAGGGGGTACTCCTACTCTGGTTATTCTGCTGAGATGGTGTCTGGGACTGGGTGGGGCAGTCTCTGGCCATATGTCCTTCCCGTCCGCAGTTGTAACACTTTCTCGTACCCTTGTGGCATACTCCGGAATGCTGCTTCCCACAAATGGTACACTGAGGGTACTTAGGTTGCTTATTTGCTGGTCCTCCTTTAGTGCTGTTACATTGTTTCCTTTTTCCATTAGAGTTTCCTTTACAGCTCGTTTTGGTACCCTGAGATTTCTGTCATTCCGTCTGTGCCTGATTCTTATTCTCATTCATCACCTTCTGATAATGCTCGGTGATCAAGGCACTGCTGACCAGTTCTTCTGTAGTTTGCGATCTATTAATTCCGCCGGCCACATTCAGTGCTATCTCGGGTCGGAGCATCTTCAGCATCAGTCTAACCCTTTCTCTTTCCGTGCTGACTAACTCTAGGCAGAGGCGTGCAAGACGATTAAAGCGCTTCACTGCTTCGGTTATTGATAAGTCACATTGCCGGAATTCGGTGAACTCGTCGTAATGCCAGTTCGTCACTTGTATATGGAAGAATTCTTCGAAGAACTCTGTCTCGAAGTCCGTCCATTTCATCAGATTAATTTGTCTTTTAGCCTTAACTCTTTCCCACCACATTCTTGCATCTCCGGAAAAACAGAATGACACGCATTTGATCTTTTCCGATATGGGCCAGTCCAGCAATTCCACTATACTTTCCACAGTCTTGAACCAGGCCTGGGCATCCCATGGCTTACAAGTACCCGAGAAGTTCTCCGGCTTCAACCTTAGCCACTGTATTAAGTAGGTCTCCTGTCGGACCACTGGGGCAGGGGCTACTGGGGGTACTAGTGCAGCTATTGGTATGACGGGCACTGCATTCTGATTTCCTTGCTGATTCATTAGAGCAGTGATTACTTGTTGTTGTTCCGTGATCTGACGCTGGAGATCTGTGACTACCTAGGTCAGATCTGGTGGAGTCACTGTCTCATCGGCCCTGTTACCGCGTCTTCTAGCCATATCTATTTTCATAAATAGCAATAAGGCTAACATAAGTCTAGAGTCATCCCTACTTATATTCGTGCATATTAAATGTCGCTTATCATACATAAAGGAAATCCATATTAGTCATACTTAGGTTTATGGACACTAAAACATTTCTTATCATAGTAAGTACAGAAAGTCTTACTTGGAGCGACAGGATGGAGGCTTGGTGTGTGTGTAGTGGGAAGGCTAACCTTGCTCTGATACCAACCTGTAACGCCCGCCCCTCCTGCTAGTGGAGGTGGGGTTACTTTCTACATAACATACGTACATGAATTTCAAAAACAGCGGAAGTAATCATTTTTCATACGAGCATGCTTAGCATAGTTATGAACTTAAAGAGTCATAATATCCATTTCTAACATAAGCATAAGTAAAGTGATCATGCAAGTCATCAACATAAATTAAGCATAGTTCATATCAATCCTAAATCAACGTAAGCAGGTCTTTCTTTCTTAGCCAAGCCACCACCACACACATCTCCTGCCCCTCCTGCTGCTCCTTTAGTTTATCCATCCTTTACCTTTATCTGTGGTACAAGGAAAGTAACTATAAGCACACAAGGCTTAGCGAGATTCTTTCCTACTCACAAAAAAAAAACATATGTCATAGCAAAACCATACAACATATAGCATGGACACATAAAACATCTAAACAACATATCATGCAAGAGTATCATATAACATTTTAACATAGCATAAAAGAGAACATCATATCATACCATATCATAGCATAAAAGAACATCATGTCATATCAAATCATAACATAAAAGAAACATCATGTCATATCATATCATAACATAATTGAAAGCATCATGTCATATCATATCATAACGTAAAAGTAATCATCATGACATATCATATCATAGCATAAAGAACATCATATCATAGCATAAGGAGAAACATCATATCATATCATAAACATATAAGCAAGATGTCCTTTAAAACATGGGTAATATCATGTGCAAGATGCTTTTAAAAAAACATATCATATAATACTTGAACATAATATCATCATGAGGCCCGGCTTGTACCACATACATACATAAATGCGTGCAGTGTTGGTTGCTACTCGGAAAACCTAATGGTTCAACTGTACAAAAATTTTGTACAAAGGTCCGAACCTTTTCCTAGCTACCATGTGTTCTTTTAAATTAAACTTGGATCGCCTGCGGAACTTAACACGTTTGATCCAAAGTTTAATCTATTTGTTATTTTAGGTTTTGACTTGGATCTCCTGCGGAGCTTAACACGTTTGATCCAAATCACCTAGGTTATTAATTTCATTAAATATTAGTTTCCAAAATTGGCTCCTAGTACTGACGTGGCGAGGCACATGACCTTCTTGGATATGGGAACAACCACCACCGACTAGACAAAGCCTTTTAAGGAAAGTTAATATTTAATTTCCTTAAATAACTTTAGGTTAACCGAAAGGAACAATCAAATCACAAGAAAAAAAAACAAAGAACACAACATCGAAAACAAATTTGAAATACTAGAATCGTATGCCTCTTGTATTTGGTATTATTTCCAAAAATAACTAGTATAATGCGGAAAGGGAAAATACTAGTTATACCTTTTAGAAAGACCTCTTGATCTTCTACCGTATTCCTCTTCTAACCTCGGATGTTGTGTGGGCAACGATCTTCCAAGATGAGGACCACCTAGCACCTTCTTCTTCTTTCTTCAAGTTTCGGCCAAGCACAAAAATCCAAGGATGAAGAACTTTTTCCACCAACCAAGCTCCAAGGGATGCAAGCTTTCTCTCCTTCTTCTTCTTCTTCTCCAAGTAGTATCCGGCCACCACAAGAGCTCCAAGCAAAGGAGGGTTTCGGCCACCACAAAGAGGAAGAGAGGGAGAGAGGATGGCCGGCCACAACACCAAGGAAAAGAGGGAGAGAATAATAGAGGTTGTCTCTCATGAAGGCACTCCAACCCCCTCTTTTATATTCCTTAGCTTTGGTAAATATGGAAATTTAATTACAATAAAATTTCCTTAACTTTCCTTGACATGAATTAATTAAGAAAAATAAAACAAAATTTCCTAACTTATCATGTCATGGCCGGCCACCTTAATAAGAGCAAACAAGGCAATTTCAATCAACAATTAAAATTCCTTATTTGTCTTCAGAAATTAAAAAAAAATAAAATTTCCTTTAAAATCCCTTCATGGTTGATAAAAAGAAATTTCTATAATTTTAATTTTTCTACATGTGAATAATTTATAAAGAAGAAAAATAAAACATCTTTCCAATCTACAAATAAGGAAAGATATCTAATCTCTTTCTTTAATCTTTTGTAGATCCTTTTAAAAGAGATATTTTAATTTTTAATCTTTCCAATAAATTATATCTTTCACATAAGAAAATTTTAAAATTAAAATTCTTTTTAATTTAATGGGGGCCGGCCACCTAAGCTTGAGTTCAAGCTAGGGCCGGCCACCCATGAACCAAGGCTTGGCCGGCCCTAGCTTGAACCATAAGCTAGCTTGGCCGACCCCTACATCATGGGTACGAAGGTGGGTATAGGTGGGTATAGTACTCTATAAATAAGGGACTATGATAGGGACCGAGAGGAGGAATTGGTTTTGGTCTCCCAATAAAATTAAGCATCCCGTGTTCGCCCCGAACACAACTTAATTTTATCAATAACAATTCATTCCACTAGAGAACTATTATTGAACTACCGCACTAATCCCAAATTATATTTTTGGGCTCCTTCTTATTATGAGTGTGTTAGTCTCCCTGTGTTTAAGATGTCGAATGTCCACTAATTAAGTGAGTTACTGACAACTCATTTAATTAATATCTTAATCCAAGAATAGTACCACTCAACCTTATCGTCATGTCGGACTAAGTCCACTTGCAGGGTTTAACATGACAATCCTTATGAGCTCATCTTGGGGACATTATCAACCTAGATTACTAGGACACAGTTTCCTTCTATAATCAACAACACACACTATAAGTGATATCATTTCCCAATTTATCGGGCTTATTGATTCATCGAACTAAATCTCACCCATTGATAAATTAAAGAAATAAATATCAAATATATGTGTTTGTTATTATATTAGGATTAAGAGCACACACTTCCATAATAACTGAGGTCTTTGTTCCTTTATAAAGTCAGTATAAAAGAAACGACCTCAAATGGTCCTACTCAATATACTCTAAGTGTACTAGTGGAATTATATAGTTAAGATAAACTAATTCATAATTACACTACGACCTTCAAATGGTTTGTTCCTTTCGATTTTGGTCGTGAGCTACTGTTTATAATTTATAAGGTACTAATAACATCATCTTCTGTATGTGGCACCACATACTATGTTATGTACAATTTAAATTAATTGAACAACTACAACTAAATGTAGACAATTTGACCAAATGTGATTCTTTATTCAAAATAAATGTTTACAAATGCTTAGGCTTTCAGTATACACTCTAACAATCTCCCACTTATACTAATGACTAAGCTGCCATATCTTCTGCCATACATCTGATTCCCATTCCTTTCACATGTCGATCGAAAACTTTTGCCGGAAGGGCCTTAGTGAAAGGATCTGCCAGGTTATTTGCTGATGCAATCTTGACGATGACAACTTCTCCTCGCTTCACGATATCTCGTATCAGGTAGTACTTGCGCTCTATATGTTTACTTGCCTTATGGGCTCGTGGTTCCTTCGAGTTTACAACTGTACCGCTATTATCACAATAAATTGTGATGATTTTGGGCAAACCAGGAATCACATCTAAGTCCATTAGAAAGTTCCTGAGCCATACTGCTTCTTTAGCCGCCTCAGAGGCTGCTACATACTCTGCTTCCATGGTTGAGTCTGAAACGCATTTCTGCTTAACACTCCTCCATGCAATGGCTCCACCTCCTAAAGTAAACACATAGCCTGATGTAGACTTACTGTTGTCCCTATCTGATTGGAAATTTGAATCCGTGTAACCCACAGGGAGCAAATCGTCTGCTTGGTAAACTAGCATATAATCTCTAGTCCTTCTTAGGTACTTTAATATATGCTTTACCGTAGTCCAATGTCCTTGTCCAAGGTTACTCTGATATCTGCTAACCATGTCCACGGAAAAACAGATATCAGGTCTCGTACAAAGCATTGCATACATTAGGCTTCCTACACTCGAAGCATAAGGAATTGCTTTCATGTCCTCTATCTCCTTTGATGTCTTCGGAGACATCTCTTTAGATAGAGCTACTCCATGCCTAAAAGGTAAGAAACCTTTCTTGGAATCCTGCATGCTAAAATGAGCAAGGATTGTATCTATATATGAAGTTTGGGACAAACACAACATTCTTTTCTTGCGATCCCTTATAACTTTGATCTCAAGAATGTGTGCACAATCTCCTAAGTCCTTCATATCAAATTGTTTGGACAACCATACCCTTACGTTCGATAATACCTTGACATTGTTGCCAATTAACAAAATATCATCTACGTATAGTACAAGAAATACCACCACATTTCCGTTACACTTCTTGTATACACAAGACTCATCCGGACACTGAATAAATCCATATGACTGGATTACTTCATTAAACCGGATGTTCCAAGACCTTGAAGCTTGCTTCAGTCCATAAATGTACCGATTGAGCTTGCACACTAGATGCTCTTTGCCTTTTTCAATAAACCCTTCTGGTTGCTTCATATGGATGTTCTCTTCAAGACTTCCATTAAGGAAAGCTGTCTTGACATCCATTTGCCAAATCTCATAATCCATATGAGCAGCAATGGATAAGAGTATCCGGATAGACTTAAGCATGGCTACTGGTGAAAAGGTCTCCTCATAATCGATTCCCTCTTTCTGAGTGTACCCTTTCGCAACAAGCCTAGCTTTGAAGGTTTCTACCTTCCCGTCTGTCCCTCTTTTCCTTTTGTAGATCCACTTGCATCCAACGACTTTTACACCATCAGGTGGTTCTACGAGCTCCCAGACCTTATTAGAGTACATAGACTCTATTTCAGAATTCATTGCCTTTTGCCAAGATGCTGCATCTATATCTTGGAGTGCTTCGTCATATGTTCGGGGATCAGGTTCATGTTTACTCGGGATCAAGTCCGAAGACTCTCCCAAAAACATGAATCTATCAGGCTGCCTAACAACCCTCCCACTACGACGAGGTACTTCATCTTGTGGTAGTCTGTGGTTGTTTATCATGTGTGACACGTGTTGCAGTCTCTTGTGGTACTTCATCTTGTACTGTTGGTACTAAGGTAGACGTGTCCAATCTTAGTTCTTCTAAAACAACTTTGCTACTGGGCTTGTGATCCATTATATAGTCCTCTTCTAAAAACTGGGCATTGGTGCTAACAATGACCTTCTGGTCTTTAGGACTATAAAATAAACCACCTTTCGTTCCTCTGGGATACCCCACAAACACGCGAACTTCTGTACGAGATTCTAACTTATCAGCATCTGGTTTCACCACATGTGCTGGACTACCCCAAATCCGAATATGTCTTAGACTGGGCTTTCGCCCATTCCACAATTCTGTGGGAGTAGAAGAAACTGATTTAGAAGGTACTAAGTTCAGAATGTACACTACTGTTTCCAGAGCGTATCCCCAAAACGAATTTGGTAATTCTGAATAACTCATCATCGATCTAACCATTTCCATAAGAATTCTATTCCTTCGTTCTGCCACACCATTCTGTTGGGGTGTACCAGGTGCGGACAGTTGGGATTGAATCCCGGCCTCTAATAAGTAATTCCTAAACTCTCCTAAGAGATATTCGCCACCACGATCAGACCGTAGTGTCTTGATACTTTTACCTAGTCGTTTCTCCACATCAGCTTTGTACTCTTTGAACTTATCAAAGCACTCGGACTTGCGGCGCATTAGGTAAATGTATCCATATCTTGAATAATCGTCTATAAAAGAGACAAAATATTCAAAACCACCTCTTGCCTGGACAGACATAGGATCACACAAATCAGAGTGAACCAATTCTAACACTTCTTTGGCTCTATACCCCTTGGCCTTAAAAGGCCTCTTGGTCATTTTACCTTCTAAGCAAGATTCACAAGTTGGAAAATTTTTCAACTCTAATGAACCCAAAAGTCCATCGGCCATAAGCCTCTGAATCCTACTTAAGTTAATATGACCAAGCCTTAGATGCCAAAGATATGCTTGGTTCATTTCTGAAGGTTCTTTTCTCTTATTAGAGTTAGAAGATGAGTTATAAATTTTCATGTTTTTCTTTGTGGGAGAAATTGGATTTAAAGTATACAAATTGCCAACTAATGCACCAGAACAGATAATCACTTTATTTCTCTTAATAATTACATCATTACTAAAAGAAACTGAATATCCATCCAAAAATAGTTTAGAAACTGAAATTAAATTCTTTCTAAAACTGGGTACATAAAGACAATTTCTTAAAACTAAATTTCTATTTCTATTAAAAGATAAGTAGACGTCTCCCACTGCAACAGCCGCCACCTTAGTAGCATTGCCCATGTAGACGGTAATCTCTCCTTCAGTTAGTCGTCGGGTTTCCTGGAACCCCTGCAAGGAATTACAGAAATGATCAGTGGCTCCCGTATCTACACACCAGGTGCTGGTAGATAACACCGCTAAACATGTTTCAACAACTAGAGCATGAGATATACCTTTGTTGTTCTGATTCCTACGAGGACAGTCCGCCTTCCAATGCCCTGACTGCTTGCAGGCACTTGCCCTTCGACTTCTTCATTCCAGCTTTAGGTCCTGTACTCTGAGATTTATTCACTTTTTTTGCTGAACCAACTTATTTCTTCTTCTTCTTTCCTTTCGGTTTAGAAGTAGAACCATTTTCAGTATAGTGAATATGAGAATTGTGACGAAACAATCCTTCTGCTGCCTGAAGTTCTGTCACTAGTTCCGCCAATGAATATACCCTTTTGTTCATATTGTAATTCAGGCGAAATTACTCAAAACTTCTAGGTAGTGTTTAGAGGATCATATCGATCTGGGTTTCCCCATCAATTTCTCCTCCAAGGATCTGTATTTCGTTCAGATAAGCCATCATCTTTAGGATATGATCCCTCACAGGAGTACCTTCTTGCATGGTGGCTGTCATTATCTTTCTCATGGCTTCTTGTCTAGAAGTCCGATCCTGATGACCAAAGAGTTCCTTGAGATTGTTCATAATATCATAAGCTGTTGGTAAATCTTGATACTGATGTTGTAATACATTTGACATTGAAGCCAAAATGTAACACCACGCCATCTCATCCGCCTTTACCCATTTCTTATGATATTCAATCTCCTCTTGGATAGATTCACCAGTGGGTGCATCAGGACAAGGCTCAATCAGTACAAACTTATAGCTTTCAGCAGTAAGAACAATGTCCAGGTTCCTTTTCCAATCTATGTAGTTAGGACCAGTAAGTCTATTCTGTTGTAGTATGATGGACAGTGGGTTGAAAGTCATCCTAAGAATCACAAATAACTTTTGGTTAGAACTCTAAATTTAGAATAATATTGATTCCTCAAACAATACTATTTTAAATTAACCAACACCTCAAAACACCGCGAATATTGTATGCCACGATAGTGTGGACGTATACAAATTCAGCATTCGTAAAAGGAGGGTTTATCCCATTAATTTTATTATCTTGTCAACCTAACTTTTTGACAATAAAAATTAATAGTTGGTATCCTTTGGTCACACGAATAATAGCAGTGACTACGATGGGGAGGATACTATTAAACGTGCCTAAGTGTATACCACTACTTGACACTAAGTTCATTAATAAGATTGTGCCCCTTCCGATGGGGAAGATCACACACTCTTAATTAACTTCCTATAGTCATCCAAAATAGAAATTTGTTCTAGTGATCCACAAACAAGCTCATCCGATATGGAGGAAGGCACTCAGAGCCAACACGCAAGCTTGTTTGCATCACTTACAAACCAGTAATGGAGACCGTGGAATTTATTTAAAATCTCTCACCCACTTAGTTATTTATAAATGAGAAATTTTAACTATGCTAGCCTACTAAACATGTATACTAACATGCACACACAGCACAATATAAAAGCAATAAATAGAAAATCTAATTTTCAACTATTATGGCTTTTATCTATTGTTGTCCTCCGTGTGTCGCCAACCCTAGCTGCTGCCATCTTTGGCCACCGCCACCGGGTCTTGCTGTCGCATCCATCTTGCTCCTTGTTCCGCTATGCCTCTGGTCCTCAAAAAGGTTCCACGCCTTACAAGATTCGATCCGCGACATAAATAGAATTTTACATTTTTCGATCCTATATTCCTCGAAGAAATGTACATGTAAACTAGATCGAACATAAAATAAAAATTTACATCCATCGATCCTATATTCCATAAAAGGAATGTACATGTACCTAGATTAAAAATAAAATTCTAATAAAACTAAATACAGCTCCTTCTATATTTTATAATACAATCATGCACACACATAAAATTGCCCTTGACATGTCCAAGGGTCCAATCACACACATAAAAAAAAACTATAAGCCATAATAGTTGGATCCTACATCCACAAATTAGCACATCCTACTATTAACCTGCCTAAATTATGTATGACATGTGCATAATTAAATTAATACCAAATACACTGAGACAAAACCCTAGCTCTGATACCAATTGTTGGTTGCTACTCGAAAAACCTAATGGTTCCACTGTATAAAAATTTTGTACAAAGGTTTGAACCTTTTCCTAGCTGCCATGTGTTCTTTTAAATTAAACTTGGATCGCCTGCGGAACTTAACACGTTTGATCCAAAGTTTAATCTATTTGTTCTTTTAGGTTTTGACTTGGATCTCCTGCGGAACTTAACACGTTTGATCCAAATCACCTAGGTTATTAATTCCATTAAATATTAGTTTCCAAAATTGGCTCACAGTACTGACGTGGCGAGGCACATGGCCTTCTTGGATATGGGAACAACCACCACCGACTAGACAAAGCCTTTTAAGGAAAGTTAATATTTAATTTCCTTAAATAACTTTAGGTTAACCGAAAGGAACAATCAAATCACAAGAAAAAAAAACAAAGAACACAACATCGAAAACGAATTCGAAATTCTAGAATCGCATGTCTCTTGTATTTGGTATTATTTCCAAAAATAACTAGTATGATGCGGAAAGGAAAAATACTAGATATACCTTTTAGAAAGACCTCTTGATCTTCTACCGTATTCCTCTTCTAACCTCGAACGTTGTGTGGGCAACGATCTTCCAAGATGAGGACCACCTAGCACCTTCTTCTTCTTCCTTCAAGTTTCGGCCAAGCACCAAAAATCCAATGATGAAGAACTTTTTCCACCAACCAAGCTCCAAGGGATGCAAGCTTTCTCTCCTTCTTCTTCTTCTCCAAGTAGTATCCGGCCACCACAAGAGCTCCAAGCAAAGGAGGGTTGGGAGAGAGGATGGCCGGCCACAACACCAAGGAAAAGAGGGAGAGAATAATAGAGGTTGTCTCTCATGAAGGCACCCCAACCCCCTCTTTTATATTCCTTAGCTTTGGTAAATAAGGAAATTTAATTACAATAAAATTTCCTTAACTTTCCTTGACATGAATTAATTAAGAAAAATAAAACAAAATTTCCTAACTTATCATGTCATGGCCGGCCACCTTAATAAGAGCAAACAAGATAATTTCAATCAACAATTAAAATTCCTTATTTGTCTTTGAAAATTTTAAAAAAATAAAATTTCCTTTAAAATCCCTTCATGGTTGATAAAAAGAAATTTCTATAATTTTAATTTTTCTACATGTGAATAATTTATAAAGAAGAAAAATAAAACATCTTTCCAATCTACAAATAAGGAAAGATATATAATCTCTTTCTTTAATCTTTTGTAGATCCTTTTAAAAGAGATATTTTAATTTTTAATCTTTCCAACAAATTATATCTTTCACATAAGAAAAATTTAAAGTTAAAATTATTTTTAATTTAATGGGGGTCGGCCACCTAAGCTTGGGTTCAAGCTAGGGCCGGCCACCCATGAACCAAGGCTTGGCCGGCCCTAGCTTGAACCACAAGCTAGTTTGGCCGGCCCCTACATTATGGGTATGAAGGTGGGTATAGGTGGGTATAGTACTCTATAAATAAGAGGCTACGATAGGGACCGAGAGGAGGAATTGGTTTTGGTCTCCCTATAAAATTAAGCATCCCGTGTTCGCCCCGAACACACAACTTAATTTTATCAATAATAATTCATTCCACTAGAGAACTATTATTGAACTACCACACCAATCCCATATTACATTTTTGGGCTCCTTCTTATTATGAGTGTGTTAGTCTCCCTGTGTTTAAGATGTCGAATGTCCACTAATTAAGTGAGTTACTGACAACTCATTTAATTAATATCTTAATCCAAGAATAGTACCACTCAACCTTATTGTCATGTCGGACTAAGTTCACCTGCAGGGTTTAACATGACAATTCTTATGAGCTCATCTTGGGGACATTATCAACCTAAATTACTAGGACACAGTTTCCTTCTATAATCAACAACACACACTATAAGTGATATCATTTCCCAATTTATCGGGCTTATTGATTCATCGAACTAAATCTCACCCATTGATAAATTAAAGAAATAAATATCAAATATATGTGTTTGTTATTATATTAGGATTAAGAGCACACACTTCCATAATAACTGAGGTCTTTGTTCCTTTATAAAGTCAGTATAAAAGAAACGACCTCAAATGGTCCTACTCAATACACTCTAAGTGTACTAGTGTAATTATATAGTTAAGATAAACTAATTCATAATTACACTACGACCTTCCAATGGTTTGTTCCTTTCCATTTTGGTCGTGAGCTACTGTTTATAATTTATAAGGTACTGATAACATCATCTTCTGTATGTGGTACCACATACTATGTTATCTACAATATAAATTAATTGAAAAACTACAACTAAATGTAGACATTTTGACCAAATGTGATTCTTTATTCAAAATAAATGTTTACAAAAGCTTAGGCTTTCAGTATACACTCTAACATACAATCCCTAGGACAGGATAGCTAGCCCCGAATCTACTAGGGAACTAGGTCCGTACTACGACCGTCGACCTAGGGGCATACTAAGGAGCCAATCCCTTTTTACTAGACCCGTTCATAGTCCGTCAGCCTAGGGGCGCTTATAGAGCCCACCCTTGGTACAAGCCATACAAAGTAAAATAACATGTCGTATAATCATAGTATATCATGTTCATGTCATTCATAGCATATAATGTTCATGTCATTCATAATTCATCATGTTCATGTCATTCATAACTTAACTTAGCATGAAGAGTGCTCTTAGTCCCACTTAATAGGGAAACAACTCTTAGGCCTTTCACTTAGCATATCATAAAGAGTGCTCTTAGTCCCAACAAATAGGGAAGCAACTCTTAGGCCTTTCACTTAGCATATCATAAAGAGTGCTCTTAGTCCCAACAAATAGGGAAGCAACTCTTAGACCTTTACTTGTCATTTCATAAGCATACATACTTGAGCATATAGCACATCATAGGAGACATTTTAAATGCATGATTCATAAGCATACATAAATGAGCATATATCATATCATGGGAACATAATCATGCATGGAACATAAGTTAACATCTCCTAATTTATATCATGGCATGTGAAGCACATAAAGAGTCAAAATTGGGTCTCAATCATCAACCTATCTTAGGTGGCCGAAACATGCAAGGGATCGCCTAGGTTGAAAGTAACATACAAGCATATGAACCCTAAACCAATTTCATGACATTTATCATAAGGAACATTATGAGCATATTTAGTTTAGGTTCTAAGCTTCCTAGGTCTACAAATCATGTTGTAGCCGAAACATGCAAAACCTAAACCTAGGTTACAAATAGCATATAAACATGTGAACCCTAAACCAATTTCATATCATTTATCATAAGGAACATCATGAGCATATTTAGTTTAGGTTCTAAGCTTCCTAGGTCTACAAATCATGTTGTGGCTGAAACATGCAAAGCCTAAACCTAGGTTACAAATAGCATATAAACATGTGAACCCTAAACCAATTTCATATCATTTATCATAAGAAATATCATGAGCATATTTAGTTTAGGTTCTAAGCTTCCTAGGCCTACAAATCATGATATGGCCGAAAGTCATGAAGTGTGAAACTAAGTTCTAAACCAAAGACAAGCATAAGAATATCATGTTAACTTCATATCATATCATAGGGAAAAACATGAGCATGTTAAGGTTGAGTTTAAGCTTGCGTAGCCCTTTTTAATCCTATCTTGGCTGAAAGTTCAAAGCATTAGTACCTAGTTCTAACCAACATGAAATCATAAGTACATCAAGTTATCTTCATACCATATCATGAGGAAGATCATAAGTAAGTTGGATTTGTGTTTAAGTTTTCCTAGGCATTTAGTCTCCTCATGGCCGAAACCCTAAGGTGGGGTTCATCTAATTCTAAGTAACATACAAGCATGAAACACCAAGGAAATGTTCATATCATGTCATAAGAAAGATCATAAACATGTTAGATTTGAGTTTAAGCTTTCCTAGGCATTTAGTCTCCTCATGGCCGAAACCCTAAGGTGAGGTTCATCTAATTCTAAGTAACATACAAGCATGAAACACCAAGGAAATATTCATATCATGTCATAAGAAAGATCATAAACATATTAGATTTGAGTTTTAAGCTTTCCTAGGCATTTAGTCTCCTCATGGCCAAAACCCTAAGGTGGGGTTCATCTAATTCTAAGTAACATACAAGCATGAAACACCAAGGAAATATTCATATCATGTCATAAGCAAGATCATAAACATGTTAGATTTGAGTTTAAGCTTTCCTAGGCATTTAGTCTCCTCATGGCCGAAACCCTAAGGTGGGGTTCATCTAATTCTAAGTAACATACAAGCATGAAACACCAAGGAAATATTCATATCATGTCATAAGAAAGATCATAAACATGTTAGATTTGAGTTTAAACTTTCCTAGGCTTTTAAACTTGGCATGGCCGAAAGTTGCAAGAACCTTCCTAAGTTTTTAAGCCATTTAAATTTATGGAAAACCATGAGCTACTTGTACCACAGGTGAGAAAATACTCACATCCTTTCGCTTGTGGTTCCAAAAGAAAATGGTACCCTTGTGAGGAGGAAGAAGAGTGCTTCTCCTTCTAGCACTCCCTTTTTCTTCTCTTGCTTGGAAGGGGTAGATCTTGAAGGCTCCTTCTTGTGGATTAGTATTCTTAGGAAGAAAAACCTTAGGTGGATTTTGGAATTAGGGGAGGGAGAGCTTTAGGTTTCGGCAATGGTGAGGAAGAGGAAAAGAAAGAAGAAAAATGAAATCCCTTTCTTTCTTTCCTCCTTATGCTAAGTGGGAGGAAGAAGCAAAGATGAACTTTGCCTTCCCTTTCTCCTTAACTCATTTATATTTTTCCCTAATGAGAAACATGTCCCATTCATCCCCTTAATTCTTCTAATCCCATCTCCTCCTTCATCCTCACGAAAATGAAAGGAAGAAAGAAGGGAAAGACAATTTGTCTTTTGCTTGTTCTTTTCTTAATCAAGAGAAGGAAGAAGAAAGCTACTTGATATTTTCTTGTTTCCTTCTCTTAACCATACTCTTACTTTATCTAAAATTTCCATCCCTCTTTCAACAATAATTCATGATGGCCTATTGGTCATTCCATAACTCCTAAAGTTTGCCATTTAATTAAAAGGTTCAAGGTTCAATCCTTGACCTCACCTCTTTTCTTTTTATATCTTTTTGGTTCTATCTCCCTTTTTATTCTACAAAAAAAAGGATACTCACATATATATAACTACTAGATTTCGTGGGTGTTACAGGTCAAGCTAGCTTGGAGTCCAAGCTAGGGCTGGCAAAAGGCATGGTTCATGGGTTCATGAGGTGGTCGGCCCTAGCTTGAACCCAAGCTTAGGTGGCCGACCCTATTAAAATAAAAAGGAATTTTAATTTTTAAAATTTTTCTTATGTGGATTCCATGGTTTTAAAAGAGAGTTTAAAATTTAAATCTCTTCTTTTATAGCTTTCTACAAAAGATTAAGAAAAGATTTGAAATCTTTCCTTATTTGTAGATTGAAAGGTAGATTTTAATTTTGAGAAAACTTTCCTTTTTTAACCATGTTCATGATTTAAAAGAGAGTTTAAAAATTAAATATTCTCTTTTATTAGTTTCTACAAAAGATTAAGAAAAGATTTGATATCTTTCCTTATTTGTAGATTGAAAGGAGATTTTAATTTTTAGAGATAACTTTCCTTTTTGGAAATCTTCCACATGTTTAAAAGAAAGATTTTAATTTATAAAATTTCCTTTTTACAAACCACCATGAAAGGAAAAATTATTATAGAATTTTTTTATAAATTTCCGGAAATAAATTAGGAAGTTTTAATTCTTGTGTGAATTAAACTTTCCTTGATTGGGGATTAAAAGTGGCCGACCATTATAATTAAGAAAAGAAAATTGTTTTTAATCAATTAAAATTTCTTTTTCATGGAAAAGGAATTAAGGAAGTTTTTATTAAAATTTCCTTATTTTCCAAGACTAAGGAATATAAAAGAGGGAGTAGAGGTGCCTTCATGGCTAATAACCTCTATTCTATTTTCTCCTCTCTTTTTCTCCTTGGGTGTGGCCGGCCCCTCCTCTTTCTCTCTTCTCCTTCTTGTGGCCGAAACCTATTCATTGGTGGAGTTTCTTTGGTGGCTGGATCAAGCAAGGAGAAGAAGGAGAGAAAGGAAGCCTTGTTTCTAGCATCCCTTGGAGCATTGGTGGTGGCCGAACCTCTTCATCTTTGGAGGAGCTCTTGGTGGTCGAAACCTAGAAGAAAGAAGAAGGAGTTTTAGTGGTTCTCATCTCGGTAGATCGTTTCCCACACAACGTCCGGGATAAGAAGAGGAATACGGTAGAAGATCAAGAGGTCGTTGCATACAAAGGAAGGTATAATTAGTAATTAATTTCCGCATCATACTAGTTGTATTTCTTTTGTATGAATTCTAAACACAAGAGGCATTAGATTCTAGAGTTTTTAGATTTGTTTCGAAGTTCTGTTTCTTTTATTTTATTTTTAGAATTTGTGATTCGATTGTTCTTTTTGGTTAAACCTAGAGTTATTTAAGGAAATTAAATATTAGCTTTCCTTAAAAGGCTTTGTCTAGGCGGTGGTAGTTGCTCCCATATCCAAGAAGGCCATGTGCCTCGCCATGTAGTCCTGGAAGCCAATTTTGGAAATTAATATTTAATGGAATTAATAACATAGGTGGATTTGAATCAATAGTGTTAAGTTCCGCTTGCGATTCAAATCTAAACCATCAAGAACAGATATAAGTTAAATTTGGAATCAATGATGTTAAGTTCCGTTTGTGATTCCTAATTTAACTTCTAAAGAACACAATAGGTTATTTAAGGAAAGGTTCGACACTTGTACAAAATTTTTGTATAGTGAAATCGGTACAATTTTCCTAGGACTAACCAACACTCCCATGTGGTATGAGCTAGTTTGACGACTATTGCTCCCTTACAGAATGAGCTAGTTTGATGATCGTTGCTCCGTTATGGTATGAGTTAGTTTGACGACCATTGCTCCCATGTGGTATGAGCTAGTTTGACGATCATTACTCTCTTATAGTCAGAGTCAGTTGACAGTGATTGTTATACATTTGGATCTGCATGTCTCCTATTGACCAAGGCTCCCTCTCATTATAGATTGAGGTTAGAGCTAGTCAACAGTGAGTGTTGTATCCTGGCCATAGTGATCTATAGTAGAGTGACCTCACGCAGCCCATAGCTAGATAGCTACTTCCTATCTGCCCACAGTGATCTGTGGCAGAGTGATCTCACCAGATAGGGACCTTAACATTTTGAACTGCCCACAATGATCTGTGGTAGAGTGATCTCACGTAGTCCTTAGCTAGATAGCTAGATATCTTGGTTTCTTGTATTTCTAGTGGTGGAGTAAAGCTCTCATATATGATAGTTTGCTTGTGGTTTTATCCTTGGGCTATTATATCTTGGGCTGCCCATAATGATCTATGGTAGAGTTATCTTGCACAACCCGTAGCTAGAGAACTTATTCCTATCTGCCCACAGTGATTTGTGGTAAAATGATCTCGTACAAATAGGGACCTTGACATTCCGGACTACTCACAATGATTTATGGTAAAGTGATCTTGCGCTGTCCCTAGCTAGACAACTAGATGTCTTGGTCACTTGTAGATTGTTTGAGATGGAGTGTTGCTCCCACATATTATGGATTATTTGTGGTGGAGTGTTTCTCTCATATATTACGTATTTTTTGTGGTAGAGCGTTGCTCCCACATACTATGGATTGTTTGTGATGGAGTGTTGCTCTCACATACTGTGTATTGTTGGTCATGGAGCGTTGCCCCCACATACAATGGATTGCTTGTGGTGGAGGGTTGCTCCCACATATGACGTATTCTTGAGGTGGAGTGATGCTCTCACATTTGATGATTTATTACTAATTTTTTATACATGATTATACTATCACATATATTGGATAGGTGTTACGAGTAGATCTATTGCTGATCCCTAGTGATTTACTGATCATTATACCCTATGTGCTAGACCGGTACGAGTATGTATGTTTATCATGTCATATATGATCATGTTCTTATTTTCCTACTGAGACTGTATATCTTTGATCGCCTTACACTTTTGTCCATTCACTACCATGTTCTTATTACCAGCTTAGTGATCCGCACTCACCACCCTTGTACTGATTTTTCTTTCTCCAAGTAACAGGTAGATGATGGAGGAGTTACTTGGAGGATCCTAGTTGACAGTCCCACGTCACATCTTAGATCAGCTTTCCATGCTATTTTGTATTACGCTATTGGTACTTTGTATTTGGATTTAGTATCGTGTTATGTAGTCTTGTTTATGGTTTTGAGCCTTGTAACAACTTTTATTCTGTTTAGGTTTTATTATGGTATAAGTCATGATGACATACAATCAGTTTATTATGTTGTGTTGTTTTTATGTTTGGTTTTTATCTTCCACTGTATTTTTAGTATAGTCGTGTGGATTGTTTATTATACAACTGCGTGGTTATGTTCTTTTTATTCCAGCCGTATGGGCTATATATAGAATTACGTGGTTGTGTATGTTCTAGTTGTGTAGGCTGTGGATAGCTTGTGAGTAGCTTTATGACCATTAATTACTAGCTAACTATTAGAAGATAATAATGTTTATTTGGTTTGTGAAGTTAAGTGAATGTATTCAGTTAGTGTTTGACTAAAATGGATTGCTTAACTTGATCACTATAATTTTAGTATTTTTTTTATTCAGATTTGTGTTGATGCACTGATATAAGCATCTGAAGTCTAGACAATAGGCCTATGCATCTCACATCATCCTTAGTTCTTGAATACACAATCAAGGTAGACCTAGTGTGTTTATAGATGCTCGATACCTAGATCTATATGAACATGCTTTCTCAGGATTTGATCTGGTCTAAGGCTAAAATTAATTTTGAAATACTAAGAAAATGGGAATTTTTAGAAAATATAAGTAAAGAATTTTTCATAGAATTTGCAAATCATTTGAAAATTATTTTGAAAATAACAGTCCTAATCTATCGTACACATTTCTAATTTTTATTGTAAATTGCTAAATTCGAGTTCTGATAATGGTTTAGTAAATATGTCAGCCAAATTCGATTTTGACTCAACATAGTTGAGTTCAATATCACCTTTGACTACATGATCTCTTACAAAATGATGTTTAACCTTTATATGTTTGGTTCTTGAATGATGCACCAGATTTTTAGTTAAGTTTATTGAACTTATGTTATCAATAAGTATTTTTGTATTTTTATAATTTAAATTAAAGTCTTGAAATGTGTGATCATCCATAATAATTGTGCTACACATTCACCCATAGCTATATATTATGCCTCAGTTATAGATAAAGCAATACAATGTTATTTTCTACTAAACCAGATGACAAGTGATGGTCCAAGTAATTGACATCCACCACTTATACTTTTTTAATCTAATTTAGAGCTAGCATAGTCTAAGTCAGAATATCCTAAAAGGTCAAAATTAGTTGTCCTAGGGTACAACATTCCTATGTTTTGTGTACCCTTTAGATATCTGAAAATCTATTTAACAAATTTGAGATGGGACTCCTTAGCACATGTTTGATATCTAGCACACATACTAATTGTAAATAGTATGTCAGGTCGGCTTGCAGTTAGGTATAACAAACTACCTGTGTGTTGGGTGCTACTCGGAATTCCGTTCTGTTTCTCCTGTACAAAAATTTGTACAAACACAGAACTTTTCCTAGCAACCCATGTGCTTTTCATAAGTTAAACATGGATTGCAAATGAAACTTAACATTATTAATCCAAGTTTATCCCATGTGATCTTTAGAAGTTAAACTTGGATTGCAAACGAAACTTAACATTATTAATCCAAGTTCAACTCATCTATTCTTCAGAAGTTAAACCATATTACAAAAGTTGATTAAATATCTATTTCAAGGATTGGCTTCCAGGTCATTGGTGTTAATGATTCGTAAGTATACGGATACGTCGTCAGTAATAAAGAAAGATATCGCATCCACAGGGACTGGTATAAGCACTAAAGATATCTCAACACGAATTAGCTAAACAACTAATCAATTGATTTATGAAAACTAACACAACTATGAAAAGTAAAGAATAGAGACAAAAGAATAGAAACAAGAATAAGGGCTATGATAAAGGATGTTCTAGGAGTTTCGATTTCTTTGTAATGTTATTCAATGTAAGTGATCTACCAAATCGTATTCCTCAATTGTCCATAATTTGTAAAAAATTGTCGGTTCTCTCTTGCAATAGACAAACGACCTAGGACTGATATCTATACCCTTTTGTAATCAATTTGGAATGATTCCTATGTTGTCCTTACACGGGTTTGCCTGTCACATGCGCCCCTCGAAAAATCAACATAGAAATTCATTACTTCTCAACCTCATCAAGATATGAAAGATTAATGCATCCAATCTATCCTACCCCCTTGAATGCCCTTGTTTCACCGTCAAGATCATCCGTCAAACGTCCTTACATGGGCTTGTTTGTCACGAACGTCCTTCGGATAATCGAGTGAGGAATCACCTTTACAAGATCCACAAGAAACCCAAACATTCAATCAAGTATGGTAAATAAAATAAATCACAACAATCCACACAAGATCAAATAGATACGAATATGGCAAAACCATAGAAATAGGAAATTGGCAAATCCACAAGAGTTTATATCAAATTCACATTACAAATACTCCCTCCATCCTAGAATAAAGATATCTAATCCATAGAACAAGAAAAGGAATCCAAAGACAAGAAAATTACAAGCATCTTGATCCCAAATCCAAGAAGAGAAGAGGGAAGAAAAACTTATCTACGATGAAGAACTATCTTCGGATCCAATCCTCATTCCCTAGAGTCGATTCGTTGAAGATCCTCCCTTAGTTCGCCGGAAAATCCCTCCAAGAAGGTGGAGGAATGCCCCATATCTTGATTTCTCCCAAAAGGGAGAGTTCCCCTTTCAAATGAGGAAGAAACCCTTATATAGAGCTAGCATTTGGGCGCCACACGACCTCGAGACACGACTGTGTGAAGCTCACACGGCCTGGTTCATTCCCTTCACTGCCTAAGTGACACGACCGTGTGATGCTCACACGGCCGTGGCATGCTCTGCTACTACCCCCCTTGCACGACCGTGTAGATCTACATGGCCTGCTCTGCCTCTAGCTCTGGAACTCCTGCACAACCGTGTCTGGGACACGACCAGGGAATTCTTGGCTTCTGGCAATGTTACACGGCCATGTGACACACACGACCATGCACTGCTTTGGCTCGGGAAGGCTTGCATGACCGTGTGATACTCACACGGCCTAGACACTCCCTCATTCTGCCAGTGCTGCAAGGGTAAGGATCACCACACGACCTAGGCAACTCCCCATGATAGGGCCGTGTGGCACATAGGGATGGTGCCTTCCTCCTTCGTTTAATTGTAGAATTTGCCTCGAACATCAATTCTTCTCCAAAATTGACTCCTGCGTACAAAAAATGCACAAAAACAGATCTCCAAATAAAAAGAGTAAATATGCTAAAAGAAAAGCTGGAAGTACAAAAATGCATAGATAAAGCATGCGCAAAATATGTGAATGTGTATCAAAACATGCTAAACAAGTGTATACAATCTATACACATCACACCCCCAAACTTAAACTTTTGCTTGCCCTCAAGCAAAAATTACGCAATCTTAATTCATATGCTCTACAATGCATTCATAATCCCTAATGCATTTTCCTAACTCTATCAAAAAGTTTCATTAACAAGCATGATCATGGAAACAAGTCAAGTATGGCTCAAGCATAAGTCTCTTGTGCACAGTGTAAAAAGTGATCCAAACTTTTCAAGTTTCAATCTATGTCCTAGTCAAGTCATCATCCAGATGAGTTCATAATGTTTCCGGTGATAGGCATGTAACCGGTGATAGGCACTTACCTACCACACACTTGGTTCATATTTCTCAATCAACCCAAGGTCTCAAAGGCGTGCTCAATCTCAAGAGAAGCTAAGTAGTCATTTCCCCAGTAACCTAACTCGGTCTCAAAGGAGTGACTTACTAGATTCCACTCACGACAACTATTTTTTTTATATCCCTTATTCATTTTTGTTTGTTTTTAAATTTTTTTTTCATAAGTATTTGCATTGTGCAAAGCTTATTCACAAATGTTGGGATATTTTAATTTTTCCAAATGAGCTTACATGATTTGAGCATCATCCAGTAACCAAAATGAAGTTTGAGAAATCACCATGGAAACCAAGTACTAAACACACAAGATGAATCATGACTATTTCAATGATATCAACTATCCAAGCTCAAGTATAGTGAAGGTAAGATCCTTAAGGTCAAGCCAAATCTCAAACTTATCTCCATATGATACTTAGCATATTTCATGCTACCCAAAATAGAGAAAAGAAGTACACTAAGCATACTACTAGCATCATTTACAACATCATGAATCAAGATAATAAACGTGCTAACATTTTTACTAGAAAGACAAGAAAGCATATAAGTGAAGTTTGATGTTCTCAAGATGTATGCCACAAGATTTTTCAAAAGACAGTCAAGTGACTATCAAAACAATCCAAGAAAAATAAGAACAAATGCAAAATTAAATAAACTGCAGAATAAAACAGAAAAATGCAAGTTTCAGGTTTCCAAAACCCCCCCCCCCCCCCCCAGACTTAAACTTTTCATCGTCCTGATGAAATCAATATGGTGGAGGAGGTGGACGAGGAAAAGGAGGTCTACGTCGTTCTCCAATAGGAAAACTAGGAAAACCAGGGATTTCACCTAGGAATCTATGATATTCATAAAGAGTATCTATTTGTTGGCTAGTAATACTCATGCCATGTATAAAATCCCTTATTCTAGCTTGATCAATATCATAGTCCTGAACAAATTTAGCCATTTGACCTTGAAAGTTCCTCGTAAACTGAAAGTGATTTTGTACTTCTCTAAACTGGTCATCAGATAAAGAAAAGCGCCTTTCCAACATTCTTCATTGGGCATTTTGCTTCTTATGAAGTGAGTTCAGAGATGCACGGAAATCTAAAAAATCGAATCTGGAGGAACCCGTACCATAGGCAAAAGAATGCCTAGCGGGCTTCGGATGCCTGGAGGTCTGCGGGTGTCTAGATGACGAGGGCTAAAGGTTTGGCTCTGTATCTCTAGATATAGAAGGGACGTTCTCGAGGTCTAGATCAGTAATTACCCAATTAGCAGGGTTTCGAATAGAAGTTCGTTCGGGACAAAGAAGAGGTAAAGGAAAACCATTCGTCCTAGGAAATTCAAAACCATTCTCATCCCGACAAATTATTTTCATAGCAAGACAAGCATCAATGTCTATCATGTCATTGCCATGAATAACTTCCAACCCATCTAAATCAAGCTCCAAATTAATAACTATTTGTGTAATCAAACCACCAAAAACAATTGACCCCGAGGATGCCCTCCCAGCTCTTACCAAGGTTTGCAAAAATAAAAACCGGAATCAAAATCAACTTTATGTAACATAGCCCACAAAGCGTAAAGCTCTACTTTCTTGATGACTCCATCACTTTCCCCTCTACAAAAATAGTTTTACTCATAACTCGATGTAGGTATCTAAAAATGGGGTTTTGCATGTGAGAAGCCTTAGCTCTAGAGGGCTCATAAGGTTTTTCTAGTCCAGTGATCAAACTCCAAAATTGATTCCAATTAAACCTAGAATCAAACTTGCGAGAGGTACCGGTAGACAATCCATAACAATTATTGAAATCACTAAACGTCCATTGAAACTCTTGATTCATAAGTCTAAAAGTAATTTTGCCAACATAATCATCTTCATTGGTAAAGTGGACGTCTAATGAACTCAAAAACTCCAAAATAATGCTAGGATACGTAGGTAGATGTGTGTACATAATATCGCTCCAATCTAAAAACCTAATCATCCAATCTACATCTTCTCTAATCCCTAGCATGTCTAAGACAGTTGGGTCCATATATCTTGTACACACAATCTTTCTATTGACAAGAATTTCATATCTAGATTTATGATCTTCATTTCTAAAAATGATATTGAATTCATTGTCGTTACCTTCGTCGCGTGCGGTCCTCTTCCCCTTGCCTTTTGTTGGTTGTTTTCCTTTTTCCCTTGTCGGTTCCTTTCCTCCGCTTGATCCTCCACTCCCCTTGCAAAGTCTCTTCAAAATATTGGATATATTGTCAAGATTAAGTTGGGGAGGTACTGTTCTTGGTTGGAGAAGTTAGATCTTGAAGGATTAGATCTTTAAGAACAAGATCTTAAGCTAAGGGGTTGTAGATCTCAGATATAGGAGAAAAGAAAAGTCTAGATCTTGATGAAGCTTGAGGAGAGAGAAGAGTTTGAGATCTAGATTTGAGAAGGTTTAGGAGAAAGGTTGAAGAAGAAGGGAGTTTGGGAGAAAAGGGTGCTTTGAGAAGGTGGGGGTGTGTGGCCGACACGGCCTAGGCATGGCCGTGTATAGCAGACACGGCCTAGGTATTTACTCCACACGAGCCGTGTGGATCTACACGACCCTCATCTTCCTCTCTTCGGGAAGCCTCGCATGACCATGCCAATTGGCACGACCACAACTATCTCCTCCGCGGATGAAATTGTACAGTCATGTCTGAGACACGGCCAAATCCTTTTCCTTGTCGGTTTAGCTCACACGGTCGTGCCAATTGGCACGGCCGCAACCTTCTTCTCCTCGAGAAGCCTTGCATGGTTGTACCAAATGGCACGGGCTGTGCAGATTTTTCTTTTGGATCATACACGGTCGTGCGTGGAACACGGTCGAAACTCTTTCCTCCTCTGGAGTTGTCACACGGCCGTGTCTGAGACATGGCCTGGCTCTTTTTCTTCCTTGGAATGCCTTACACGGTCGTGTCATATAGACACGACTCTAGCATCCTTCTTCTCTGCAAGATGTACCTGGTCGTGTATGACACACGACCAAGCTCTGTTTTTCTCCAAATGATAGTTTCACTCCTCCCCTGCTTCTCTAACACTTCCGTGCCCATGAAGAAGTCATGGCCAGCTCATGGAAGCGAAATTTCAACCTGAAAACAAAGCAAAAACAAGTTTAAAAGTAGTAACAATAAAATGAAAACTGAAACTGACAATACAAAAAGAAACCCTTAGGTTGCCTCCCAAGAAACGCTTGTTTAGGGTCTTTAGCTCGACCGTTCTCCTTGATCTTTTCATCTTTTTCTTGCCCTAGGAGGGCAGACATATTTCTCATTTTTATTGGGAGGTCTTCTCCCAATATCGCTTGCCAGATCATGTTCCAAGTCCGATGGCCTCCTATGCGGATGGAAATTCCAATCCTCAAGTTGATAAGCATCTGCCCCGCCGCGAACACTTAATAATAGAGAAGAGACATGGTTAGAAGCGTTAGAAAAATCATATTCCAACCTTTCCTCACCAATTACCAAAGAGAGTTTATGATTTTTGACATCAATTATTGCTCCATCCGTGGCATGGAAGGGTCTTCCCAAAATGATTGGAATCTTCAGGTCTTCTACCATGTTTAGAACCACGAAATCCTTGGGAATAGTAATCCCACCAACTTCTACCGACACATCTTCAATTATTCCCACAGGATATCTGCAAGAATGATCATCTAGTTGTAGTACCATGGTAGTAAGTTTCTTGTCCTTGAGACCTAATTTATTACAAATTGAATAAGGAATGAAGCTAACACTTGGCCTTAAATCACAAAAAGCTTTCTCAATAAATTCAGCTCCTATGTTGCAAGGAATATAAAAGCTTCCTGGATCCTTCAACTTTGGGGAAATGTTTTTCTCAAAAAGAGCACTACTTTCCTCCGTAAGTGCTATGGTCTCTATGTCTCCTCTTCTTCTTTTATTTGACATGATGTCCTTCAGGAATTTGGCAAATTTTGGCATTTGTAGAATTGCATCAAGCAAAGGAACTTCCACACAGATTTCTTTAACTTTGTCCAAAAATCTGCCAAACTCTTCATCCTTCTTTAGCATCACTAATCTTTGAGGAAAAGGGATTACTTGACTCTGTGGATTAAGTGGAAGAGTCTCTTCAACCTTAATGGTACTCTCCTAATTTTCTTGAATCTGATTTGGTTCAAGTGCTGGAAGAGAGAGCTCTTCTTCAGCTTTCATCCCTTTTGGAGCAATCACTTGAGGATCCCCCAAGGTCCGTCCGCTCCTAAGTTCGATGCGATTGCAATGCTCTATTGGATTTACATTAGGTTTTCCAAGAAATTGCCCTGGTGCTCTTGAAGATGATGAGGCTAGTTGGGCAATTTGTCTATCTTGGATCTTTTGATGTTTTTCAGAATTATCCATTCTCTGAGTCAACTTTAAAATGTCTTGATTCATTTTGTTTTGATTAATGATAATTTCCTCAAACATCTTTTCAATTTTAGAAAACTGATAGCCTTGAGAAGATTGTTGTTGTTGCTGAAAATTTTGTTGCCCGGATTGGAAACTTTGTTTGCCTCCCATGGATGGTCCCTATTCTTGATTATTTCTGTAGGAAAAATTTGGATGATTCTTCCACCTAGGGTTATATGTGTTGGAATATAGATTGTTCTGCCTTTGATTAAAACTTATGATAGTGTCACATTGCTCTAATTGATTTATCTGTGCAGATATAGCTCCCAAAGGACATGAGTCTTGTGAATGATCAGAACTACCACACATTTCACAACAACATACTATGGCTTTGATTGTATTAGTGCTAGTCCCCATACTTTCTGATGGATCGAAAGCGCTAGAGGGGGGGGGGTGAATAGCGCTCGTGGCTATTTCGTTTTTCGAAATCGTAAAAGCTTGTTCAGAAATAACGCAGCGGAAAGTAAATAAAGTGGACAAAAAGGATTTACTTCGTTCGGAGCCTGTGACGACTCCTACTCGAAGGCCCGCGATCCTTGATCGCTTCCGGTGGGCAACAACTATAATTCGTAAAAGCTATTACAAGCTAAGTACAATTTAAGCAGAAAAGAATATTGTACCGATAATAAAAAGACTAAAACTGAAGCTCCGGGTTGTCGTTGCAGCACTTCTGAGTCGAGACGTTAGCAGCTTGTCGCACGGAGAATGCTTAGAAGATTGTATGTTTAAAGCTGCACCTCAACCCTCCTTTTATATGAGGTTCCGGGCGCCTGGAGTGTGACGTGGCCAGCCAACCAGATTGCTCCACGTCGCGAAGTCGCGCAGGGGATAAAAGTTGGTCCCGGGCGCCCGGACCTCCTTTTTCCAGGAGCCGCTTCTCCTGCAAAACAAGGTTAGTCCGAGCAATTGCATACCCTGCAAGACATTGTTAGAATCTGATAATTCATAAGTGAAAAAGAGCTGACAGTCTTCGAACTGTCCGAGTCTGACTTCGGATTTCCAACCGGAAACCCTAGGTCGACCCGACGCCTACTGTTCCCTCTACGGGGAACGTGTCCTCACCTACTCCACTCAGGAGATTTACCTGATGCCAGTCCGGCCCTCCAGACCGACTGGACTTTTCGCCTAGGGTTACCCCCCCAGGACCTAGGGTTACCGCCCCCTAGTGTTTTTCTCCACCTAGGGTTACCGCCCCCTAGGACCTAAGGTTACCGCCCCTTAGGGTTTCCTCCACCTAGGGTTACCGCCCCCTAGGACCTAAGGTTACCACCCCTTAGGATTTTTCACCTGCCTAACCGTAGCTAGGACTTTCCTGAAACACTCATTCAAACATGTTAGATCACACACTAACTTAACTTTGAATCCTTTGCCATTATCAAAACTAAGGTTCGATCGTCGGATGCTTCCCGCACCAACAATCTCCCCCTTTTTGATAATGACAACCGAAATTCAATGTTAAGTAAAAAATATGCAGTTATGTATAAGCACAAGAAACAAGATAAGCGTGATAGCAAGATAAGCATAAACATAGCTCCCCCTTAATATAAGTTATTCTCTTTGAATTTTTTACTAATAGCCATAGCTCCCCCTTAATACAAGCTCCCTTTAAAATATTTTCTTTGAATTTCTCTACTCTCCCCCTTTGCCATATATCAAAAATAAGCTAGTTTTGAAAAAACTTGACTTTTCAACTTAATGAAGTTAATTGCAGCTTAAAGAGTTTTCAACAAGAATTTCAACTTAACGAATTTTCTAACAAAATTCCAAAAAGAATTTTCAAATAGAAGAGACTTGAAAGTTTTAAGTTTGAAAAAGTTTTAAGTTTGAAAAGCTGCTTAAGAGAAATGAATTTCAAAGATACTTTAGTGTTTAATAGTTTACAAATTTTGTTTTAGTAAGGTATCAGAGCCCTAAGGTCCAACAATGAGTCAAGATTCGGTTTTGATCAGGTATCAGATCCCTTAAGTACAGACATGCTTAAACTTATTATTTCCTTCACCAACTGTCTAACCGTTTAGCTACTTGCTGATTGCCTAGAGGGTAACAGTGTTCACTTGGTTAGTCAAGTCAAGTCAATTGATCCAGTTAGATTTGACTAAGGCTGGAAGACTTGATTTGATTACTGTTAATCACGTATTTAACGCCCAGACTCATATTGATGCACAGAAATAAGCATTCTTGAATCCAGGCTGTACCCTATGCATCTCACACCATTCTATGTTTTACAAACACAATCAAGGTAGACCTAGGTGTTTGTGAGATGCTCTGGCTGAGCCGTGGGGGAACATGATTTATAGGGGAAAAGCCTAGGCTAAGTCCAAATTTAGAAAGTCTAGTAAAATGGGATTTTTTTTTTCAAAAAAAAATTTGCCTAGAATTTTTGAAACGTAATTTTAAAACAGTTTTTGAAACACCTTGGTCTATTAAATTACGGCAGAATCAATCAAGTATGAAGTAATAGTCAACATAGATAAAGGTGCTGCTATATGCTGTCATAATGTCAACATAGATAAAGGTGCTGCTACATGCTGTCATAATGTCAATATAGATAAAGGTGCTGCTACATGCTGTCATAATGGAGCTACAGTCGAGCTACTGAGATGATGAGGGTGGTGGTCCGGAAATCTGCGGGCGCCCGGGTTCGTATACCGAGGGCGCCTGCCCCTGGTTTTTGACCCTTGTTTTGGGCGGTTTTTTTTTTAAAAGTTTAATTTTAAGAATAAATTTCTAAGTTACTTAATTTTACAAAATAATTAAGTTAATTAATTTGGAAGAGTATTTAAATTTTAATTTGCTTAATCATCTCACCCGATGTATGTTTTCAATCAGGGGATCCTATTATTTTGTGAGATGAATTAGTTCAATTTATAGGGTTTTGTTTAACTTTATGTTAGATTCGGGTTTAGCTTTAGGTTCAACAAGTAAGCGTTCTTTGGATAAACTTCTGGGCTATGGTGAGTCACAAGGAGCTCATTAAAGTAACCATGCTTTCGAGGTTTCCCAAATAGTCCTACCCATTGAGCTTAATACTAAACCTTGGTCTAACTAGTTAGGATCCATTTAAGGGTAGCTTCGGTTAGTTCCACTTGGCCAAATGCACCAGGTCGAAGCCATATCTTCCTAGACATGCGATGTGTAATACCCACTAAGTTTGTAAGATAAATATATGAATGTGGGATTTTACCTTAGAAAAATAATAGGAAGTGAGTTGAACCAAAAAGGAAATAAAAAGAAATAAAAATAGGGAGAGGTCAAGGATTGAACCTTGAACATCTTATATTATATTTCATAGAATTAATGGGTAATAACCAGTTGGGATAGGAATAATATGTTGATAGCAAAGGAGGGAAACTTATGATAAAGATGAGAGTAAAAGCTAGCCAAAAGGAAACAAGTAAAGAGCAAGAGAAAGGCAACTTGCCTTCCTCCCTTCCTCTCCCTCTTCCTCTTTGATTTTGCCGAAAATAAAAGAGGTTAATTAAGGGGATTCATTCCCCCTTATTTCACCATGAATGATGAGGATAAATAAACAAATAAAAATAAAAATAAAATAGAAAAAAAAGGGCTAAGGGAGAAGGAAAGCAAAAACTAAGTTTGCTACCTCTTCCCCCTTAACATAAAAGGGAGCAAGAAAAGAGAAAACTATTTTTCTCTCATTTTCTCTCATTCATCCTCTCCCTCACCGAGAACACCACAGTCCCCTCTCCTCCATCTTCAGCCCCAAAGCCAAATTTTTTCCCTAAGAAAGCCTAAGATACAAGGAGAACTTAGCAAAGGAATCAAGGGAAAGGAACTAGAAGAAGAGGCTACTTCTTCTTCACCATACCTTAGATCCACAAGCGAAAAAGGATGTAAGCTTCCCCTCACCTGTGGTACAAGGCTTTTATGTGCTTTTCGGATTTTATGAGGATTTTAAAACCTAGAAACAAGTTTGAGAAAATTCGGCCAAGAAGAGCTTTCAAAATCTAATGGTGTTTAAACTAGTCTTCACTAAATGATAGATTTTTCTATGCTATGTAAAGGGATTCTTCTTCATGCTTTTATACCTATATGATGCTTGATCAGAGGAGTACTGAACCCTAGAATTTTAGCCAAAAAAATATTCTTAAGAGACTAGGGAAATTTATTGTTTTACCCAACTAGTACAAGGTTCTCCCTATGAAATATTATGGATTATGTATTAGTTTTTCTTCCTTAGAAGATATTTGAAACTAAAAGAAAACCACTCATATGTTTCGGCCAAGAAAGGGTTTAGGGTTAGGAAGACCTTTAAATTTAAATAACCATGCTCATGTGATAGAATACAAAGATCTTAAAGGATTTGTATGCTTGAATATTGCTAGAATTTCATGAACTCCTTCTTAGGGTTTTTCGGCCATGATGAGATGGATAGCTTAGAAAAGCTTAAACAAAATTTTAATATGCTCAAGACCTCTGTGCTGTTTAGATATGAAAGTTGTTCAATGCCCTCATGCTTAATTAGGGTGTAGAAAAATTAGTGGTATGACATATAACATGTATGACCACAAGGGGTCCTAGCTTATTCATGAACCAATTTGTATATATGTTTCTTAGTAACTTTTGCCATGAAATTTACTTAGGTTTTTCATGCTTTAGGCCACTTAAAAACCTAGCTAAAGAATGGTAGGTTTCGGCCATGAGAAAAAAATATAAGAAAAAAAGAAAAAGAAACCTAGAAAGCCTAAGACACAATTCGTATGTATACTCATTATGCTTGTCTTTATACATGCTATGAAACTTGTATAAATTCTCATGCTTTTAGGCTATTTGAAGCAAGTTTATATTCTGTGAGTTTCGGCCAAGTAGGGTTTAAAAGACCTAGAGGCCTTAGAAATGAAACCAAATGTGTTAAAAGTACTTCATATGTAAATAGGATAATGTATTGATTTTGTCACATACTTGTATAATTTTTCCATGATCTAAATGGACCATTGTGAGTCTCGGCCATGAAGGTTTAGATGCCCTAGAAACCCTAGGACTTAAATTAAATATGCTCATGTCACTCTACATGAAATATGATAAGTAGAAAGCCAAGGTTCAATTGCTATATGTTGTTTTATGACCTAAAATGATGCTAGGGTATGTTTCGGCCATAACTATTGGATGATGCCTTGTATGAATTTATACATAATGTTAGTCCAAGTTCACATGCTTGTATGCTTGTTTGTAGCCCTAATGAGAACTTGTTAAATTTCGGCCATGACATATGTTAAGGGCTTAAAGAACTTAGGAACTAATTCAAATGTGTCAAATGTGTTTACCTTGTTCCTTGGTAAAAATGTTATAAATATGATTTAAAGTTGTCCATGCTTTTATGTCATATGGAACCTTGTTTCACACCTTAAGGTTTCGGCCATATGAAATTAGGGACTTGAGGAACTTAGAAACTAAGTTAATCATGTTTATAATGCTTCCTATGAAAATGTTATGATGATAATTTAGGTGCCACATGCTTGGATGTTGTGTTTAACCTAAATTGAGCTCTAAAGGGTTTCGGCCACAAGGGTTTAGGAAGCTTAAAACCAAGATAAATATGATACCATGTTTCCTATGATAGGATAATCACAAGATACACCCTTATGCTTAATATGTATGCTTGTGATTTATGACTTATGATATGATATGCATGCTTTTATGATATGATATGCTTTGTGCTTAAAATATGCATGCTTATGTTATGATATGTGGTTAAATTATGCATGATTTGATGCTATGTTTAGTGCTTAAAATATGCATACTTTCATGATATGCTATGTGGTTAAATCATGCATGCTTGATGATATGCTTTATGCTTAAGATATGCATGTTTTTTTATGATCTATGCCTAAGTGATGCATATTGTTATGACATGATGTATGCCTAAGTGATGCATACCTTTATGATATGATGTATGCCTAAGTGATGCATACCTTTATGACATGATGTATGCCTAAGTGATGCATACTTTTATGACATGATGTATGCCTAAGTGATGCATACTTTTATGATATGATGTGTGCCTAAGTGATGCATGCTTTTATGATACATGATATGTATGACATGTACTTTACTTTGTATGTGAGTGGCTTGTACCAAGGGTGGGCTCCATAAGCGCCCCGGGGACTAAGGACCTCATTAGGGATGGGCTCCTAAGTGCCCCTAGGACTAAGGGCCTAGTATGTTTGCCTCGTAGGGTTCAAGACTTGCTACCTTGGACCTACAAGGTTGCGTGCAATATGTAAGTGGTACATAGCCAGGATCCCCCTTATGTTGAGATTATTTTCAAGTATATATGTAAAAGAAAATGGTTTTAAAGATCATGAGACATACACATGTTTTTCGGATACATGTTTTCCAAAATCATATTGCATACACCTTATGATTATGCTATGTTTCATGTTATGCTCTTGATTATGATATGCCATGATAAGGTGTGATTATGTTATGTTCATGCTATACCTTATAGACATGTTTCGGCCATGGATTTGTTGATGCTTGATATATAGATTTCGGCCATGGATATGATGATGCCTTGATGTACATGTTTCGGCCATAGTATGATGCTTTGATATACATGTTTCGGCCATGCTTTGATATACCATGATACTTGTTTGTTATGCCATGTCTAGCTATGTTTTATGCAATGCACTATGTATATGTTTCGGCCATGGTGATGCTTGATATGCTATGACTAGTTGTGATTATATTATGATGCATGATATGCTTGAATAGAATGCTATGTTATGCCATGATTAGTTGAGATTATGACTTGTTGATGCATTCTTGATTATGTGCTGATTGTTGGTTTTAGTGAGTAGGAAAGGAACTTACTGAGCCATGAGTGCTCATAGCTTACTTTCCTTGTACCACAGATAAAGGAAAAAGCTGGATGAGTTAGAGGAGCAGTAGGAGGGGCAACGAAGATGTGTGTGGCAGTGGCTAGGCAACCAAATAAATAAGAACCTGCTTAAAGTTTCTTTAAAGTACTATGCATTGGTATTTTATGACTTGTGATACCTAAACATGTGTGGCTTGACATTATGGTTCCACTGGATTTGATGTTATGATTTTGATGCCATGTGATAGTATAGTTCAAAAGAAATTTAAAAGAAAAGTTTTATTAAAACTATGAAAATTATTTTAAGTCTTCCGCTGTTTTAAAAAGAAAAATTTATACGTAGAGTATCGTAGCCTCGTCCCTTAGGGTTAGCAGGGAGGGCGGGCGTTACACGATGTCCAAGCTTCCCTAACGTACTATCATCCAAAAACTTCACCAGTACTGTGATTCCAGTTAAAATTTAACCCTTTTTAATCTATCCTTATTTACCCATCCAGGTAATCTACTCTTGTTTACCCATTTCGGGTAGATAGGTTTCAGAGTTGCCAGCTATTCTGGACCCTCCTTCTATTTTGAATTAATTTTGAATAATTGATTTTGAATTTTGAATTTTAAATTAATTTCAAATTTTGAATTTTGAGTTTTAAATTAATTTCGAATTTTGAATTTTGATTTTTAAATTAATTTCGAATTTTGAGTTTTAAATTAATTTCGAATTTTGAATTTTAAGTTTTAAATTAATTTCGAATTTTGAATTTTGAATTAATTTCGAATTTTGAATTTTGAGTTTTAAATTAATTTCGAATTTTGAATTTTAAATTAATTTCAAATTTTTAATTTTGAGTTTTAGATTAATTTCGAATTTTGAATTTTGAGTTTTAGATTAATTTCAAATTTTGAATTTTAAATTAATTTTGAATTTTGAATTTTGAGTTTTAGATTAATTTTGAATTTTGAATTTTGAGTTTTAGATTAATTTTGAATTTTGAATTTTGAGTTTTAAATTAATTTCGAATTTTGAATTTTGAATTTTAAATTAATTTCAAATTTTGAATTTTGAGTTTTAAATTAATTTCAAATTTTGAATTTTGAGTTTTAAATTAATTTTGAATTTTGAATTTTGAGTTTTAAATTAATTTCGAATTTTGAGTTTTAAATTAATTTCGAATTTTGAATTTTGAGTTTTAAATTAATTTCGAATTTTGAATTTTGAGTTTTAAATTAATTTCGAATTTTGAATTTTGAATTAATTTCGAATTTTGAATTTTGAGTTTTGAGTTTTAAATTAATTTCGAATTTTGAATTTTAAGTTTTAGATTAATTTCGAATTTTGAATTTTGAGTTTTAAATTAATTTTGAATTTTGAATTTTAATTTTTAGATTAATTTCAAATTTTGAATTTTAATTTCAAATTTTTATTGTTTTAGCTCCCCCTGGATCATAGCCTCGATAAGGTCTATTGAGGTAATGTATTTGATCCTTAGGGACCCAATACTATCCAAGTCCAACTTGATTGATCAGGTTGGACTTGACAACCCATGCTTGGACCATTTTTCTATTTGGTTTGTTTATTAAAGATAGGTAAGATTTATATTTCTTTTTATATCCTAGTCCAGTTCGATTGTAGATTGCCCTTTGTGTTCCAAGAATCAAGTCAAGATTCTTGGATCCCAAGGAAAATCGTTCTAGGGTTGTTTTCAAATCCTTTACCTGACTTTTCAGATTGGAATTCTCTTTCTCAAGTTTTTGAACTTGAGTTGAGGTTCCAGTCTAAACTTGATCAGTTAAGGATTCGTTGTTAGGCGTTTCTTTAAGGAGTGTTACCTCCTTTAGAAGCGATTTGATTCGAATCTTGGACTTAGCTACTTTATGCATTAAATAATTAATTAAGCTATATAAACGATTTTTACTTACAGAGGGGTTCGGTCCTTCAGAAACAGATGCGGATCCGTGGCTTCTCTCGGACTCGGCTTCCGATTCGTCCTCACTTCCGGATCCGTTGGTGTAGTCCCGGGCTGTCAAGGCGAGAAAGTTCGTCTGTTCTAGTTCTTCGTCATCGGATTCCTCGGAAGAAGACTCGTCCCATGTTGCCTTCAATGCCTTCTTTCTTTTGGGTTTCTTTGGATCCTTCTGGTTCGTGCAATTTGCCTTGATGTGACCCTTCTGATTGCACTCATAGCAGGTCACTTCGAATTTAACCTTCGAGCTTGGTTGGGCTTCTTAAGACTGGATGGCCTTTCTGAGATCCTTTATGTTGAAGCCCTTCTTTTTGCAGAGCTTCTTTACTAAGTTGACTATCTCGGTTGTAAGTTCATCGTTGTCTTCCGAATCTGGTTCTTCTTCTGACTCAGGTTCGGTTCTCCGCTTGATTTTTGACTCACTCGATCTCCCTGTTCCTGCAACCAAAGCCAACCCTTTCTCGGTCGGGCATGCATTAGTCTGTTCGTGAAGTTCGAGTTCTGCAAAAAGTTCATCTAGTTTAATGGTAGATGAGTCCTTGGAGACCTTGTAGGCATCTACCATGGATGCCCACAAGGTGTTCCTTGGAAAGGCGTTTAGAGAATACCTTATGATGTCCCGGTTGTCTACCTTCTGTCCAATTGCATGAAGACCATTGAGCAGATCTTGAATCCGGGCATGGAGTTGGGCAGCTGTTTCACCTTCCTGCAATTTGATGTTAAATAATTTATTAAAAATTAGGTCTCTTTTACTTACTTTGGTGTCGGATGTCCCTTCGTGAAGTTCAATTAGCTTCTCCCACAACTCTTTGGCATTGTTGAAGGGGCCGATGCGGTTGAGTTCTTCTTTTGATAGGCCACACTGGAGGGTGTAGGTTGCCTTGGCATTAGCTTCCACCTTCTTGATCAAAGATGCATCCCAGTCCTCGTACGGTAGTGGTTTGCCGGCGCTATCAGATGGTAGTTGGAATCCGGTTTTGACAATCATCCAGACTTCAAAGTGAGTCTGGAGATATGTCTCCATCCGACCCTTCCAGTACCCGAAGTCGTCTCCGGTGAATAGCGGAGGGCGGTCTGTACTATAGCCTTCTTGAAGGGCCATTTCAGATTAACCTAAAACGAAAAACAACCAACAAAATGTCCCAGGACTTGGTCCTGGCTTAGTAGTGCGGAAGGAAAAAAATGGATCACGAACTCGGGTGGTGTTGCACCAATTCCGAGAAAAACCGATTCGAGGGAAAAAGAATTAGAATATAGCTATGAGGCTAAATTCTAATCGACTCCGAAAATCTAAAAAATACCACGAAAAAATATTTTGAATGGTGGTTGCACCGATTCAAAATGACCCCGCTCTGATACCAATTGATGGATCGAAAGCGCTAGAGGGGGGGGTGAATAGCACTCGTGGCTATTTCGTTTTTCGAAATCGTAAAAGCTTGTTCAGAAATAACGCAGCGGAAAGTAAATAAAGTGGACACGAAGGATTTACTTCATTCGGAGCATGTGACGACTCCTACTCGAAGGCCCGCGATCCTTGATCGCTTCCGGTGGGCAACAACTATAATTCGTAAAAGATATTACAAGCTAAGTACAATTTAAGCAGAAAAGAATATTGTACCGACAATAAAAAGACTAAAACTGAAGCTCCGGGTTGTCGTTGCAGCACTTCTGAGTCGAGACGTTAGCAGCTTGTCAGATGGAGAATGCTTAGAAGATTGTTATGTTTAAAGCTGCACCTCAATCCTCTTATATGAGGTTTCGGGCGCCTGGGACCTTTCTGGGCGCCTGGAGTGTGACGTGGCCAGCCAACCAGGTTGCTCCACGTCGCGAAGTCGCGCAGGGGATAAAAGTTGGTCCCGGGAGCCCGGACCTGTTCCGGGCGCCCGGACCTCCGAGCGCCCGGACCTCCGAGCGCCCGGACCTCCGAGCGCTCGGATCCATCCCGGGCGCCCGGACCTCCTTTTTCCAGGAGCCGCTTCTCCTGCAAAACAAGGTTAGTCCGAGCAATTGCATACCCTGCAAGACAATGTTAGAATCTGATAATTCATAAGTGAAAAGACTGTCCGAGTCTGACTTCGGATTTCCAACCGGAAACCCTAGGTCGACCCAACGCCTACTGTTCCCTCTACGGGGAACGCGTCCTCACCTACTCCACTCAGGAGATTTACCTGATGCCAGTCCGGTCCTCCAGACCGACTGGACTTTTCGCCTAGGTTTACCCCCCCTAGGACCTAGGGTTACCGCCCTCTAGGGTTTTCCTCCACCTAGGGTTACCGCCCCCTAGGACCTAAGGTTACCGCCCCTTAGGGTTTTCCTCCACCTAGGGTTACCGCCCCCTAGGACCTAAGGTTACCACCCCTTAGGGTTTTTCACCTGTCTAACTGCAGCTAGGACTTTCCTGAAACACTCATTCAAACATGTTAGATCACACACTAACTTAACTTTGAATCCTTTGCCATTATCAAAACTAAGGTTCGATCGTCGGATGCTTCCCGCACTAACACTTTCCAGCTTCTTTATCAGAGCATCCAACTTTACAGTCATTAGGGTGACTGCATCTACATCAAATTTCCCTGATGCTTTAGTTGGGTTTGAATAAGAATAGCCACCACTTCTCTCATTTGCCCACTGATGATGATTTTGTGCTACACTTTCAATTATTTCCTCAGCTTCATCTAGACTTTTATTCATGAGTGCCCCTCGAGCAGCTAAATCTAGGGATACCTTAGTATGATAATTAATGCCATTATAGAATGTGTGCAACACTAACCACTTCTCCAAACCATGATGTGGGCATTGTCTGAGCATATTGTTATATCTATCCCAAGCTTCAAATAAAGATTCTGAGTCAGCTTGTTTAAAACTTGCAATGAGATTCCTCATATGAGCCATTTTACTAGGTGGATAGAATTTATCCAAAAATTATTGCTCGCATTGCTCCCATGTGGTGATGCTATTTGAAGCTAAAGATTTTAACCATTGCTTAGCTCTATCTCTTAAAGAAAACCCAAATAATAATAAATGCACCGCTTCAGAAGGAACACCTTTCATCTTCATTATACCGCATATCTCATAAAAAACCTCCAAATGTTGATTTGGGTCTTCATGCAGTCCTCCACCAAACTGATTTTGCTGCAACATAGAAATAATAGTTTGTTTGATCTCAAAATTATTTGCTTCAACTGAAGGTCTTGAAATGCTAGATCGAAACCCTCTAGCGTAAGGTGCTGCACAATCCTTTAATGGTCTGTTTGCCATGCTAGAATGTTCTTGTTCTGTTTGTTGTCTTTGCAGAATTTTTCTTCTATTAAATGTTCTATCTATTTCTGGGTCTAGAGGAAGAAGTTCTCGTACAAAGTTAGATCTTCGCATACACAAGAACAAGATATGTTTGCTCAAAAAGAAAAGAAGAAAGAAAGAGAAAAGTTAGATCAAAAGAAAAACAAAGAAAAACTAGATTAGGATGCTAGAAATCAAGAATGTAAAGTTAGAATTAGAATTAGAATTGCAACAAAATGAATTGTCAATAAGTTGAAAGATATGCAAAAATTATGAAAAAGGAATTCTAAAGATTAGTTACAATTATGCTAAAGAAAAGAAAGGTTATGTTTAGTCTAATTCAATTGATAATTTCTAATGTTATAACGTAGTCCCTGGCAACGCCGCCAAAAACTTGTTAACGATCCGCAAGTGTACGGATACATCGTCAGTAATAAAGAAAGATATCAGGTCCACAGGGACTGGTATAAGAACTAAAGATATCTCAACATGAATTAGCTAAACAACTAATCAATTGATTTATGAAAACTAGAGTAACTATGAAAATTAAAGAATATAGATAAAAGAATAGAAACAAGAATAAGGGCAATGATAAAGGATGTTCTAGGAGTTTGGGTTTCTTTGTAATGTTATTCAATGTAAGTGATCTACCAAATTGTATTCCTCAATTGTCCATCATTTATAGAAGGTTGTCGGTTCTCTCTTGCAATAGACAAACGACCTAGGACTGAAATCTATACCCTTTTGTGATCAATTTGGAATGATTCCTATATTGTCCTTACACGGGCTTGCCTGCCACGTGCGTCCCTCGGAAAATCAACATAGAAATTCATTACTTCTCAACCTCATCAAGATATGAAAGATTAATGCAGCCAATCTATCCTACCCCCTTGAATGCCCTTGTTTCACCCTCAAGATCATCCCTCAAACGTCCTTACATGGTCTTGTCTGTCACGAACGTCCCTCGGATAATCAAGTGAGGAATCACCTTTACAAAATCCACAAGATACCCAAATATTTAATCAAGTATGGTAATTAAACCAAATTACAACAATCCACACAAGATCAAATAGATACAAACAGGGAAAAATCATAGAAATAGGAAATTGGCAAATCCACAAGAGTTTACATCAAATTCACATTACAAATACTCCCTTCATCCTAGAACAAAGAGATCTAATCCATAGAACAAGAAAAGGAATCCAAAGACAAGAAAATTACAAGCATCTTGATCCCAAATCCAAGAAGGGAAGAGGGAAGAAAAACTTATCTACGATGAAGAACCATCTTCGGATCCAATCCTCGTTCCCTGGTTTCGATTCATTGAAGATCCACCCTTAGATCACCGGAAAATCCCTCCAAGAAGGTGGAGGAACGCCCCAAATCGTGATTTCTCCCAAAAGGGAGAGTTCCCGTTTCAAATGAGGAAGAAACCCTTATATAGAGGTGGGGTTTGGGCGTCACACATCCCCGAGACACGACCGTGTGAAGCTCACACGGCGTGGTCCATTCCCTTCACTACCCAGGTGACATGGTCGTGTGATGCTCGCACGGTCGTGTCATGCTCTGCTACTGCCCCCTTGCACGGCCGTGTAGATCTACACGGCTTGCTCTGCCTCTGGCTCTGGAACTCCTGCACGGCCGTGTCTGGGACACGACCAGGGTATTCTTGGCTTCTGGCGATGTTGCACGACCGTGTGACAGACACAACCATGCACTGCTTTGGCTCGGGAAGGCTTGCATGGCCATGTGATACTCACACGGCCTGGACACTCCCTCATTCTACCAGTGCTGCAAGGGTGAGGATCACCACACGGCCTGGGCAACTCCCCATGACAGGGTCATGTGGCACACAGGGATAGTGCCTTCCTCCTTCGTTCAATTGTAGATTTTGCCTAGAACATCAATTCTTCTCCAAAATTGACTCCTACGTACAAAAAAAGCGCAAAAGCAGATCTCCAAACAAAAAGAGTAAATATTCTAAAAGCAAAGCTGGAAGTACGAAAATGATTAGTTAAAGCATGCGCAAAATATGTGAATGTGCGTCAAAACATGCTAAACAAGTGTATACAATCTACACACATTAGTTGGCGAGTCACTCGATCTTCTTGGTTATGGGATCATCCAACACTTCCTAAACAAAGCCTTTCAATGAAATTGAATATTTAATCTTCTCACAGTAAACCCTAGGTTTAACTAAAGAGACCTCAATCGAAGCACAAGATTGAAACACAAAATCGGAGCACAAAATTGAAACACAAAATCGCTAAGCTCTTGTGTTGGTATTTCAGGATCCATACAAAGAAAAACTAAACTAGTACACCACAGAAACAATTAACTAGTTTTCCCTTTATTTGTAACCTAAAGACCTCTTGATCTTCTGCTGTATTCCTCTCCTCTTCTTGGACGTCGTGTGGGCGATGATCTACCAAGACGAAGACATCCAACCTTCTCCTTCTTTTCCAAGCTTTCGGCCACCAAATAATACAAAGTGAAGAGGCCTCCTTCTTCTTCTTCTTCTCCTCCAAGCAACCGACCACAAGGTGAAGGTCCTTCTCCAAGTGCCGCCAGCCCTTATGAAGAGGAAAGGGAATAGAGGGATGAGTCGGCCACAAGAAATTAGAAGAGGAGCCTTAGGTTTTGTTTAGAGAGCATCCCCTCCTCCTCTTTTATAATCTTTGCCAGCGGCTAATATGGAAAGTTTTTAATAAAATTTCCTTTTATTTGCTATTGTAGATGGTTACAAAAAAAGGAAAGATTTTAACAAAATTAAAATCTCTCTTTTAAACCATTTTAAATAGCTATAAAAGGAAAGATTATAACAAAATTTTGTTTTAAACAAAATCTTCCTTTTATTCCTATAATGGTTGGTTACAAAAAAGGAAAGATGTTAAAAAATTAAAATATCTCTTTTAACCATTGTAGATAACTACAAAAAGGAAAGATTTTAACAAAATTAAAATATCTCTTTTAACCATTGTAGATAACTACCAAAAAGGAAAGATTTTAACAAAATTTAAATCTCTCTTTTAATCCATTGCAGAAAGCTATAAAAGGAAATATTATAACAAAATTTTGTTTTAAACAAAATCTTCCTTTTATTCCTATAATGGTTGGTTACAAAAAAGAAAAGATTTTAACAAAATTAAAATATCTCTTTTAACCATTGCAGATAACTACAAAAAAGGAAAGATTTTAACAAAATTAAAATCTCTCTTTTAACCATTGTAGATAATTACAAAAAAGGAAAGATGTTGACAAAATTAAAATCTCTCTTTTAATCCATTGTAGAAAGCTATAAAAGGAAAGATTATAACAAAATTTTGTTTTAAACAAAATCTTCCTTTTATTCCTATAATGGTTGGTTACAAAAAATGGAATGATTTTAACAAAATTTAAATCTCTCTTTTAACCATTGTAGATAACTACAAAAAGGAAAGATTTTAACAAAATTAAAATATCTCTTTTAACCATTGTAGATAACTACAAAAAAGGAAAGATGTTAACAAAATTAAAATCTCTCTTTTAATCCATTGTAGAAATCTATAAAAGGAAAGATTATGTCAAAATTTTGTTTTAAACAAAATCTTCCTTTTATTCCTATAATGGTTGGTTACAAAAAAGGAAAGATTTTAACAAAATTAAAATTTCTCTTTTAACCATTGTAGATAACTACAAAAAAGTAAATATTTTAACAAAATTAAAATATCTCTTTTAACCATTGTAGATAACTACAAAAAGGAAAGATTTTAACAAAATTAAAATCTCTCTTTTAATCCATTGTAAAAAGCTATAAAAGGAAAGATTTTAACAAAATTTTGTTTTCAACAAAACTTCCTTTTCTCTTCTCGTATGGCCGGCCCCATGCTTGGGCACCAAGCATGGCTTGGCCGGCCCACATCTTGGGCACCAAGAGAGCTTGGCCAGCCCCTTACTTGGGCACCAAGCAAGGATGTGGCCGACCCCTCATTTGGGTAATAAGGAAAATCAAAACGGGTGAACGCGAGGCTTTATAGAGGTGACAGTAGGGACTGAGAGGAGGAATTGGTTTTAGCCTCCTAATGAACTTGAGCTCCCTGTGTTCAACCCGAACACCCAACTCAAGTTCATCAATAATAACTCATACCACTAAAGAGTTATTATTGAACTACCGCACCAATCCCATATTACATTATGAGCTCCTTCTTATCATGAGTGCATTAATCTCCCTGTGTTTAAGATATCGATTGCCCATTAATTAAATGAGTTACTGACAACTCACTTAATTAATATCTAGCTCCAAGAGTAGTACCACTCAACTTCATTGTCATGTCGGACTAAGTCCACCCGCAGGGTTTACATGACAATTCTTATGAGCTCCTCAAGGAGACATCATCAACCTAGATGACTAGGACACAGTTTCCTTCTATAATCAATAACACACCATATAAATAATATTATTTCCCAACTTATCGGGCCTATTGATTTAACGAATAAATCTCACCCATTGATAAATCAAAGAAATAAATACTAAGTATATGTGCTTGTTATTATATCGGGATTAAGAATACGTACATCCATAATAACAGAGGTTATGTTCTTTTATGCTGTCAGTATAAAAAGAACAACTTCAAATAGTCATGCTCAATACACACATAGTGTACTAGTGTTAATTTATAGTTAAGATAAACTAGTACCAAATTACACTACAACCATTCCAATGGTTTGTCCCAATCCATCTTGGTTGTGAGCTACTATTTATAATTTATAAGAAACTGATAACATAATCTTCTGTGTGACACTACACACCATGTTATCTACAATATAAATTAAATGGACAACTGTATTTTACTAAATGAAGACATTTGACCAATGTGATTCTCATTTCAAAATAAATTTTCATACAAAAAGCTTGGCTTTTAGTATACATCCTAACAATCTCCCATTTATACTAAAAGACTATGCTGCCAGATATGTTGTCATACATTTGATTCCCATCCCCTCAACATGCCCATCAAAAGCTCTTGCCTGAAAGGCCTAAGTGAAAGGATCCAGGTTATCTGCTAATGTAATCTTAACGACAACATCTTCTCCTCATTTTACGATGTCTCGCATTAGGTGTACTTGCGCTCAATGGGTTTACTTGCCTTATGGGCTTGTGGTTCCTTCGAGTTTGCTACTGCACCACTATTATCACAATAAATTATGATAATTTTGGCCAAACCAGGAATCATATCTAAGTCCATCAAGAAGTTTCTGAGTCATATAGTTTCTTTGGCTAAATCAGAGGCTGCAACATACTCAGCTTTCATGGTAGAGTCCGAAACATATTTCTGCTTAATACTCCTCCATGGTATAGCTCCACCACCCAAAGTAAACACATACCCCGAGGTCAACTTACTATTGTCCCTATCTGATTGGAAGTCAGAATGAGTGTAACCCATAGGGAGCAAATCATTTGCCTGATAAATCAGCATATAATCTCTAGTCCTTCTTAGGTACTTTAATATATGCTTTACGGTAGTCCAATGTCCCTGTCCTGGATTACTTTAATATCTGCTAACCATACCCAAGGCAAAACATATATCTGGTCTCATACATAGCATTGCATACATTAGACTTCCTACAACCGAAGCATAAGGAACTACCTTTATGTCCTCTATCTCCTTTGATGTTTTAGGAAACATCTCTTTAGATAAAGGTACTCCATGCTGAAAAGGTAGAAAACTTTTCTTGGAGTTTTGCATGCTAAAATGAGCTAAGATAGTATCGATTTATGAAGCTTGGGATAAATACAACATTCTTTTCTTGCGATCCCTTATTACTTTGATCCCAAGAATATGTCCACATTCTCCCAAATCCTTCATATCAAACTGCTTAGACAACCATACCCTTACGTTTGACAACATTTTGACATTGTTGCCAATTAGCAAAATGTCATCTATGTATAGTACAAGAAATACCACCACATTTCCGTCACTCTTCTTGTATACACAAGACTCATCCGGACACTGAATAAATCCACCGGATGTTCCAAGATCTTGAAGCTTACTTCAGTCCATAGATAGACTGATGTTGCATCTTTATCTTGGAGTGCTTCATCATATGTCCAGGGATCAGGTTCATGTTCACTAGGGATCAAGTCTGAAGATTCTCCCAAAAACATGAATCTATCAGGTTGCCTAACAACCCTCCCACTACGACGAGGCATTACTTGTAATTGTGCATCATTTGTGACACGTGTTGTAGTTTCTTGTGGTATCTCATCTTGTACCATTGGTACTAAGGTAGACGTGTCTTCTCTTATTTCTTCAAGAACAGTTTTACTCATGGGCTTGTGGTTTATTACATAGTCCTCTTCTAAAATCGGGTATTGGTGCTAACAATGACCTTATGATCTTTAGGACTATAAAATAAACCACCTTTCATTCCTTTAGGATAACCCACAAACAATCGAACTTCTGTACGTGATTCCAACATATCAATGTCTCCCTTCAGCACATGTGCTGGACTACCCCAAATCCGAATATGCTTCAGACTAGGCTTACACTCATTCCACAATTCTGTGGGAGTAGAGGGTACTGACTTAGAAGGTACCAAGTTCAGAATGTACACTACCGTTTCCAGAGTATATCCCCAAAATGAATTTGGTAATTCGGAATAACTCATCATTGATCTAACCATTTTCATAAGAGTCATATTCCTTCATTCTGCCACACCATTCTGTTAGGGTGTACCAGGTGCAGACAGTTGGGATTGGATTCCAGTCTCTAATAAGTAACTCCTAAACTCTCCTAAGAGTTACTTGCCACCACGATTAGACCGTAGTGTCTTGATACTTTTACCATGACGTTTCTCCACATCAGCCTTGTATTCTTTAAACTTATCAAAGCACTCAGACTTGTGGCAAATTTAAGTAAATATACCCGTATCTCGAATAGTCATCTATAAAAGAGACAAAATATTCGAAACCATCTCTTGCCTGGATAGTCATAGGCCCACACAAATCAGAATGAACAATTCCAACACATCTTTGGATCTATACCCCTTAGCCTTAAAAGGTCTCTTGTTCATTTTTCCTTCCAAGAAGGACTCACAGGTTGGAAAGTTTTCCACCACCAATGAACCCAAAAGTCCACTGGCTATTAACCTTTGAATCCTACTCAAGTTAATATGACCTAGCCTTAGATGACAAAGATATGTTTGGTTCATTTCCAAAGGCTGCTTTCTCTTATTTGAATTAGAAGATGTGTTATTAATTTCCATTTGTTGCATCGTGGGAGTTATTGGATTTTGAGTATACAAATTTCCAACCAATGCACCAGAACAGATAACTAACTTATTTTTTTTGATAACTACTTTGTCATAAAAAAAAGAGAATATCCATCCATAAATAGTTTGGAAACTGAAATCAAGTTCTTTCTAAAACTTAGTACATAAAGACAATTTCTCAAAATCAATGTTTTATTCCTATCAAAGGATAAATAAACATCTCCCAATACAATAACGCCACTTTTGTAGCATTGCCCATGTAGACGGTGATTTCCCCTTTATATAGTTTCGGGTTTCCTGGAACTCCTGCAATGAATTACAGACATGATCAGTGGCTCCCGTATCTGCATACCAGGTGCCGGTAGATAACACCGCTAAACATGTTTCAACAACTAATGAATAAGATACACCTTTATTGTTCTCCCTTTTATGAGGACAGTACAAGTTTTGTTTCCAATCAATGTAATTGGGACTAGTAAGTTTGTTCTCTTTCAATATATCAACAAGAGGATTGAAAGCCATTTTGAATCCTAAGAATCACAAAATATTTGATCAAAACTTTAGAATTTAAAATAATATTGATTCCTCAAACAATATCATTTAAATTCACCAACACCTCAAGACACCGTGAATTTTGTAGGCCACGATAGTGTGGACATATACAAATTCAAACATTTGTAAGAAGGGGTTTTACCCATTAATTTTATTATCTTGTCAACCTAACTTTATGACAAATAAAATTAATAGTTGGTTTTTCTTCGGTCACAAAAATAATAGCAGTGACTCTGATGGGGAGGATACTATTAAATGCGCCTAAGTGTATAACATTACTTGATACTTAGTCCTTTAAATAGGATTGTGCCCCTTCAGATGGGGAAGATCACACAAACCTAAATAATTTCCTATAATCATCCATAAAGGAAGTTTGATCTAGTGATTCACAAACAAACTCATCCGATGTGGAGGAAGGCACTCAGAGCCAATGCGCAAGTTTGTTTGCATCACTTACAAACCAGTAATGGAGACCGTGGAATTTATTTATAAATTCCTCTCCCACATAGTTATTTAAAACGAGGAATTTTGACATGCACACACACACACAACACATATAAATAGCATAAAAGGCAATAAATATAAAAAATAATTTTCCAACTATTTTGGCCTCATCCATAGCTGTCCTCCGTGTGCCACTAACCCTAGCCGCTGCCAACGGGTCATGTCATCACGTCTATCTTGTTTCCTTTTCCACTGCGCCTCTCGTTCTCAAATAGCACCATGCCTCGTAAGGATACGATCCACGACAAAAATAAAATTTTACATTTATCGATCCTATATTCCACAAGGGAATGCACATGTAATCTAGATCGAACAGAATGTAAAATCCTAAAACTAATACAACTCCTGCTGTATTTAATAATTACAATCATGCACACACATAAAATGCCCTCGGCATGCCCGAGGGTCCAATCACACACAAACACAATAAGGCCATAATAGTTGGAACTAGGATGCCTGCAACCACAGAGTTAATCTATTTACACATCCTACTATTATCTTGCCTAAATTTATGTACGAAAAAGTGCATAATTTAATTGAAAACCTGTTAGTAATTATCCCTAAGAGCCAATCATGAGATGATTAGGCCTTTTGGTTACTAATTGAGTTAGACTCAAATGAACCCACTCATTGGATTGAGTCCAATTAGAATTAGACACATTGGATTAATGGGTTAGACTCAATGGATTAGACTTATTGAGTTATTGGATTAATGGTTAATCCAATATAATAAATCCAACCCATTAAGAGGAATACAAAGAGACAAAAGACCCTTGGTATTCATGGGATGAATATAAATAGGTTTTTGTCATTTATTTTTTCACAAGATGAATTAGATAAGAAAAAGGTGTCTTTTGAGATTCCATCTTCTTCCTCCTCCTTCCATAGCCGATTCTTGATGTTTGGCCAAATCATACTTCTTGCTAGCACAAGAAGATGGTTCTTCTCCGAAGGCTTCATTCATGCAACGAATGAAGGATATGTTCGTGTGGATACTATAGAGGCGCGGACGCTTGAACGCGCTGAGATCTGCATCTAAAGAAAGGTTGATCGAAGACAGACTAACTATTAATTTTATTTGTCATAAAGATAGGTTGACAAGATAATAAAATTAATGGATAAAATCTCCTTTTTGAATTTATATACGTCCACACTAACGTGGCATATAAAATACACGGGGATTTTGAGATGTTGGTCTTGAACAAATATTTTTGTGAATCTTAGGATTTCAAATGTTTTTCAATCACCTAGCTGTTATATTATAGAATAGACTTATGATGTGCACAAATGTTATGATCTTCTACGCATGTTTTAGCGCACATTCACTTGACTTATGCACATATATTCTTCACATGATCACATCTTTTATCTTGTATTCATCATATCTATTGTTTTGTTTGGATATCTGCTCTTTGTTTGGTTTTATGTTGACAGGAAAGATTTTAGGAGCTTGAACGGAGAGTATTGATGCACCGGAACCAACCAGACAACACGGTCGTGCGACCCTGCACGACCGTGTGGCCAAACAGGAGAGGAAGAGCACACGACCGTGCAATCCTGCATGGTCGTGCGACCAAAACAGCAGCCAATAAACACACGGTCATGCAACCCTGCACGGCCATGCCACCCCAAGCAGAGAAGGAGACTTGCACGGCCATGCACCCCTGCACGGCCGTGCCCCAGGAGATAGAGCCCAAGGGCTACACGACTGTGTGACCCTGCACGACCGTGCAACCACGCACAGAACTAGCGAAGGGCACGGCCGTGCCACCCTTACATGGCCGTGCCGCAGCGGCCAAACCCTAAGGCTATATAAGGGTTTTAACCCTTTTTGCCATGGGAGAGGCGAGCCGTCAAGGAGAAAAAGATCTTGGAGCAATTCTACGCCGCTTTGGACCGCCGTTCAGCGAACTTCCACCACCAATTCGACTCCAGAAGCTGAGAGTTGGATCCGAAGGCCACTCTTCGACACCCGATAAGCATATTCCTTCTTACTTGCTGAGAATTGTATGTTTGTCTATACTATGTTTTCAGATCTCTCTTTAGCATTCATGGAGTAGATCTCTTGTTCTAGGATTATGGAGTAGTCGTGGTACGGATTGATGTAAAACTCGAATTGTGTTTATACTTGTTGGATGAACTTTCATGCTTTGTTTCAATTGTTAATTGCCTACTTTTGATTAAGAAAAACTTGTCAGCCTCGTAAAGGATTATCTCTAGATCGTACACCTAAGGGGCCCTAGTGACAGGGGTAACCCGTTCACGGACATCTAGATAGCTCCTTGAGAGGAAGGCAGATTCTCCCCAAGGGAGCGAGAGACCAAGCTTAGCCCTACTCACTATTCTTAATCTACCAGTTAGAGTTATGCCCTCAAGATTTGCCGAGGTGCCCTAGTGACAGGGGTAAACCGTGACAGGACTTCTTAGGACATTGCCCTATTTTGGTGCTTGAGAATACCTACTTAGCTTCCGGCAATTGCAGGAATAAGGACAACGAGAGTAAGACAAATTGAGACACATCAATACTACCACGACGAAATCGATCCCCTAGAATTCCTCATCACCAAGTGAATATTTCGACCTTGCGACCCTTGACTCTCTCCCTCGACCTTTCTTTTCCCTTAGCCTGATCAAGATCGTTGGTAGTCTAGCTAACCATAAGTGAGCGATTGCTAGTGCTTATAGCCAGTCCCTGTGGGATTGATATTTTTATTACTGACGATGAATCCATGCACTTGCGGAAGCGTAACAAGTTTTTGGAACCGTTGCTAGAGACTGCGTCTGTAACACTAGCTAAGTCATATTGGATTAGACTAGGCTTTGTTTTTTTTTCTGCATTTTAATCCTTTCTTATAACGTTTCTTATTTCATATTATCATTGTTTAAAATTCTATATCTTGTTATTGCATAAAACTAACCTGGCAGGAGATTCCGACCCACATGTTAGTGTATTGCACACCCCTGGTTGTTTCGAAAGTGGCATAATGTTGGAATGGCTGAAGGACTATGGAGCCCTAAAGTCAGTTAAAGAACTGGGACCTGTTGTGTTTCCAGAGATTCCAGCGAAGAGTTTTATGCTCAGATCTTCATTTGTATCAAAGGTTCAAGAAAATCAGTTTGGGGGATCAGAATCAGAGAATCCTTATCTGCATCTCCTTGATTTCCACAGCTATTGCAACATGCTGAGAGTTGAAGGAGTCCCGGAGTCGATACAGCTTATAGCTTTCCCATTTAGTCTCAGGAACAATGCAAAGGTTTGGTTTAACACCCTGCAGCTGAGAAGTATCCAGACATGGGAAGAATTGGAAGAAAAATTTCTAAATAGATACTTTCCCCCAAAAAGGACTGCGCATTTGAGGGATCAGATTCTGCATTTCAAGAAGCGTGATGAGGAGGCATTGCATCAAGCTTGGGGGCAGATACTTATCAATCCTATATCAATGCCCACATCATGGTATTCAGAGCTGGTTGATTCTTCACATATTCTATATCGGACTCTCTTTCCAGAACAAGAACCTTCTAGATGCTGCAGCTGGAGGATTACTCATGGAGAAGAGTTTAGATGAGGCACGAGAAATAATCCATACGGTGGTATCAAATCTCAGCGAGTGGTCAGGACAAGATGTGCTGAACTTATCTTTACACCCGATCGAACCCAAGGAAAAAAAGGGAGCACTGATGGATGAAAGCAAGTTGGAACATGTAGAAAATGAGGATCAGGAAGATCTAGAGGAGTCCCTCAACGTACGATGCAAAGATCCAAAAAAAAAAAAATTCCTTGGTGTGGAGAAGCCCTATTAAGATCACCAAAAGGCTTAATATCTACCTCAGCATCACTCATCGAGGAGGGTTTGGATAGCGACGATGATACTGAAAAAGTGGTTCAGAAAACTGAGAAAGCTCCAAAAGAAGTCGTGGCGGATGAGGAGATGCGGCTACTGGAACAGGAACCAGCCCTGCCTGAAATTGCACCACCCCAAGTGGAATTGAAACCTCTGCCACCCAACCTTAAATACACGTTCCTAGGTCCAAGTTCTACCTTTCCAGTAATCATTAATGCGGATTTAACTGAGGAAGAAACACAGAAATTGATCAAGGAGCTGAAGGCACACAGGAAAGCGATTGGGTACACCATTGATGACATTAAAGGGATCAGTCCTTCAGTATGCATGCACAGAATTCTCCTTGAAGAAGGATATAAAAATTCAATTGAGCATCAACGAAGATTGAATCCGAATTTAAAAGAAGTGGTGAAGAAGGAAGTAATGAAATTTCTTGATGCAGGGATTATTTATCCTATATCGGACAGTGAATGGGTTAGTCCGGTCCATGTGGTCCCTAAAAAAGGAGGAATGACGGTGGTTAGAAATGAGAACAATGAATTAATTTCTACAAGGACAGTTACAGGATGACGGATGTGTATTGATTACAGAAAGTTGAACAAGGAAACTACGAAAGACCATTTTCCCTTGCCATTTATTGATGAGATGCTAGAAAGGTTGGCAAAACACTCTTACTTCTGCTATTTAGACGGCTACTTTGGCTTCTTCCAGATCCCTATTCATCCCTTGGACCAAGAAAAGACGACCTTTATATGCCCTTTTGGTACCTATGCTTATCGACGAATGCCTTTTGGGCTTTGCAACGCACCTGTTACATTTCAGCGATGTATGATGACAATATTCTCGAATTTCACAGAAAATATTATGGAAGTATTTATGGATGATTTCTCAGTCTATGGGAACAACTTTGATTCATGCCTTCTGAATCTTTCCAATGTTCTCCAGAGATGTGAAGATGTAAACTTGGTTCTAAATTAGGAGAAATGTCATTTCATGGTCAAGGAGGGAATTGCGTTAGGACATAAGATTTCAGAACGATGAATCGAGGTTGACAAAGCTAAGATAGAGGTAATTGAGAAACTACCCCCACCTCTTAATGTGAAAGGGGTTAGGAGCTTTCTGGGGCATGCTGGGTTTTATAGACGTTTCATCAAAGATTTTTCAAAATTTCCATGCCCTAACCAACCTGTTGATCAAAGATGCTAAATTCTGTTTTGATGATGACTGTAATGAAGCATTTAAGAAGATCAAAAATGCTCTCATCTCAGCTCCTATAATTCAGGCCCCGAATTGGGAGCTCCCATTTGAAATTATGTGCGATGCCAGTGACTTTGTAGTGGGCGCAGTTCTAGGGCAAAGGAAAGACAAAGTTCTGCATACAATCCACTATGCAAGCAAGACATTGGATGTGGCCCAAATGAATTATTATACCACTAAAAAGGAATTGTTAGCCATAGTGTTTGCAATCGACAAGTTCAGGTCCTATCTAGTGGGTTTAAAGGTGATAGTGTATTCGGATCATGTTGCCATAAGATATTTGCCTAATAAGAAAGACGCCAAACCTCATTTGATCAGGTGGATCTTGCTCCTCCAGGAGTTCAATCTAGAAATCAGGGATAAGAAAGGAGCAGAAAATGTTGTGGTTGATCATCTATACCGAGTGTGGCCAAACGAGCAAAGAAATGTAGATTTTGATCTGCTTATAAACGATGTTTTCCCTGATGAGCATCTGCTGGCGATAAATTTCGAAGGAATTCCTTGGTACGTAGATTTTGTAAACTATCTTGCAAGTAGAGTACTTCCCCCAAATCTCACTTGGCAACAGAAGAAGAAATTTTTCTCAGATATCAAACATTATATATGGGACGAACCTCTGCTTTTTAAGAGATGCGGAGACACAATCTACCGAAGGTGTGTACCGGAAGATGAGGTCAAGGACATTCTGTTTTACTATCATGCATCCCCTTATAGTGGGCACTTGGGAGTATCGAAAACAGTAGCAAAGATATTACAAGTAGGATTTTTTTGGCCAAATCTATTTAAAGACACAAAAAATTTTGTGCAGACCTGCGACCAATCTCAAAAGACTGGAAACATTTCTAGAAGAAATGAAATGCCACTGAACTGCATCCTCGAAGTGGAATTATTTGATGTATGGGGGATAGATTTCATGGGACCCCTTCCATCATCGTATGGAAACAATTATATTCTAGTGGCAGTAGATTATGTATCTAAATGGGTGGAAGCTATAGCTTCTCCTACCAGTGATGCCAGAACGGTAATTAAACTTTTTAAAAAGGTAATTTTCCCACGATTTAGTGTGCCTAAGGCAGTCATTAGCGATGGGGGCTCGCATTTCATAGAAAAGAAGTTTGAGAATTTGTTAAAGAAATATGGAGTCAATCACAAAGTTGTGACACCCTACCATCTCCAAACCAATGGACAGGCTGAGATTTCCAACCGAGAGATCAAGGCAATATTAGAGAAGACGGTGTTTAGTTCTCGCAAATATTGGTCATTGAAACTGGATGACGCTTTATGGGCATACCGTACTACATTCAAAACTCCAATTAGTATGACCCCATTCAGATTGGTGTATGGGAAGCCGTGTCATCTTCCAGTAGAGTTATAACACAAGGCTTACTGGGCAATCAAACATCTTAATATGAACATGAAGCTGGAAGGAGACAAAAGGAAACTCCAATTAAATGAACTTTATGAGTTGAGGATGGACGCCTATGAACATGCCAAATCATACAAAGAGAGAACCAAAAGATGGCATGACCAACATATCATGCGAAGAGAATTCCAAGAAGGGGACTTAGTGTTGCTATTTAACTCGAGATTGAAGCTCTTCCTTGGAAAGTAAAAATCAAGGTGGGCATGTCCATTCCAAATCAAAAACCTATACCCATTCGGAGTTGTTGATATTTGGAATGAGGAGCAAGGAGAATTTAAAGTGAATGGGCAGCGTCTGAAAAAGTACCTTCATGATGTACCTCTAGAGGATGATATGCATATATACTTGTTGGATCCGCGCCCCCCATGAATGAGTCAATATGGGGTTGAGCTAAAGACCTAAAACAAGCGCATCTTGGGAGGCAACCCAAGGGTTTTCCCTTTTCATTTTAGTTGATCATTCTGTTATATGTTTTGTTTCTTTGATAAGTTTAGTCAAGTGTTTTATTTTTGATTGTTCCTTTTTAGGATGTGCATGGCTTCCATGAGCTGGCCGTGAGCAGTTCATGGGCGTGGAGGCGTCGGAGGGGCCGAAATAACGAAAGATGAGTCATCCCGAGCTAAATGGAGGTGGTCGTGCAACCTTGCACGGCCGTGCGTAGCCGACAGAGGAGCAAAAGCCACAAGTCATGCCACTCAGCACGACCGTGTGGCCTGAGCCGAGAAGAAAAGGGGGTTGGTCATGCCATCAGGCACGACCAAATGGAGAAACCAGAGGCGAAGGAGATCTGGGCCATGCCACCCAGCACGACCGTGTGCCCACAGCCGAGAGGAGAAAGGAGGAGGTCGTGTCATTCGGCACGGCCGTGCAGCACCCGACCTAACCTGGCCGTGTCTATAAGACACGACCGTACCCAAGCCCGTGCGGTGTCGCCACACCTCCAAGAAACCCTAACCTCTAATTCCTCCTCCCCCAAAACTCTCTCCCTCCACATTATACCTCAGCCAACCCTAATTTCTCCCTCTAGAGTCCACTTTTCCTTAGATCTACATCTAGATCTAACACATTCCCAAGACAAAACTTTGGAAAAAGAAGCTAATCCCCTATTCCTCCTCTCCCCTGCTCCTATCCTCAAGGACATATCTCCACGGAATTCTAAGCTCACAATGTCGCAAATCTTGAAGAGGCTTTGTCGAGGAAGTGGTGGATCTGGAGAAGGAGATGCACCGGAAGGTGACAAAGGAAAAGGAAAAGCTTCATCATCAAAAGGCAAAGGGAAGAGGGTAGCACGCGACGAAGGTAACGAAAATATATTTAATATTATTTTTAGAAATCAAGATAAAAAAAACTAGATATGGTAACCTTGTCGCTAGGAAAATTGTATGCACGAAATATATGGACCTCGCCACTATGGATATGCTAGGAATTATGGATGATATTGATTGGATGATTAGCTCTTTAGATTGGAATGATATAATATACTGTCATGTACCAACTTACCCTCGTCTAGTCCTTGAATTTTTGAGTTCGCTTGATGTTAAATATTCATCTGAAGATGACTACATAGGGATCATAACTTTTAGGATGATGAACAAACAAGTTCGATGGACTTTTAATGATTTTAATGATTGTTTTGGTTTACCAAATGGAGGTGCTCGAGGATTTGATATTGGGATTAGATGGAATGAATTTTGGAGGTCGATAACCGGATCAAATGACCCTTATGAACCCTCTAGAGCCAAGGCATCCCGCATGCAAAACCCGACCTTTAGATACATGCACCGAGTGATGAGCAAAACAATCTTTGGTCGAGGAGATAGTGACGGGGTGATTAAAAAGAGTGAACTCTATTGTCTTTGCGCAATGTTGAAGAAAGTTGATTTTGATTCCGGGTTCCATTTCCTGCAAACCTTAGTAAGGGTAGCTAGGGCGTCTTCGGGGGCAATTGTGTTTGGTGGATTGATTACTCCAATAGCACATAATTTAGGTTGTGAGCTTGATGGACTAGAGGTTATTCATGGCAATGACAAGATCGACATCGATTCTTGTCTTGTAATGAAGATGATTTGTCGGGATGAGAATGGGTTTGCCTTTCCTAGGGCCTTTGGTTTCCCTCTACCCCTTCCTTATCCCGAGCGCACTTCAGTTCGCAATCCTGCAAATTGGGTGATCACTAATCCATCCCCCGAGAATGTGCCTCCCATAGTAGAAGAACCTGAGTACCACCAGGAACCCTCACCATCAGGTTTCCCGCAGCCTTCCAGACATTCGGAACCTCCTAGGCACTCTTTTGCCTATGGCACGGGACCCTCTAGGTTTGATTTTTCTGACTTCCGTACCTCCTTAGAATCTCTTTACGAGAAGCACAATGGCCAACAACAGTTGTTGGAGGGTCACTTCAAGCTTTCTGACGACCAATTTAGGGAGGTGCGAGATCATTTTCAGTTCACTAGAGACTTCCATAGTCAGGTGACGGGGTTCGTACAAGATTATGAGGTGGACCAGGAGAGAATGAGGAACTTTATGGATGATATGGATATCACTCGACAGCAAGTAGACGCGTTGTATCAATATCATCAACACATAGGCCATCTCCTTGGTTTCCCTAGATTTCCCCGGGGCCACATCAAGGACCTCCTTATCCCCCACCCCCGCCACCATATTGATTTCATCGAGGCGATGAAAAGTTTAAGTCTAGGGGGTGTTGTTGCACAACCTGAGTCTAGTTGAGAGTCTTTCTTTTTTTTTTCCATATGTTATTTGCTTTCTTTTATCTATTTAGTTTAGTTTTATCTATTTGCATTTTATTTGTTTCTGTTTGCACATTATTTGAGAACATCAACCGTCTACTTCTTTGTCCACTTGTCCAATAGCAAAATGTCTAGCATTTTTTTAGTTCATGAATGGTTCAGATTGTGTTAGTATGTTTAGTGTATCTCCTTTTTCTATCTTTAGTAGCATGAAATACGCTAAGTATTGTACGGAGTTCGGTATAAGTTTTTGGCCTAACCTTAAGGACTTATTTTCACTACACTTAAGCACTTGAGCTTGAATGGTAGACATACTTTTGAAATAGTTATAATTCATCCAAATTATTTAGTACTTGCATTTCCATGGTGATTCCTTATTTACATTTTGGTTACTGGATAACCTCGGATCATGGAAGCTCATTCGGAAAAATCTAAATCCCAACATATGCATCGCATGTGTAATAAGTGCTACTCTATAGCACTATATATAAAAAAATAATAAAAAAAAATAATAAGGGATCATAAATAGTTGTCATGAATGGAAACTAACAATTCACCCCTTTGAGACCAAGTTAGGTTACTGGGGAAATGAATGTTACGTTTCTCTTGATTCCGAGAAGTACCCTTTGAGACCTTGTGTAATTTAAGGAAAACGAACCAAGTGTGTGGGAGGTAAGTGCCTATCATTGGGAATATTAGGAACTCAATTGTATGACGACTTAACTAGGACAATGAATGGAAACTTGAAGAGCTTGAGCTACTTATTACACTGAGCACAGAGGACTTATGTTTAGGCCATACTTAGGTTACTCCACAATCATGCTTATCAGTGAAGCTAGATGATAGAGTTAGGCGAATGCACTAAGGATTATGAAACACTACAGGATTTCATGAACATAGTTTGTCGCATTTTGCTTGAGGACAAGCAAAGGTTCAAGTTTGGGGGTGTGATGTGTGCAAATGTTATGATCTTCTACGCATGTTTTAGCGTACATTCACTTGACTTATGCACATATATTCTTCACATGATCTCATCTTTTATCTTGTATTTATCATATCTATTGTTTTGTTTGGATATCTGCTCTTTGTTTGGTTTTATGTTGAAAGAAAAGATTTTTGGAGCTTGAACAGAGAGTATTGATGCATCGGAACCAACCAGACAACACGGTCGTGCGACCCTGCACAGCCGTGTGGACAAACAGGAGAGGAAGAGCACACGGTCATGCAATCTTGCACAACCGTGCGACCAAAACAACAGCCAGTCAGCACACGGCCGTGCAACCCTGCACGGCCGTGCCACCCCAAGTAGAGAAGGAGACTTGCACGGCCGTGCATCCCAGGACGGTCGTGCCCCAGGAGACAGAGCCCAAGGGCTATATGGCCGTGCGAGCCTGTACGGTCGTGCAGCCATGCACAGAACTGGAGAAGGGCATGACCGTGCCACCCTTACACGGCCGTGCCGCAACGGCCAAACCCTAAGGATATATAAGGGGTTTAACCCTTTTTGCCAGGGGGGAGGCGAGCCGTCAGGGAGAAAAAGATCTTGGAGCAATTCTACGCAGCTTTAGATCGCCGTTCAGCGAACTTCCACCACCACATCGACTCCAAAAGCTGAGGGTTGGATCCGAAGGCCACTCTTCGACACCCGATAAGCATATTCCTTCTTACTTGCTGAGAATTGTATGTTTGTCTATACTATGTTTTCGGATATCTCTCTAGCATTCATGGAGTAGATCCCTTGTTCTAGGATTAGGGAGTAGTCGTGGTACGAATTGATGTAAAACTCGAATTATGTTTATACTTGTTGGATGAACTTTCATGCTTTGTTTCAATTGTTAATTGCTTACTTTTGATTGAGAAGAACTTGTCAGCCTCGTAGAGGATTACCTCTAGATCGTACACCCGAGGGGCCCTAGTGACAGGGGTAACCCATTCACGGACATCTAGGATAGCTCCTTGAGGAGAAGGCAGATTCTCCCCAAGGGAGTGAGAGACCAGGCTTAGCTCTACTCACTATTCTTAATCTACCAGTTAGAGTTATGTTCTCAAGATTTGCCGAGGTGCCCTAGTGACAGGGGTAAATCGTGACAGGACTTCTTAGGGCATTGCCCCATTCTAGCGCTTGAGAATACCTACTTAGCTTCCGGCAATAGCAGGAATAAGGATAGCGAGAGTAAGACAAACCGAGACACATCAATACTACCACGACGAAACCGACCCCCTAGAACTCCTCATCACCAAGTGAATATTTCAACCTTGCGACCATCGACTCTCTCCCTTGACCTTCCTTTTCCGTTTGCCTGATCAAGACCGTTGGTAATCTAGCTAACCATAAGTGAGCGATTGCTAGTGCTTATAGCCAGTCCCTGTGGGATCGATATTTTTATTACTGATGACGAATCCGTGCACTTACGGAAGCGTAACAACTTAGTAGTTCCAATTATAATGATTGGAAAACTTGGACACTAAGGTGGGTTGTTCTCTCAGAACTGAGAACAATAAAAGTGTATTTTATTCATTAGTTGTTGAAACATGTTTAGTGGTGTTATCTACCGGTATCTTGTGTCTGTAATTCATTGCAGGGGTTCTAGTAAATCTGACAACTATATGAAGGGGAAATCACCATCTACATGGGCACTGCTGCAAAAGTAGCAGCTGTTGCAGTGGGAGATGTTTATCCTCTGACAGGAATAAAACATGGATTTTGAGAAATTATCTTTACCTACCAAGTTTTAGAAAGAACTTGATTTCAGTTTCTAAACTATTCAAAGAACTTGATATTTTTTCTATTTTGATAACAAAGTTATTATCAAGAAAAATAGGGAAGTTATCTTTTCTGGTAGGTTAGTTGGCAATATCCTAAATCCAAAAACTCCCACGATGCAACAAATGGAAATTAATAACACATCTTCTAACTCTAATAAGAGAAAGCAACATTTGGAAATGAACCAATCATATTTTTAGCATCTAAGGCTAGGTCATATTAACTTGAGTAGGATTCAAAGGATAATAGCCGATGAACTTTTGGGTTCATTGGTGGTGGAAATCTTTCCAACCTGCGAGTCTTACTTGGAAGGAAAAATGACCAAGAGGCTTTTTAAGACTAAGGGGTATAGAGCCAAAGATGTGTTTGAATTATTCTAATTTGTATGAACCTATGACTATCCAGGCAGGAGATGGTTTCGAATATTTCGTCTCTTTTATAGACGACTATTCGAGATACGGGTATATTTACTTGATGTGCTGCAAGTCTGAGTACTTTGATAAGTTCAAAGAGTACAAGGCTAATGTGGGGAAATGTCATGGTAAAAGTATCAAGATACTACGGTGAGATCGTAGTGGCGAGTACCTCTTAGGAGAGTTCAGGAGTCACTTATCAGAAGTCAGGATTCAATCCCAGCTGACTGCACCTGGTACACCCCCAACAGAATGGTGTGGTAGAACGAAGGAATATGACTCTTATAGAAATAGTTAGATCAATGATGAGTTATTCAGAATTACTAAATTCATTTTAAGGATATACTCTGGAAACGGAAGTGAACATAGTACCTTCTATGTCAGAACCCTCTACTCCCATAGAATTGTAGAATGGGCATAAGCCTAGTCTGAAGCATATTCGGATTTGGGGTAATTCAGTATATATGATGAAGGGAGACACTGAACATGAGTTCACTTGTTTGTGGGTTATCCTAGAGAAACAAAAGGAGGTTTATAGTCATAAAAAAATCAGAAGGTCATTGTTAGCACCAATGCCCGATTTTTAGAAGAGCACTATGTAATGAACCACAAGCCCATAAGTAAATTTGTTCTTAAGGAAATAATAAAGGACACGTCTAATCTAGTACCAATAGTACAAGATAAGATACCACAAGAAACTGCAACACGTGTCACAAATGATACACAACTACAGACAGTGCCTCGTTGTAGTGAGAGGGTTGTTAGGCAACCTGAAAGATTGATGTTTTTGGGACAATCGTCGGACTTGATCCCAGATAAACATGAACATGATCCCCGTACATATGATGAAGCAATCAAGATAAAGATGCAGCATCTTGGCAAAAAGCAATGAATTCAGAAAAAGAATCTATGTATTCTAACAAAGTCTGGGAGTTTGTAGAACAAACAAATGGTGTAAAATTCATTGGGAGTAAATAGGTCTACAAAAGAAAAAGAGGGACAGACGGGAAGGTGGAAACCTTCAAAGCAAGGCTTGTTGAAAAAGGGTATCGATTATTAGGAAACCTTTTCACCGGTAGCAATGCTTAAGTCTATCCAGATTCTTTTATCTATTGCTACTCATATGGATTATGAGATATAGCAAATGGATGTCAAAACAGCTTTCCTTAAATGGAAGTCTTGAAGAAAATATCCATATGGACTGAAGCAAGCTTCTAGGTCTTGGAACATCCGATTGTAATCCAGTCTTATATGGATTTATTAAGTGTCCGGATGAGACTTATGTATACAAGAAGTGTGATGGAAACGTGGTGGTATTTCTTGTACTATATGTAGATGACATTTTTGATAGTTGGAAACAATATCAAGTGTTGTCGGAAGTAAGGGTATGATTTTCCAAGCAATTCGATATGAAGGACTTGGGAGAATATGCACATATTCTCGAGATCAAAGCGATAAGGGATCGCAAGAAAAGAATGTTGTGTTTATCCCAAGCTTCATATATCGATACGATCCTAGCTCGTTTTAGCATGCAAGACTCCAAGAAAGCTTTTCTACCTTTTAGGCATGGAGTATCTTTATCTTAAGAGATGTCTCCGAAGACATCAAAAGAGATAGAAGATATGAAGGCAGTTTCTTATGCTTTAGCTGTAGGAAGCCTAATGTATGCTATGTTATGCACGAGACCGGATATTTGTTTTGTCATGGGCATGGTTAGTAGATATCAAAGTAATCCAAAACAGGGACATTGGACTTCTGTAAAGCATAAAGATTATATGCTGGTTTACTAAGCAGATGATTCGATCCCTGTGGGTTACACGGATTATGACTTCCAATTAGATAGGGGCAATAGTAAGTCGACCTCGGGGTTTTGTGTTTACTTTAGGAGGTAAAGCCATAACAATAGAAGAGTTATAAGCATAGATGCTTTTCGGACTCCACCATGGAAGCTGAGTATGTGGCAGCCTCTAAGGCAGCCATAGGAGTTGTATGGCTTAGAAACTTCATGATGGACTTAGATGTGATTCCTGGTTTGCCCAAAAATTATTACAGTGTATTGTGATAATAAGTGGTGTAGTAGCAAACTCGAAGGAACCATGAGCCCATAAGGCAAGTAAACACTTAGAACGCAAGTACCACCCAATACGAGACATCGTATAACGAGGAGAAGTTGTTGCCGCCTAGATTGCATCAGATGATAACCTAGGAGATCCTTTCACTAAGGCCCTTAAGGCAAGAGCTTTTGATGGGCAAGTTGAAGGGTTGGGAATCAGATGTATGGCAGGGTATATGGCAGCATAGTCTTTTAGTATAAGTGGGAGATTGTTAGAGTGTATACTAAAAGTTTAGATTTTTGTATAAACATATAAGAATCACATTGGTCAAATGCCTACATTTATGCTAAGTGTAGTTGTTCATTTAATTTATATTATAGATAACATGGTGTGAGGAGACACACAGAAGATCATGTTATCAGATCCTTATAAATTATAAACAGTTACTCATAACCAAGATGGAATGGTACAAACCATTGGAGCGGTTGTAGTGTAATTAGGTATTAGTTTATCTTGACTAATAAATTACACTAGTACACTCTGAGTGTATTGAATAGGAACAATTGAGGAAGTATCTTTTTATACTGACTATATAAAAGAACAATACCTCTATTATTATAGAAGTGTGTACTCTTAATCATGATATAATAACAAGCACATATACTTAGTATTAATTTCTTTAATTTATCAAAGGGTGCGATTTAGCTCGTTAAATCAATAGTCCCGATAAGTTGGGAAATGATATTATTTATATGGTGTGTTGTTGATTATAGAATGAAACTATGTCCTAGTAATCTAGGTTGATGATGTCCCCTTGAGGAGCTCAAAAGGATTGTCATGTAAACCCTGCAGGTGTAATTAGTCCGACATGACGATAAGGTTGAGTGGTACTACTCTTGGAGCAAGATATTAATTGAGTTGTCAATAACTCATTTAATTAGTGGGCATTCAATATCTTAAACACAGGGAGATTAATGCACTCATAATAAGAAGGAGCTCATAATGTAATTTGGGATTGGTGCGGTAGTTCAATAATAACTCTTTAGTGGTATGAGTTATTATTGATGAACTTGAGTTGGGTGTTCGGGACGAACACAGGAAGCTCAAGCTCATCGGGAGATCAAAACTAATTTCTTCTCTCGGTCCCTGTTGTAGCCTTTATAAAACCTTGTATCCACAAAGTCCACTTCTTACCCAAGTAATGGGTCAGCCACATCCTTGCTTGGTGCAAGGGAACGACCAAGCATGAGCTTGGAAGCCAAGAGGTGGCCGACCATAGCTTGGTGCCCAAGCTAAGGGTCGACCACATGGAGAATAAAAGGAAAATGAAGTTTTGTTTAAAATAAAATTTTGTTAAAATCTTTCCTTATTTGTAGTTATCTACAATGGTTAAAAGAGAGATTTTATTTTGTTAAAATCTTTCCTTTTTTGTAGTTATCTACAATGGTTAAAGGAGAGATTTTATTTTGTTAAAATCTTTCTTTTTTTGTAGTTATCTACAATGGTTAAAAGAAAGATTTTAATTTTCCTTTTATAGCCATCCTCATGGTTTTAAAAGAGAGTTTTAAAATTATAAAATCTTTCCTTTTATAGCTATCTACAAAAGATTAAAGAGACATTTTAATTTTGTTAAAATCTTTCCTTATTTGTAGTTATCTATAATGTTTAAAAGAGATATTTTAATTTTTTGATTAAACTTTCCTTTTTTGTAACCATGTTTTAAAAAGAGAAGTTTCAATTAATCTTTCCTTTTTTGTAGTTGTCTACATGTTTCAAAAGAGAGAGATTAATTTTAAAACTTTCCTTTATTTTCATGTACAATAGGAAAATTAAAAAAGAGATTTTAATTGTTATTAAAATTTCCTTTTTTGACAATACCAAGGATTATAAAAGAGAGGGAGAGGGCATGGAAGAACCCTTATTCTTTTTCCTCTCTTCCTTGGTGTGGCTGGCCCCTTCATGCTCCTTTCTTCCTTGGTGGTCGGCCATTGCATCTCTTACTTCTCTTTGTTTTCTTCTTTTATGGCCGGTGGCACCATTACCTCTTGTCTCCTCTTTTGCTTCCTTAGGGCCGGCGGCATCAAGGTCTCCTTAGTCCTTGTGGCCAGTTGCTTAGATAGGAAGAAGAAGAAGAGGAGATGAACTTGGTGGCCGGTTGCTCGGAGGAGAAGAAGAGGAAGGAAATTTCATATTTTGGCATCCCTTGATGGCTCAAGAGTCTTGGAGAAGAAGTGGTCCTGGTGGAATTTATCTTGGTAGGTCGTCGCCCACACGATGTCCAAGAGGAGGTGAGGAATACAACAGAAGATCAAGAGGTCTTTAGCTACAAAGAAAGGTATAACTAGTTGTCTTATTCCACATCATACTAGTTTTCTTTGTATGGATTTTGAAATACCAAACACAAGAGGCTAACGATTCTAGGTTTCGAATTTATGAGTCGATTTATGTTTCTTTTGTTTTTTTTTATCTTGTGATTCGATTGTTCTTAGTGGTTAAACCTAGGGTTACTATAAGGATATTAAATATTGAATTTCATTGAAAGACTTTGTCTAGGAAGTGGTGGATGATCCCATACCCAAGAAGGCATAGTGTCTCGCCATGTTTAACCTAGAAGCCGATCCTTGAAATAAATATTTAATCAACTTTGTAACATGGGTGGATTTGGATTAATAATCTTAAGCATCGTTTACAATCCAAGTCTAAACCTCTAAGAACAGATAAGTTGAATTTGGAATCAATAATGTTAAGTTCTATTTGTGATTCCAAATTTAATTTCTAAAGAACACAATAGATTGTTAGGATAGGTCCAGGACTTGTACAAAATTTTTGTACAGGGGAACCAGTACGATATTCCGAGTAGCAACCAACATGTGGAGGCTCTAGTACAAAAAGCATTGCATCAACGACAAGCAGCTACCGAAGTTACCCTACCACTACCAAATCTCGCAGCATCAATGACAGTGCATCAGAAGGAAAGAGGAGTTCAAGAGGAATGCATTGCACATTTGCTTCATGTGCCTCTTTCACTAATCCGGCACCCTCGAGTGCTCTTCCACACACTGCCTGAGCAATTGGGCCAAGGAGTACTCCAAGAATCTTTGGGAGAATCACTTGTTTGGGATAGGCGCAATAGAAAAGATCTAGCTAGTGATAGCTCCCTTGAGCAAATCACCACCTGTTTCTCTCAATGGGTACTGGAGGATCAATAGACAAAGCACTACCAGAGTCTGAACATAGGAGAATATTCAGGAACAACCAACCTGGAGGATCATCTCCCTAAATTTGAGAATGTCGTCTTTCTCCAAAAATTTATTGATGGTGTGAAATGCTGAATGTTTCTCACCACATTTGGTGGAGCAGCCAGTAATACTTTAAATGGCTACCCAATAACTCCATTCGTCATTTTAAGAACTTTCGCAAGGTATTTCTCCATCACTTCTCCAACAACCGACACTACCATAAAAACCCTTGGAGTCTCTTTTCACTCAAACAAGGGCCTAAAGAGACACTCTGAGTCTATATCAAGAGATTTAATCAGGTGGCTATGGATGTACCCACAACCACCACAGAAATTTTAGTGAGAGCCTTTTCTCAAGAGCTCACCGATAATGATTTTTTTTTGTGTGATTTGGTTAGAAAACCTCCTACGAACTTTGACCTGTTGATTGAGTGGGCAACTGAGTTCATCAATGTTGAAGAAGCACGGACTGCCCGAAAAAAGGAGGGCACCACGCCTACTCCCGCTCCAGCCACGAGTGCTTGACGTTACCTGCCCCTCCACCCAAAGGACCCTGGGCAGGTCCCTAATACCATCATCTAGAACTGCAGTCATAGGTCATGCAGCATGTGGAAGTTCCTTAGGAAGCTTCTTGAAAGTAGTGCACATACCATCAGACATCTACTCATAATACTGAGGATTGTTATACTTTGCGAAATCGACAAAATGGCAACCCCAGATACAGTCAGCATTCTCCAGCTCCAAGTTGTCGACCATATGAGCAACAAAATAGTCCACTCAAGATCAAGTACTGAGTGACTGAGCCGCAACAGGGAGCACTTTAGCCCCAAGCCGAGCAAGCTCAAGTAGTCCCCCGAGTTCATCAAGAGTAACCGTTAACTCAACAAGAGGAGAATTGTAACAATACCCCTCAAGGCAATATCGGCATGATCACTCGAGGACCAACCAATGGAGATTCCAACCGAGCGAGGAAGTCACATGCTGGCAGGATAGAAATCCATGAGGTTGGTTGCAACCGAGAGAAGACACAAAGACTTGAGATTAGCTTTGGGCCCAAAGATTTAGAGGGCGTGGAGGTCTCCCATGATGATGCTTTAATAATAAAGGTTGTTATAGCTTATTATAGCATTGCTCACACTTTTATTGATATAGGCAGCTCAGTTAACATTATCTTTAAGCAAGCATTTGAGCAGTTACAAATAGACCCAAGTGAGTTTCAGCACATGGTGACTCTGTTGTACGGGTTCACTAGCAATGAAGTTTGGCCGCTCGGCCAAATAAAGTTGACCATATCTTTAGGGGAGGAACCCCTAGTGAGAACATGTCGATCAATCTTTATAGTTGTGGATGTGGCCTCCGCTTACAACGTTATTTTGGGTTGACTGACCCTAAATGAATTCTAGGCAGTCATCTCAACTTTCTGCCAGAAAATAAAATTCCCCGTTGATGATCAAGTGGGGGAAGTCAAAGGAGATCAACTAGTAGCATGCAAATGTTATGTGGAGATAGTTAAGATTGAAGCCAATGTCGCTTGGAAAATTCAAAGGATGGAGGAAAATACTATTTAAGAGAAGCCACCAGTCCTGGTATATGAAGAGAAAAAAGAAGTACAAATTTAATCCAGACAGCTAGAAGCAACCACTTAGATAACCGCTGACCTGGCTCTTAAGCTTAAGGCCGAGCTGATGGAATTTTGACACACAACAGTGATGTGTTTGCCTAGATGCCTAAGAAGAAAACAAAACTCCTTCCCATTCTTTTGACTTGTATTAGTAGCACAATTCTAATTAAGAAACAACAATAGATGAAATAACAACTTAAAAGGAAAATAAGTAAGAGGCTATGATTTTTACTTGGTTACAACCTAGGTGGTTGTTAATCTAAGACGGTTGCAAAGCTCTACTAAAAATGTCTACTTTGATGAAGGCGGAGAAGCCTCTTACACTTTTTGAAAAGCTCAGAAAGTTGCTAGGAAGTTAATACAGAAGTTGTTGTTTAGTTGTTATATTTTTTCTAGGTCTAAGGGTCTTTTTATAGCCCATGAAAAAACTTATCTAAGGTTGGATGGCGCCTTCAATAGGGTGGAAGGCACCTCCAACGTAGTAAATCCTATCCATGCGAAGATAAAGTTTATCTTCACAATGGTCACAGTTTGAAGGCGCCTTCAAGGGGTTGAAGGAACCTTCCATAGAGACTTGAAGGCGCCTTCCTCCCGAAAGGCACGAGGGCTCCTTCAATACCATTGAAGGTGCCTTCAGCAGCTGCTACTGAGCTCCAAACTTCTCCTTTCACTCTTCCGCTGCTCCGCTCGCTTGGGTGATTTCGGCCATCCAGAATAGGGCTTACTCAAATCCATTTTTGACCTTCTCCTCGAGCAGGCTTCCTCCACGGCTTCTTGTCCCATAAATGTCGGGCATGTCCTTCTCGTCCACTGGTGTACTCTTCCGCAGCACCTTGTCCCTTGGATGCACCGAGCCCGTCAACTCCTTTCCCATGTCATTCTTCTTGCTAGCTATGTCTTCCACTCAACTTCTTATGTTTCTAAGTACCTGCACACTTAGACACAAGGATTAAACACAAGAGGACATAACTAAACTTGGTTGAACATATCAAAACTACCCGGGATACTTACAATCTTTCCCTTTTTGATGTGCATCAATCCAAGTTTAAGTTAGGATTAAAAATGTAATAACATAAAAAGTAGATAACCAATTGTTTGCAAAATAAGTAAAAAAATGCTTCCAAACAAATAATTAAAAATTCTAAATCCTACTTCAAATTTGAAATATTTTTCTAGGGGTAGTCTACACAAATAACTGGAAAGAATTTTCAGTAGAAGTCTAAGAGATAGAAAAAATCAAAAAGTTTTTTTTGAAAAAAAATCTGGAAATTTTTATACCAGTTGAATCGTCATAACAAAATTTAAACAATTTTGAAATTATTTTAAGTAAAAAATAAAACAATAAAAAAACTTCTATTTTAGTTAGTTAATTAAATATTTATTTCAATAATTGACTTCTAGGTTGTGGCGAGGTATTAGACTTTCTTGGATATTGGAACAACAATCACTTTTAGAAAAAGTATTTTAAAGAAATTAAATATTTAATTTTCTTCCTGAACATTCTAAGTCTATCTTTTTTAATCTTATAAGCATATTTTTAGAACCCAATATAAGTCCTTACCTACTGGCTTAATTAAAAATTTCTTAGGGATATATTTCTTGATATTTTTCTAATTTGGCCTAGTGATTTCTAATGTACCAATTGATTTTACCATAATTTCTAAATGTTGGTTTTTGATAGTAATTAGAACATGCATGGTTATCTTTCTATCTCTCTATTTGTGTTTTTAATTTTTTTTATTTTCTAATTTCAAATTATCAAACAATTCTAGTGGACATGCATTGGCTAATTATCTTTTCAAATCAAAATTTTCTTTTTCTAATTTACACATATTTTTAGAAAGTATTTTGATAAATTCAAAAGATTGCTTGGGAGATAGTGCACGTACCTCACTTACCTCGTGTTCTGATGCTCCCCCTTCATCACAGCTTTCCTTTGATGATCCTCCCCCTTCATCAATGCTTATCTTTGAGCTACTTTCATCTTCCTTTTAATGGTCTGCCATTAGGGCTAGTCCTGCGTAGGCTTCAACTTCAAATTCTGATAACGACGTTTCGTCCCACGTGGCCTTCAGGATTTTGAGCTTCGATTTCGTTGGTCTTTTGCCCTTGTCCTTCTCCTTTTTCTTTAGTTCAAGGCAGTTGTCTTTGATGTGCTCTTCTCCTTGGCAGTTGTAGCATCGAACCTTTCTTTTGCTTCGAAAGTGCTTCTTTGCCTGCAACTTATTAAATTTATTAGATTTCATGAATTTACTAAATTTTCTTACCATTAGAGCCACTTCATCTTTCTCAATTAACGCTTCAGAGTCTGGATTATCCATTTTTGCCTTCAGGGCAATGTTATGACTAGGCTCTCTTTTCATCTCTGCACATATAGATTCGTGAAGTTCAAAGGTGGAAAAAAGATTTTCCAAAGAACTAACTTTGAGGTCTTTAGATATATAAAATGAGTCGACTATAGAGGTCCACTCAGGTGTCCTAGGAAATACATTTAAAGTGTACCTTAATGAATCTCAGTTCGCACTACAACAAAAACCCTCATAGACATCGGTTTTCCACCGCTGTCTATTATATTTTCGACCTATGTCTATGAAGGCGATGTAAAAGGTCTGCCATTTTAGACATCGGGTTAAAACCGGTGTAGTATCACTTAACGACACCGATTTTCGAATCGATTATTAACCGGTGTAGTATCACTTAACGACACTGTTTCATCAACGGTGTAAAATCGATGTAATATTATATGTTAATAATACCAGTTTTGGTAGCGGTATACGACCGATGTAATATTAGTTAATGACACCGGTTTTGCAGCGGTGGAAAATCGATGTAATATCAGTATTGTTTAACGATACAAATTCGATTTTCGAAACAGTGAAAAATCGACAATATCCAAGAAAATACATAAATATTCATAAATTACACAAATATTCTTCTTCCAACAGTATCCATAAAATACACAAATATTCATAAATTACATAAATATTCTTCTTACAACAGTATCCATAAAATACACAAATATTCTTTTTACATCAAAAGCTAATAGATATTGTACACATCAAGGTAGAACATCGTGAGTCAAAAATCAAGCTGAGGCTACATTAAATTATGAGAATCAGAATCTGTTCAACTTGCTATACTGCTCCATTCTTCTTGCGCCTTTCATTTCCCTAATCTCACCACTTTTCACCTTCAAATACCTAGTTTTCTGAGTTAAAACATTCACTGTTCTAATCTGTCAAACAAAAGTATCATTTGGTCTACTTAACTACAGTAAAGTACAAAAACAGAAGAATTATACATGCTGCAGAAGTCCTAGAATATCACCATCAGAAAGAAATTGATATGGGACAATATACGCAATTTACATTCCATGCAAATGCATGCATCATCCAAAGTTTTCAAAAATCAAATACCTTTCCTACTCAAATGTAATCTAGCATGCATTCAGCCCACTCGAACCGCACTTCATCAATTTCAACTCTGGAGTACTTGAGATTTGTAAACTGTAAAAAACACATAAATAAGATATTAGTAAACCAAGACCAAAATCATAATTGAAAAAGTAGTAAGAGCACCAGGTAACAAAATGACTAATTTGAATGCTTAAAAAGAGACACATTCATCATTTATCTCAACCATATCATATAGTGATAGATCTATCATACCTGGGAACATAATATATTCCAAACTAGAAATTATTGCAACAAAGTTTTCTCATAGTTGCAATAATTGGTATAGTAACACAACAAGAGATAATTGGTATAGTGATGAAGCAAAATTTGCAATACATCAAAAATAATAACAATAAGATCATTTATTTCAGTTTCTACACCGTTTAGCCTTTTCTGTTGAGAACACATACATTTTGCTCTAAGCTTTCAAAGAGAGCATCTTTCAAATTTGATGGGCAGTGGAAATATAGACAATTTAGATTAATAACTGTCCTTGAGGCAAAAGTTGCCTTGCCAACACACCACTGAAATTTAAACCCTAAGGAAGCACTTACCCCAACTTAAACAATGCAGGCAACTCTTGATCGCCTTTAGAAATGGAAAATAATAGCATGGAATAATTTACAGGTTAATGAACCAGATTGTGACATGTTCAAAAACAATGAATACATGAGAATACATTGATTGTCATACAAATCCTCCACACCAAATTCCAACATTCAATTAGAAAATCACCTCTTCACCAATGATTGCAATGTTAGGATGTGTTTGCAAAGCACATTCCAAAGTTATGTGAGAAGCAGCACGGCCCATCAACCTTACAACTATAAAAATAAGAGTCAATAGAAGAGAAAAAAAGATTCAAGTAGCATAAATTAGAACATAAATAAGCATAGATAAAGAATATTTGTGACAAATATCAAAAGCACCAGAGACTTCGCTTAGGTTCATACATTCTTGGTTAACAGGTTTGCACTGGGACATAACTTGAGCATTGTTACTTGATGTTAAGTGATAAAGAAGCACGCACAAACAACTAGAATTTGTTGATTCTCAAATGCTACAGAAACTATTCATCTCCACTCTACATGCTGTTTCAGAACTAGACTAGAGATCATATAATGCAGACCCTTATCAAAGTTTTGCTTTATGATGTAATGGGATAGCGTTGGAAAAGAAATTCAACTCATCCTGCCATTGTACAGGAAGTGAATTCTATTTAGCGGGTTTATATAGGTTTTAGTGCAAAACTAACTTTCCACCATGTATTAGCATAATCTAGAAGCATCAGGCAGCAGATAAATAAGTATTAGCATAATCTTATTGTTATTATTTTTGATGTATTGCAAATTTTGCTTCATCACTATACCAATTTCTCATATATCTTTCAAATGTTACTATCATTCTCGTGCGTGAGGTCAAGTTGTGTGGACTAGTTTGGTATAGATGGATATTTCCATTTGAAAGATATATGAGAACATTGAAGCCACTATCATTCTCAATATCGTTGGGATACCCACAAGATGCATCAGAATTAGCACATACAGATCCATTTGTTTCCTCCAAATGATCACCTACTGCATCACATTTTTCATTGTCTCTCTTAACTACATTTGTCCTCGAATCCATTTCAGCACCAATTACCATTGAATCATAATGGCTACCACCCAAATTTGAAGAATTGGAATGTTGAGACACATAAGAATTGTTGTTGGCTAGTGCTTTCCGTCGACTAGTGTTAGGATCCAAATCTTCTGTTTTCTTAGAAGCAGCATTGATGCTTGTATTTGGAGCAGCTCTTGGTGCTGGAACAGGAGCTCTTGTGACCCTTCCATATTTGGGTGGCAAGGTCTTTCCATTACTTGATGCCAAGCAGCTTGGGCAATGCCATTCTGCTTTAGGAATGTCTTTGCTTCCATAAGATTGAAGACATTTCAAATGGTTTCCTTTCTCACAAGCATCACAGACAAGCAAACTTTCTATATCTGAGATCACATTTTTGCATATCTGGCAATTTAAAGAAGCATTCATATAGTCACTTGATGGAGGAATCCAGTTTGGGTGATCCAGAACCTTCGATTGCAATATCCTCTGCACACTCTTACCAATCTCATTGTGATTGGTATAAAGAGAAGGTGCATGTAAGAATGCAAAGCCTTGAGTAGGTTGATGTGTAATATGCAGGCCTCCTTGTCCTGCTTGAACTGTAAAAGACTTTATTTCCTGAATGAAAATATTAGGACATGTCCAATATTACACGTAGGGAAAAACCAAATTCCAAACAATAGAGAAAAGGATTCACAAAGGAAAAACTAGCCTTTATATTTATGCTAAAAAAAGGATTGAGCCTTTAGCAGACATGTCTTACCAGTATACCAGGCCACACTGCTTGGTACCAAAATAAAAAATAATTAGGAAATAAACACAATTATTGATATTAGTACCACAATGCTATCTCTGACCCATACAATTATTTGTTCTTTATTGAACTGCAACTATGACTAATACTAGTTCACATAAAACTTCAGTAAAGAAGGCCAAAATATTTTAATACTTTTTAGGAACTTGATAAATTTGAGAAATTAAGCAAAAAGGAAGTAATAAAAATGATAATGCATTAATCAAGTATTCAAGCCATAACAAAGCAAAGGAAGTCATAATTTCACAGCATTGATAGATAATACGGACAAATATGGTCTAAAGATTTTACCTTGATCTTGTGTCAGATAAGATGATCCACTAGGTCTAGCATTTAATCCATTATGTGCTGAAGGCAAAGCCTTATCACGGAAACTAGATGAATGTTTAATGGTATTGACACCAGCTTGCGCATCACTAATCAGTGACTGCTTCAAATTAGGGGCAACCCAGGCCAGCACAGGAACATGAGATATAGTTGAAGAATTATGAAAGCCTCTAGAGGATGTTGGCATAGGACTTGTAACACCCACAAAATTATAAGATAAGTATATGGGTGTTAGTTACTTTAAAGCATAAAAGTAAGAAGAATCAAAAGAAGAAGAAATAAGAGAAATAAAAAGAGGAGGTGAAAGTTTGAACCTTGAACCTCTCAAAAAGGATAGAAATAAAGTTATGTATGATAACCACTAGGATAATGAATAACATGTGAATGGAAAAGGATGGGAATTGTAGTTAAAAGTGAGGATATGATTAAGTGAGGGAACAAGAGAAAATCAAGTAGGTTTATTCCTCTTGTTTACCTCTTGGTTAAGAAAAGGAGTAAGCAAAAGACAAGTTGTCTTTCTTCCTTTTCCTTCTCTATTTTCGTGGAGTTTAAGAGAATAATGAAGAGAAGAATTAAGAGAAAGGAATGAGGACATATTCTCATTCGAAAAATACATGCATGAATTAAGGAAGAAGGGAAGCAAAGTTCATCTTTGTAACTTCCACCCACTTAGCATAAAAAGGAAAAGAAGAAAAGGATTTCATTTTTCTTCCTTCTCCCTCACCATTGCCGAAACTAGAAGCCCTCCTCCCTCATCTCCACAAGCCAAGTTTAGGTTTCTCCCTAAGAGAAAACTAAATTACAAGAAGGAGCCTTCAAGGTGTACCCTTCCAAGCAAGAGAAATCAAAAGGAGTGCTAGAAGAAGAAGCTCCCTCCTTCCTCTTCACCAAGGGTACCATTTCTTTAAGGATTAACAAGGGAACACTATGTAAGCTTCCCCTCACCTGTGGTACAATAGTTTATATGGTTTTCCATGAAGATAGATCGCTTAAAAACCTAAGGTTTGCTTTATGAGAATTTCGGCCAAGACAAGAGGAAGTGTTTAAGAAAATTGTAACTAGATATGCTTATTATTTATTTTTGTGACATGTATCTTATATAAGAGGTTAATCTAAGGTTTCCATGCTAGAATGAACAATGAAAACTTAGATCCATGAACCCTAGACTCTCGGCCAAGCATGAACAAGAGGACTAGGTAAGCTTAAGACTCAAACTAAGCATGTTTCCTTATTCTTGTGTTATGTACCCTATGATAATGATGTTGTTAACTTTTTCTCTTACTTGTATGTTGTTTGAAACTCCATTTCCATGCTCATGAATGTTCGGCCATGGAAGAACTAAAGGCCTAGGAGAGTTTTAAACCTAAAAACTAAGCATGCTAAGATTTCTCCTAAGACAAGATATGAAGCTATAATGTTATGCCATGATTGTATGTTGATTATGAATCCTATTACATGCTTGTGAAGATTCGGTTATGATGAGATTTGAAGTATAGGAAAGTTTAAACCAAGTCTAGGAGGCTCATGACCTTCTTGATAAAATGATATGAAACTAGTTGATGTTCTTATGGTTGCTTGTTACATAGAAGTTTGGTTACATGTAACTTTCGGCCACACTAAGTTTTAAAGCTAGGATGCTTAGATTTTAAACTAAGTTTACCCATGTTGTTCCTTGTAATGTTGCCATGAAAATTGTGTAGGGTTTCCATGCTTTTAGGCCATATGAAAAACAAAACCAAGCTCAAATGTTTCGGCCACCTTTGGGTTAAAGGCCTAGGAAAACTTAGAACCCAACTTAGATATGCTCATGATGTTCTTGTGATAAATGCTATGAAATGTAGTTGTGGTTTCCATGCTCTTGTGCCCCTAGAAACTTAGTTCCATGCTTGATATGTTTCGGCCACTACTAGTTTAAAGGCCTAGAGAAATTTAGAACTCAACTTGTATATGCTTATGATGTTCTTGTGATGTATGCTATGAAATGTAGTTGTGGTTTTCATGCTCTTATGCCACTAAAACCCTAGTTCCATGATTGATATGTTTCGGCCACCTTGAGTTAATGGGTTTAGGAAGTTTGGAATTTAGAACAAATGTGCTTATGATGTTCCCCATGAAAATGTATAAGATATTGGCTTAAGGTTCAACACTTTCATGCTACTTGTAACCTAGAATGAGACATGCTAGGGTTCGGCCATGATAAGGTTAGAAGCTTAAGGAACTTAGAACCCAAACTAAACATGCTTAAGTTGATCCTTATAAAATATGATATGATATGTGTTTAGGGTTTACATGTTTGCATGTTGCTTAGAACTTGATTGCTCTTCATGAAGGTTTCGGCCATGAAAGAATTAGAAACCTAGGAGGGCTTAACAATTTAGGTTAACATGCTTATGACCTTTCTTATGCTAGTATGTGAAGATATCATGATATTTTTATGTTAGTGTGTTGTCTAGTGATCATGCCCTACTCATGACTTTCGGCCATTTGGGTTTAGTGACCTAGATGTACCCACATGCTATGTAATGAATCAAGAAATGTTATTTAATGATTCCATGATTGGTTATGTCTTCTTATGATAAGTGATATGCTCTTTTATGTATGCTTATGATCCATGTATGTGCTATGTGCCCAATTATGCATGCTTTATGATATGATAAGATGACATGTTCCTTATGCAAGCTTATGATCCATGCATGTGCTGTGTGCCCAAATATGCATGCTTTATGATAAGATAAGTGATATGTTCATGATGTACGCTATGATTCATGCATGTGCTGTGTGCCCAAATATGCATGTTTTATGATATGTTAAGAAACATGATATGCATGAAAGGATAAGAACTATGATATGTATGACATGCTATTTTACTTTATGTATGGCTTGTACCAAGGGTGAGCTCCATAAGCGCCCCGGGGTCGATGGACTAAGAAACGGGCCTCGTTAGGGATGGGCTCCTAAGTGCCCCTAGGTCGATGGACTAAGAAACGGGCCTAGTATGTATGCCTTGTAGGGTTCAAGACTTGCTACCTTGGACCTACATAGGACGCGCGCATTTATGTATGTGGTACAAGTCGGGGCCCTAATCATGTTGAGATTATGTTTAAGTATGTATATTATAAGTTTTCAAAAGACATGTTGCATATGTTGCATGATGTATGTTTAGGAATTTACCTTGCTTATACTCTATGATTATGCCATGATATTTATGATGATGTTATGCTATGTCAGGATACATTTGATGATCACGTTATATTATGCCATGTTACTTTACGTTACGTTACGATATGCCATGATATGCTGCTTGATATGATAAATTTGTCTTTGTGCCTCTTGACTTATGATTTTGATATGCTATTCGGTTTTTGTGAGTAGGAAAGGAACTTACTGAGCCATGAGTGCTCACAGCTTACTTTCTTGTACCACAGATAAAGGTAAGGAATGGATGTACTAGGGGAGCAGCAGGAGGGGCTAAGAAGATGTGTGTGTGGTAGTGGACTGGCTAAAGGAAAAGACCTGCTTTGTTTAATAAAAAAATATGCCATGTTGATATTTTACTTTATGACTCCATGACATTAAGTACGTGTTTGGGTATTAAGACTCAAAAATTATGATAAGTATGCTATGTGCTTCTTTTATGTCTATGGTGATTTTAAAGTAAGAAAAGGTTTTTAAATTCTCTAAGTAAGACTTCCGCTGTAGTAAGCATGTATGTGTCCAAGTAACCCCCGTCGCCTTAGCAGGAGGGGCGGGGCATTACAGGACTCTTGTCCTGTGAAATCCTAGAAGCACCAGATGCAATGGTACCATGAGATTCAGATTTTGCACCAACACTTACAGGAAGCTGTTGAGAGGAATGAACTGATGAATGCACGTTTGTTTCCTTGCACACTTCCATCTGTAGAATTAGACCACAAGCATAGGTTATCAGATAAGTTCTGCAGTGACTAAACACTTAAGGAAAATGTCATATCAGATATCTTACATTCAAACAAATTCTGTCGTGAAAACTGGAAAGATAGGTATTTTCAAATGTTGTGCTTTCCAATACAAGCTAAAAAATAACATGGATATCAAGTAACATATTAACAATGCATAATTATCCATATGTAAGCAAAATATAACTAAACCTCATTACAATGTTCAGAAATTTCTTTGTATTTACTTATGGTATAGAAAGAAATCAAAGATTTGACATTGTCATTCCCTTCTTAAAGAACAATAAAACAACAAACATGTTGAAACCACATGATTTTGCTGATTTGACAGTAGCAATCTTTACGTTTCAATAAAGTTGCAGTATCATGATTATTTTTTTTTAAAAAAAAAAGCATAATCTTAAGCCAATATATGCCCTGTGCTAGATGCTAGAGAGCATTTCAACCAATTCGAGAGTGACAATCTTTACATTTTAATAAAGTTGCAGTATTATGAAATAAAAGGCATAATTTACTACTAAAGCATTTTCTTCACTTGATTTAATCTAGAGAGCAAGTCAACAAGAAGAGTGAGTGAATGGAGATTATGACCTGGATCTTTCATAGACCTAACTTTTTAATACGACAAAGAAATGATACAAGGACTTGGGTCAACAACACAAACAAAAAATTGGAGCAAATAGCAGCCATTTCATAGAATATTAATTTTCTAGGTAAACAGCAACTCGAAACAACGTAATTATGCGAGTCTGCAGAATTCAACAGACACATGAAAGGTAAATACCTACTGAAAAGCAATGTAAGCAGGCATACTAAATGAAAACAATAAGGCGTAATATGCAACCACTTGGATCTCACTAGATGCATGTTCTCCCACCACTGCACTCTGTTTGGGGCTATCTCATACTAAGATCAAGAGCAACTATTGTTAAGGCAATTGGATTCCTTGACTCTAAGCGAAGGAACCAAAACGGGGCAGGAAGACGGACCTTTTTCTTCTCTGCGATGGACATCCTGGGTGGCTGGAATCCCAAAGCAGGATCCTTAGACCTGTTCAGCCCGAGATCCTCCGCCACGACCCTCACTGCCTCCGTGGAGACGAGATCCTTCGGTTTGGTGGCCTCGCACATCACCACAAGCCTCTCCTTGGCCTCGGTCACCAGCGCCTTCTCAGCCGCCGTCGGCTCCTTGCCGCCTCGCATCTGTCCCAAGACCGACAAAACCATAACGATCTCCGCGACTCTCTTGAAATCACCGTCGTCCCTCGCCCTCTTCCTGGTCTTCGGAACTGCACTGGCGGAGGGGCATTCAGTAGCGACGATGAAACTGTCGAAGATGAGGAAGGATGTCAATAGCGACAAATGGATAAAGGAATGCGAAGAAGGAATCGAGCGGTGGTCTTGGGAATGCGAAGAAGGGCGTTGGAGGAGATGCTGTGTGGTTGGACAGAGAAGCATAGGCGTCGTGTGTTGATCCTGATCGGGAGAGGAAGGGGCGTCGATTTAGGAAGGGGAAGAGGGAGATGAGGTTGAGAGAGATGGTCTGACGGCTAGCGGCGAGGAGGAAAGTGGTGGTGGCGTTGTGACGGTATACGGTGGGCGCGATATAGGTTTAGGTTTGGAGGTAAGAGTGAAGTGTTGCAAATTTCGGCTAAATATTGGTGGGAAAATTAAATTATTTTATTTTATCATAGACATCGAGTTTTAAAAATCGATGTTAAAATCGGTGTCTATTTACGAAAAAAAAGGCGCTCATAGACATCGGCTTAAAAAATCGATGTCTATAAGCGAAAATCTGCGCTTATAGACAACAGTTTTTGAAAAACCCGGTGTAAAATACTCAAAGACATCGATTTTTACTTAAAACTGTTGTTGTTCCACCGATGTCTATGAGGGTTTTTCTTGTAGTGTCGTTACCTTTTCTCCGAAATTCGTGAGTCCAGTGATGAATTCTTTGATCCTCGAGTGCAGATGTGCAATCATTTCTCTTTCTTCCATCTGGAGGTTTGTCAGTTGGTTCTAGAGCAGGTCCCGTCTCGTAAGCTTTGCTTCAGTAGTTCCTTCGTGAAGCTTTAGGAACTTCTCCCAAAGTTCCTTTGCTGATTGGAAATCTCCGATTTGATGTACTTCTTGGGATGGAAGTATGTTGAGTAGGTGGAACTCAGCTCGTCCGTTCACTACAAAGTTTGCTTGCCCTTTCTTGGTCCATTGGTATTCTTCCTTTTCATTTCCTTGTGGGTCTTTGGGAGCTACAAAACCATATTTAATTATCAAAAGAATTTCAAAATCAGTTTTAAAAAATACCTCCATACGTTTCTTACATAACGCAAATTCTCCCTCAAATTTTGGAGGATAGATGTTCGGTTCGATCATTGTTTTGGTGTTTCAGTTGCCGGTTAGTCCTTCTGGGGTATTCTAACTCTGATACCACTTATTGGTGCAGCAAGACCAACAAGAGGAGGTGAATTACCTGTAAGAAGAAAACAAAACTCCTTCCCATTCTTTTGACTTGTATTAGTAGCACAATTCTAATTAAGCAACAACAATAGACGAAATAACAACTTAAAAGGAAAATAAGGTGGTTGTTAATCCAAGGTGGTTGCAAATCTCTCCTTTGATGAAGACAGAGAAGCCTCTTACACTCATTGAAAAGATCAGAAAGTTGCAAGGAAGTTAATATAGAAGTTGTTCAGTTGTTGTATTTTTTCTAGGTCCAGGAGTCTTTTTATAACCCCTGGAAAAATTTATCTAAGGTTGGAAGGCACCTTCAATAGGGTGGAAGACGCATCCAGCATGGCAAATCCTATCCGTGCAAAGATAAAGTTTATCTTCACAATGGTCATTGTTTATGTTGGTCCCTTTGGAGGCCGGCAAGAGGGGAGGGGTGAATTGCCCTAAAAAATAAAACTCGAACCTTTCTCGGATTTCAACTATATAATGAACACTTGTAATAAATAAATAAAAGAGACTAAGTAAAAAAAAGCAGACACTAGAGTTTTACTTCGTTTGCAATCAGGGGATTGCTAATCCAAGGAATGTAAGTGCACTATCTGATTCTCCTCTGGGTGGAGTAGCCTCTTTACAACGTTGACAACACAAATGAAAAGAACACAACTGAAAGCACAAAAAGAATTGATTACAAGTAAGTTATCTTAAATGTACGGATCAGTACTTTATTTATAGTACTGGTCCGGGCGCCTGGAAGGGGTTCCGGGGGCCCCCGGGGGGATAAATTTTATCCCCCAACGGTCAGCTCGCGATCAGCTTCGATCTGGTCAAATATGAACCCCCGGGCGCCCGGTATGGTTCCGGGCGCCTGGAGGTCCGGGCGCCCGGAATTGATCCGGACGCCCGGACTTGTCAAGTCAACAAAGTTGACACTGGTCCAGGCTCTCTGCTTTGGTTCAGCTCGTCTCAGTTCGGCTCGTCTTGGTCCGGGTCTGTTCGCTCCGGCTCCGCTAGCTTGGGTGATCTCGGCCTTCCGGAATAGGGCTCACCCGAACCCATGTTCCGGCCTTCTCCTCGAGCAGCCTTCCTTCCCGGTTTCTCGTCCCTCGAGCGCCGCGCACGCTCTTCTCGTCCACCGGTGTACTCTTCCGCGGACACCTCGTCCCTCGGACGCACCGAGCCCGTCGGCTCTCTCCCGTGCTGTCCTTCTCGCTAGCCGCGTCTTCCACTCGACTTCCTGTGTTCCTAAGCTCTTGCACACTTAGACACAAGGGTTAAACAAACGCAGGACCTAACTTAGCTTGTTTGATCACATCAAAACACTTTGGGGTTCCAACAATCTCCCCCTTTTTGATGTGAGCAACCCAAGTTAAGTTAGGGTAACCATATACAATAAAAACAATTTATATTCAAATAAGTCCAAATATTTTTCAATTGAAAAATTATAGTACCTCCCCCTAGACTTAACATACTTCTCCCCCTTTGATCACATAAAAATTGGGGTTATAAACAAGTCTAAGGTAAATTCAAACAAGAACATTAAGTGTAAAATATTTAATAATGTCTAAGTAAAGACACTCGTCATAATTTTTCGTTCGAGAAAAAAAAAATTTCAGATAAAAACAGTCATAAGTGTTAAAAAAAATTTAAGTTTGAAACTTATCTCAGCATTCCCAAAAAAATTTTTCTAATTAAAAAAAATTCTAAGTTAATATTCATAAGAAACAATTCTAAGTCATTTTTAAAAAAAATGATAAGGCAATATTATCATAAAAAAAATTCTAAGTTAACTTTAAAAAAAAAATTCTAAGTCAATTTTCATAAAAATTTCTAAGATAAAAAATTTTTAAGTTAAGTTAAAAATATTTTCTAACACAAATTGAATAACTCTTTTAAAGCATTAAGTAATTTAAATTAATGCTTTTTTAGTTAGTCAATTAAACTTTTCATTTCGATACTTGGCTTCCAGGTCATGGCGAGGCACTAGGCCTTCTTGGTTATTGGAGCAACAACCACTTTCTTAGACAAAGCCTCATAAAGAAATTACTTGTTTAATTTCCTTGCTGAAACTGCTAAGTCTGACTTTAATTTTAAGTTAAACAGGTTTTTGGAACCCAGTAGAGGTTCCTACCTACAGGATTAACCAAGTATTTCCTAGGTATATAGATTTTTGATATATTTCTAATTTGACTTTGATGAAATCTATAATACCAATTTAAACCTCTATAATTTCTAAAAGTAGGAATATTTGAACCATTAGATTTTTTCAATCTTTCTATTTCTTCTTTTAGTTTTTCATTTTCAATTTTCAATTTTTCAAAATCCTCTATAAGACATGATTTTGCCAAAATTCTCTTTGTTTCTAAAATTTCATTTTCTAATTTGGTATTTTTATTTTCTAATTTATACATGGATTTTGTCATAGCTTTGATACCAAAGTAAAGTTCATCACGGGGTAAGAGGCATACCTCACATACCATATCAGACTTGAAGCCTGAATCTCCCCCTGCTTCGCTACTTCCATCTGAGGTCGCTCCCCCTTCATCGATGTTGGGTTCTGATGTACTTTGTCCTTCGTAGCTTGCCATCAGTGCTATCTCGGCATATTCTTGAGCTTCTGATTCGGATGAAGAACTGTCGTCCCAAGTTGCTTTTAGGTTGTGTTTCTTGGGTGTCTTCATTTTGACCTTCTTGAGTTCTGGGCAGTCTTCCCTTAGGTGTCCCTCCTTCTGACACTGGTAGCACCGTACCTTCCTTCTACTTTTTTTATTCTTTTTATTCTGCATTTTAAATTTATTAGATCTAAAAAACTTTTAAAAGTTTCTTACCATGTACGCTTCTTGATCGTCTTCGAAGTCTGACTCGGGTTCATCCTTGTTGGTTGTGTTCAGCGCCATAGACTGGGTTGTGTCCTTTGATATCTCTGCATATCTAGTTTCGTGTAATTCAAGGGTAGAAAACAACTCTTCTAAAGTACTTACCTCCAGGTCTTTTGAGATGTAGTAAGCATCGACGATTGATGTCCACTCCGAAGTTCTTGGAAACGCGTTGAGCGCGTAGCGTATAGTGTCCCGGTTTGTTACCGTTTCACCAAGGTTTTCGAGACCAGTAACTAGTTCTTTTACCTTTGCATGTAGACCGGCTACTTTCTCACCTTTCTCCAGACGGATATTCATCAGTTTGTTGCGGAGGATGTCCCTTCTAGCGAGCTTTGCTTCGGACGTGCCTTCGTGGAGTTCCAAGAACTTCTCCCAAAGTTCTTTAGCAGATAAATAGTTTCCGATGCGGTTGACCTCTTGAGGCGGTAACACGCTCAGCAGGTGATGTTCCGCACGGCTGTTTGCTACCGACTCATTCTCCTCCTTCTTTGTCCAATCGCTCTCTTCTTTTTCTTTTCCATCTTTATCTATTGGAGCTACAAAACCATATTTCATAATAAACCGAATTTCAAAATATGTTTTTAGGAATACCTCCATACGACGCTTCCAGTCTGCGAAGTTCCCCTCGAATTTTGGTGGAACAATGCTTGGTCTGGCCATCTTTGTTGCTTCGATCGGCGGTTAATCCTCCTGAAGCACCTTGCTCGGATACCACTTCTTGGTCCCTTTGGAGGCCGACAAGAGGGGAGGGGTGAATTGTCCTAAAAAATAAAACTCGAACCTTTCTCGGATTTCAACTATATAATGAACATTTGTAATAAATAAATAAAAGAGACTAAGTAAAGAAAAGCAGACACCAGAGTTTTACTTGGTTTGCAATCAGGGGATTGCTAATCCAAGGAATGTAAGCGCATTATCTGATTCTCCTCTGGGCGGAGTAGCCTCTTTACAACGTTGACAGCACAAATGAAAAGAACACAACTGAAAGCACAAAAAGAATTGATTACAAGTAAGTTATCTTGAATGTACGGATCAGTACTTTATTTATAGTACTGGTCCGGGAGCCTGGAAAGGGTTCCGGGCGCCCCCGTGGGGATAAATTTTATCCCCCAACGGTCAGCTCGCGATCAGCTTCGATCTGGTCAAATATGAACCCCCGGGCGCCCGGAATGGTTCCGGGCGCCCGAACCTGTCAAGTCAACAAAGTTGACTCTGGTCCAGGCTCTCTGCTTCGGTTCAGCTCGTCTCAGTTCGGCTCATCTTGGTCCGGGTCTGTTCGCTCCGGCTCCGCTAGCTTGGGTGATCTCGGCCTTCCGGAATAGGGCTCACCCGAACCCATGTTCCGACCTTCTCCTCGAGCAGCCTTCCTTCCCGGTTTCTTGTCCCTCGAGCGCCGCGCACGCTCTTCTCGTCCACCGGTGTACTCTTCCGCGGACACCTCATCCCTCGGATGCACCGAGCCCGTCGGCTCTCTCCCGTGCCGTCCTTCTCGCTAGCCGCGTCTTCCACTCGACTTCCTGTGTTCCTAAGCTCCTGCACACTTAGACACAAGGGTTAAACAAACGCAGGACCTAACTTAGCTTGTTTGATCACATCAAAATACTTTGGGGTTCCAACAGTTTGAAGGCACCTTCAAGGGGTTGAAGGTGCCTTCCTTCCTAAAGGTGCGAGTGCGCCTTCAATACATGGTATTGAAGGCGCTTTCAGTAGCTGCTATCAAGCTCCAAACTTTCCTTTTGGCTCTTCCGTTGCTTCGCTCGCTTGAGTGATTTCGGCCATCTAGAATAAGGCTCACCCAAACCCATTTTTTGACCTTCTCCTTGAGCAGGCTTCCTCCATAGCTTCTCATCCGACAAACATCATGCATGCCCTTCTCGTCCACCGGTGTACTCTTTTGGAACACCTCATCCCTCGGATGCACCGAGTCCGTCAGCTCCATTCCCATGCTATCCTTCATGCTAGCTGTGTCTTCCACTTAAATTATTATGTTCCTAAGCTCCTGCACACTTAGACACAAATATTAAACACAATAGGACCTAACTGAACTTAGTTTACCACATCAAAACTACCCGGGGTACTTACATCTCCAACAGTCATGGAGCATATACTCTACATTTACCCCGATGCTCGTCCGGTCAATCAAAGAAAATGAGACTTCGAGGCTAACCAGAACAAGATTATCAAGGAGGAGGTGGACAAGTTACTGGAGGCAGGCTATATTCGGAAGATTCAATTCCCTAGTTGGCTGGCTAATGTCATCCTTGTATCTAAACTAGGAAACAAATGGTGGGTTTGCATTGATTTCAAGGATCTCAACAAGGGATGTCCGAAGGACTATTATCATCTATCCTGCATCGATCAAGTGGTTGATTCCACTTTTGGCTGCGAATTCATTTGTATGTTGGATGCTTTTCAAGGATACCACCAAGTGTCACTCACTAAGAAGGAATAGAAAAAGGCTAGCTTCATAACCGCCGAGGGTATTTACTATTATAATATTATGTCGTTTGGACTAAAGAATGCAAGGGCTACTTACCAATGACTTATGAATAAGGTCTTTCAAAAGCAAATCGGATGAAATATGGAAGTCTACATGGACGACATCCTCATCAAATCTCTTCGAGTTGCAGACTTGTGCGTGGATGTAGAAGAAACCTGCAAAACTCTAAAGTAGTATGGGCTCAAGCTCAATCACTGCAAATGCTTATTTGGGGCCAGGAGTGGAAGATTTCTAGGCTACATAGTCATTGAGTGAGGGATCAAAGCCAATCCCAGCAAAGTACAAGCTCTACAGAACATGACTCCCCCACGCAATCTAAAGGAAGCACAAAGACTGATCGGCCAAATCACTGCTCTGTCTCATTTTATCTCCCGATCGGCTGATCAAAGTGTACCCTTCTTCGAGATACTTTACTGAGCGACCAAGTTTCGATTATAATAAGGCAGTCAAGGAGCTGAAAAATTATTTAATTGCTGTTCCCATATTAGCTAAACCAATAGTGAGTAAAACTTTGTGGGTTTATTTATCAACTAATGAACATGCTATTGGTTCAGTGTTGGTGAGGCAGGAGGGGAAAGAGCAACAGTCTGTATACTTTTTGAGTCATTTATTAAAAGGAGCAGAGTGTCATTATACTACACTTGAGAAATTAGCATATGGATTGGTCTTAGCTGCTCGAAGATTGTGTCCTTGTTTTTTATCACATTCAATCATCATGTTAACTAACAGCACTTTGGGCCGAGTACTTATCAACCCTGAGGCATGCAGAAGATTGATCAAGTGGACAACTGAACTTAGTAAATATGATATATAATACCAACCTTGAACAGCCATGAAAGCTCATGCCTTAGCTGATTTCATGATAGAAGTGCAAGGCCTGAAACTGAAGAAACTTGGAAAATATATGTTGATGGATCCTCTACCTGGCAGGGTAGTGGGATAGGCATTCTTGTTATATCATCCAAGGAAGATTGAATGCAATTGTCTATTTGGTTAAATTATCGAGCCACTAATAATAAAGCAGAGTTTAAGGCATTAATAGCTAGATTGCAAGCTGCTCGGTACGTGGGAACTGTCTGGTTTTAATCTATTCAGATTCTCAGCTGGCAACTCAATAACTATCTGATAATTTTGAGATCAACAATGAATGGCTCAAGTTATATCCATAGGCATTTGATAAATTGAGAGCTGAATTTTAGGAAGTAATTATATAGAAGATTCCTCATTCAGACAATCAGACAACTGATGAGTTAGCCAAATTAGCATCTGCTGTAGTTCCCTAGAATTTGGATAAGTCTATTGAGCAAACATTATTAGTATCTTGCATTGAGCGGCAGACCGATCTAGAGATACAAAGCAACTAGAGAACGCCAATTATCTTATTCATACAACAAGGTACTCTACCAATTGATGGGGAATAAGCACGTTTGCTCAAGAAAGGAGCTGGTAAGTTCACTATGATTGGAGATCTGCTTTATAAGAGAGTTTTCTCATGTCCTTTACTCAAGTGCATTGGGCCAAATGATATGTCGTACATTTTACAGGAAGTGCATCAAGGTTCTTGTGGTAATCATATAGGAGGTTGGTCTCTTGCTCATAAAATATTATTAGTAAAGTATTTCTGGCCTACTTTACAGACTAATGCAGCTCAACTAGTAATGACTTGTTTGTATTGTCAAAAGCATCAAAATATCTCACATCATCCTATAGAGTTACTTAAAACCTCTATTATTTCTTGTCCATTCGATCAATGGTGTATGGACATAGTAGACCCTTTTCCCTTGGCACCTCCTCAAAAGAGATTTTTATTGGTAGTTGTGGATTAGTTTTCAAAATGGGTGGAAGTCGAGTCCTTAGTCAAAATAACTGAGCAAATGATTATTAAATTCTTATGGCAACATATTATCTACAGATTTGGTATTCTACATAAATTAGTTTCCAACAATGGAAGGCAATTTCAAGGTAAAAGGATGAGAATGGTGTTTGGTATATGGTATCAAGCAGGCCTCTACTTTAGTAGCTTATTCATAGAGTAATGGTTCGGATGAAGTAACAAACAGAGAAATTATCAAAGGGCTTAAGACTTAATTAGATCATGTTGGAGGTAGTTGGATGGATGAATTACCTAGTGTGTTATGGGCATATCATACAACCCCCCAAGAATCGACAAGCATAAATCCTTTCCACCTGGTTTGCGGTGGTGAAGCAGTGGTCCCAGTTGTAATTAGCATGGAATCCGATGGGAGATGCTTATCTGATGTGGATAATGCTGATCGACGTCTTAAGGAGCTCGACTTAATAGAAGAAGTGTGGGACAAGGTGGCAGCCCGGCTTATATCATATCGTTAAAGAATGAGGCAAATTATAATAGAAGGGGTATCCCTAGATTTTTTAGGTGGGTGATTTGGTCTAAAAATGCATCAAGTCGGTCGGAGATGTTAATAAACTGGAGCCACAGTGAGGAAGACCATATAAGGTGATACAGAAGCTCGCCTTAGGCTCTTATTATCTCCAAGATGTAGAGGGAAGAAACCTAAAGCGACCTTAGAGTGTCAACCATCTCTAACCTTATAGAGTTTGACAAGTGTACTTGTAACTTACTCCTATATTTTGTTTAATTTTTTATATATTTAATGAAAATACAAATGGATTCATTTGAGAAATTTATTTAGTAGCCCGAGCAATCAGGTCTGTTCTATACAGTTGAAGGACGACTTTAAACTCTACACAGTCAAACTGTGACTTTAAACCATATTCAGTCGAACTATGACTTTAAACTATATTTAGTCAAATGACGATTTTAAAGTCTATATAATCAAACTATGACTTTAAACCTTATTTAGTTGAGCTACGACTTTAAACCATATTTTGTCGAATGACGACTTTAAACTCTATACAGTCGAATTGGGACTTTAAATTATATTCAATCGAACTATGACTTTAAACCATATTCAGTCGAATGATTACTTTAAACTCTATACAGTCGAATGATAACTTTAAACTCTATATAGTCGAACTGCTACTTTAAATCATGTTCAGTCGAATGATGACTTTAAACTCTTTATAGTCGAATGGCGACATTAAACTCTATATAGTTGAATGATGACTTTAAACTCTTTATAGTTGAACTATGACTTTAAACCCAAGTTTGAGTATCTGGTCTGTTTAATTTGTTCAGCATTATATGCTCGTCCGACTCATTATTTAGTCCAGGAATTCTTTATGAAAGTTGTTTATGAATATCCAGCCTGTTTATTTCATTCGACATTATGTGCTTGTTCAGCTCATTATTCAGGTTAGGAATTTTTTATGAAAGTTGTTTATAAATATCTAGCCTGCTTATTTTATTCGGAATTATGTGCCCATCCAGCTCATTATTCAATTCAAGGATTCTTTATGAAAGTTGTTTATGAATATTCGGCTTGTTTATTCCGTTCGGCATTATGTGTCCATCCAGCTCATTATTTAGTTTGGGAATTCTTTATGAAAGTTGTTTATGAATATCTGTCATGTTTATTTTGTTCAGCATTATGTGCCTATTCGGCTCATTATTCTGTCGGGAAATTCTTTATGAAAGTTGTTTATGAATATCTGGCTTGTTTATTTCGTTCAACATAATGTGGTCGTCCGGTTCATTATTACTCAGCTCGATTACCAATCAATATCTGGAAGATACTATTACTCAGCTCGATTATCCAGCTTGGCATAAATAATTTGCCCGGCAATGTATTCAGTTCAAGAATCCCTTATAATGTCATTCATCTGCTTAGTTGAGTTATTCTACTCAGTGTTATTGCCTCACCTGGCATCTTATCCAAACTAATGTATATTTTATAGGGAACACACATGGAGTCTAATCTTATAAGTAATATTGGTTGTTCTAAAGATACACAAGGAGAACAGGTGCTACCTAATACTATTTAACACAACTTAGTATTTAATTGTGATTTTTCTTTCATAAATTCATATAGTTACATGTTAGGAAATACAAATATATCATTCAAAATTGCTTAGGAGATCTTCTAGGAGCTCATCGAGAAGTTGTTGTTGATCTATAAAATGTAGAGGAGATTCTGTTGGTAGATATCCTCCCTTTCGTAACTATTGAATCTGCATGGTTGAGCATTCCTAAAAAAACTTTTGGTTAACTTTCCTTTAAACTGGATAGAATTTAAATATGCTCCACTCCTAGCCTCAAGGCTTTCATTCCCCCCAGCCTGATACGTGGATAACTCGGCCTGAATAGTGTTCGCTTTAGCTTTTGTAGTGGCCAATTGGGCCTATTGGGATTCTATTTGGACTTCTCATACATTCAATTCCATTTGCTGCTTTAGTAGCAAGAAATTCTTAGTAGATAGTTCTTATGTTAGTTCAGGAGAGCTAGATGCATGTTCAAGCCTTAGCTCTTCTAGCAAAGTAGTCTTATGAGCTAGGTCTAAAAGGGCTTTATCTTTCATTGCTCTCTCCACCTGGAGCTTGGACTCACTGCCTTACAACTGAAACTCTAAGTTTTGCTTGTCCATTTATTGAGATTTCAATAGTTGATGGTAGTCCTGCAAAGTCTTTTCCATACCAGAAATGAGCTCGGCCTACTCCTCTATTTTTCCCTGCAAGTTGGTTGTTTTGTTATTGGAAATAGTGGAGGCGGCCTGTAGTTCTTCCACACGATCTTTTAAAACTTTGTTGGCCCTTTCCAAATCCACAACCAATTGCCCCAAGTGTAATCCGGAAGCATAGAATTAAATAGAATAACTATAAAGTTATAGCTCATAAAAGTAATTTAAGAAAACTTAGTCATAAACTTACTATAGTAGCGTTTCGGTTGTGTTCTTCAACACACTTTGAAACTATAGTCCCTTGCGCTTGTTTGTGTGCTCACACCCATGACTTGATAATGAGCCCTTCGACTTAAGTATCCCATAAGGTAAGGGTGAAGTAGTGTCCACTCCTTGTTGGGATGGTAACCCAAGGGATTGCTTGAAAAGACATGAAGAGCTAGTTGAAGGTGTAGTCCTTGAAGGAAGAGCAAGAGGGAGCTTGGGTGATTGTGAATGAACAAGAGTTGGTTGGACGGGTAAAGAAGTTGATGTTTATCCAGCTGGCTAAAGACTTTGCTCGAGTATTGATCCTTCAAACCCCTGACCGGCCAATTGCCTACTGGGAGTTCTCTTGGAGTGGGGAATAGTCAAAGGAATTTTTAAGGCTGGTGATGGAATTGGTTGCGTAGCTAGAGGGGTTGACATTGTCTCGAGGTGCCAAATAACTGGGACAATTACATGAGACATGGGTATAAGAAGGTATGGCCTCATCATAGCAATTGCAAAATGAAAACGACTATATTTTTGAGACTCAGGCTCTTTACCTCGGGCATAAGAAATCTCTACCGGAGTGAGGGAAGATTATTGGGAGATGGGTTGTTCAGGCATATCTAGGCCTGAAACCTCTGCTCGAGGCCTTTTGTGCTGGATGACCAAGGGTGTATCCGATTCCGAGGAACGGGAAGATGGCTCTCAGGAAGATTTAGTCGGAGGAAGTGGACCAACAAACTTAGAGATGTGTTTGAATTAACACTCTTTCAATAAATCTTCCCCTAGCTTGTCTAGGACTACTCTTGTTAGCCGAGTGTTCTTGTATAGGAAGGCTAGGAGAATAGCCTCCGCTACAAAATTAAGTGAAGGTTAGAAGCTTCTATAACAAATGGTAGGAGAATTACAGTTGGTTAATTACAAGGAAGATAGGGATTTTTGCTCACCAAAGGTGGCACTTAGCTCTAAGTTGACCGGAGTGAACCAAAAAATAAATAATAGGCCCTCTATGGTCAAGGCGGTTAAATAAAACTTTGTACCCTTTAACTTTTTTAGGGCTTCACATAAAGTTGGATCTACGAAGATGTTACCTAAATTAGGGAGAGGGATAAGATCTTGTTGCCAGGCCATAAAGTAAGGTGGAGAAGGTGGGAGGTGTATAAAGAAATATTTATTTCTCCATTCCTCCTAGGCTGGGACTCGGTTAAATAAAATTGTCTTAGGGTGAGCCTGAAACTTGAATAAACCATTCGCTACTTGGCGAGGGCAAAAATAGTAGTGGAATATGCGAGGAGATAAGGAGACATTAAGTAAACGAAAAACGATAGCAGTACCACTCAAAATGTTAAGGGATTGGGGAATAAATTAGTGTAGCGTGATGTTGAAGTAATGGTTAACATCAACAAAGAAATGATGTAATAGATAACAGAGTCCTTATACAACTTGTTCCCTAAAGATGCCGATGCTCTCTGGGGGTGGACGATGAGGACGGTCTTCCGGAGTGGGCATGACTATATAGGAAGGAATGTCGTAGTTAATATTGAGGTCATAAGGATCATCGAGGGTGAAAGCGAAAGAGCATTATGCATACCACTCATTACTCTCAGCTATTTTTGAAAAGGAAATAGTACAAGAGCCAAAGAAGGAGGAGAGCAGAGAGTCGGAGAAGAAACAATGGAGACAAATATTAAAAGAAAGCCTAAGGATTTTTTTCATAAAATGTTTATAAGGATCCTACAAAAATGTGTTCTAAACAAGGTAGTTAGATTATAATAGCAAAAAAGGAGGGATTGATTATGAACCGTGGGATGATGAAGATAAGGTAGTGGAAAAAGAAAAAATGTTATATCTATAATGACATACACACACGTATCACCAATAAAAAGTCCATAGCGGTAACTGATTCGACAAGTAGTCATTTTGAGGTAGCAGTGGTTTTATCGAGGTATTTTTCTGTGTAACTCTTTAACCATAGACCCGAAGGAGTTTTTATAACTCGAACGGAAATATAGTAAGTTAAGACTTGATCAAATTAGTATGGATTGATTCTTCGCCCCAAATGAATTTAATTTTGACCGGTCTTAAGTATCTTTTAAATAGCAGTTTGTCCTATTCTAAGGATTCTGGTATATGTCGGCATAAACCTGAGCAAAAGTCCACTCGATCTTGAGGGTCGAACGCCATAGTCCGCTCGGCCTTAATGGTCGGACGCCATAATCTGCTCAACTTATAAGAAATCCTTATCTCTTTCAATTTATTGCCCTGACAGGTTTTATTGCATAAGTTAAAGGGGAAACATCAATTACTAATTGATGCAATTTTAGAATAAAGTTACTTAATAAAATTAATAAAAACTTAAAGACTATCACATAGTGAATATCATTACCCGAGTCATTAAATTCATAAGTTAATAGAAAATAAGGCAAATCATGAAAAATCGGGATACAAGTAATCCGATCATAATCTAAGGAACTAGTGGGAGGATCAGAAGTTAAGAATCCGTCTTCTTTTAGCTATTCCATTACACCTTTTACTCCAAGTATAAGTACTCTGGCGACAGAATGAGCAATCGATACATTAAACTCAGGTATTTGGAAAAGCTCATTTTTCTTTGCTTTAGACCGCTCATCTTCCCCTACCTAATAGGTTTTTAGCTTTGCCAGATTTTTGTCACCTCCATCTAGGCAGCTGTCAAATCCAACATCAAAGAGTCCTGCTTGGTCTTTTGAGTTGCCAGTTCGGATTCTTTAGCAGTTAGCTCGGCAGTATGTGCGACCTCCTGTATTTGTAATTGAGCGGGCAGTTGCACATTATTGGCAGTTTGTCGTCCAATTTTGTTTGTATAGCTACTCAGAGATTTGTCTCCAATTGAAGTTCAGCTTTAACATAATCCAGATTGACCTTCCACTGGATCGCTTTCTCAAGCTCAACTTTGGCCAACTCTTGAGCCTCTTGGAGTTGAGCAAATAATTCTCTTATTTGCTCGGAGGCCCTTATGGACATTGCCTAACCAGTTTGCTGTTATAGCTGTAACACCCATAGGATACCTAGGAATTTTATGAATTTTACCGTGATTAAAATAGGCCTTATGTGGATTTTTCCAAAATAAAAGAAAAATAGAACCAAAAAGAGGCATGACCAAGGTTTGAACCTTGGACCTTATGTTAGATGCATGTATGTGATAACCAGTAGCCCCAGCAGGGGTGTGCTATTAGGAAAAGAAGGGGAATTGTAGTTAAGGTGAAGGCCTTTCATTTAGAAGGAGACTTAGAATGAAAAGTTGGAGCTACCTTCTTCCTCCCTAATGGAAAAAGATGAATTTCCCTCTTCCTTCATTCAACATAAATAAGAAAAAGGGAAAGAGAACTTCATTTTTCTTCTCTTTTCTTCCTTCCTTCTTCTCTCCACCGAAAAACCAAAAACCTCACCCTCACCATTGCTGAAACCAAGCCAAAGAAGTTCTTCTAGGAAAAAGTTTCAAGAAGCAAAGGGTATTCTCTTAGTGAATTATGTGAGAGGATGTAAGTATTCCCTCACCTGCAGTACAATAGTTCTCGTACGCTTTATGTTTAAAAGTTGTTTGAAAAACTTAGGGATTTCCTTGCAAGCTTTCAGCCAAGATGAGGAGTTGTGGTCACTTATGGTTGTCAAGTTTACAATTTATGCTTCATGTTGTAACAAAAAGTCTAGAACCTCACTCTTGAGGTTTCGGCCAAGATGGAATACCAGGCTTAGATTAAAATTTTAAGACCTAATCATACTTGTTTATGCTCCTTCATGATGTATGATCTATATGTTGTTAGTTATGTTTTTATGCTACATGTTGTATAAACAAAACCTAGAACCTTACCTTAGGTTTCGGCCAAGGATGAACATAAGGCTTAGAGCAAGGTTTTGAAATCTAATCATGTTTGTTTGTGTTCCTTCAGGATGTATGATCTATTATATGTTGTTAGTTAAGTTTTCATGCTACATGTTGTATAAACAAAACCTAAAACCTTACCTTAGGTTTCGGCCAAGGATGAACATAAGGCTTAGAGCAAGGTTTTGAAATCTAATCATGTTTGTTTGTGTTACTTCATGATGTATGATCTATTATATGTTGTTAGTTAAGTTTTCATGCTACATGTTGTATAAACAAAACCTAGTGTAACGCCCGCCCCTCTGCTAGGGCGGGGTTACGGGAAAACATACATGCATATTAAACTATTTCTAAAACAGCGGAAGTATTTATTAATATATTCTCTTAAGTTTATAAATTATTTTTCTTTTTAACACCCATAGCTAATTATCTAACCATATATGATCATATGAGCATGTTAAGCCTAATTTTAAATTTAAAAAGGTCATGATATCAATTCCCAACATAAGCATGAATAAGTATTATGTAAACATGCAAAACATAAACATAAGATAGACATGGTTCGTAACATGCATAAATTAACATAAGCAGATATTTTTCCTTAGCCGAGCCACCACCATACACATCTCTTGCCCCTCCTGCTGCTCCCTTAGTTTATCCATCCTTTACCTTTATCTGCGGTACAAGGAAAATAACTATAAGCGCACAGGCTTAGTAAGATCCTTTCCTACTCACAAAAAAAACCATGTATCATAGCATAATCACATAAACATATAGCAAGGAGTCATAGACATCTAAAACATCATATCATGTAAAAGAGCATCATAACATATCATATCATTCTACGAACCAAAACATCATGTCATATTATAAAAGATCATCATGTCATATCATATCATATCATATTGTAAAAGAGCATCATGTTATATCATATCATATCATAATGAGCATCATGTCATATCATATCATAATGAGCATCATGTCATATCATATCATAACATAAAAGAACATCATGTTAGATCATGTCATATCATAAAAGTATATGCAAGATGTCTTTGAAAAACATGCGTCATGTCATGTACAAGATGTCTTTAAAACAATATCATATAATACTTAAATATAATCTCAACATGAGGGCCCGGCCATGTACCACATAACATAAATGTGCGCAATCCCTAGGACGGGGTAGCTAATCCCAAACCAACTAGGGATACTAGGTCTGTACTACGTCCGTCGACCTAGGGACGAACTAAGGAGCCCATCCCTTGGACACTAAGGTCCTGGTACAAGCCACATAAAAAGTAAAATAGCATGTCTTATTTACTTATCATATCATGAAGAGTGCTCTTAGTCCCAACAAGAAGGGAAGCAACTCTTAGGCCTTTACTTGTTATATCATAAAGAGTGCTCTTAGTCCCAACTACTAGGGAAGCAACTCTTAGGCCTTTGCTTGTCATATCATAAAGCATGCATACTTGAGCATATAGCCCATCATAAGAGTCATTATCATGCATGATTCATAAGCATACAAAAACAAGCATATGACATATCATAGGGAAAACATAATCATGCATGGAAATCATTAACTAGCATCTCCTAATTCATATCATAGCATGTGAGACACATAGTAAATCATAATTGGGTCTCTAACCCTAATTCCATAAAGTGGCCGAAACTTAAAAGGTATTGAATCTAGGTTACATGTAACATAAAATCATGTGAACCCTAAACCAATTTCATATCATATACCATAAAGGACATCATGAGCATGTTTAGTTTAAGTTCCAAGCTTCCTAGGTCCTTGGTCTTGTTATGGCCGAAAGTTACCAAGCCTAACCCTATGTTACAAGCAACATAAAAGCATGTGAACCCTAAACCAATTTCATATCATAAACCATAAAGAACATCATGAGCATGTTTAGGTTAATTTCTAAGCTTCCTAGGTCCTTGGTCTTGTTATGGCCGAAAGTTACCAAGCCTAACCCTAGGTTACAAGCAACATAAAAGCATGTGAACCCTAAACCAATTTCATATCATAAACCATAAAGAACATCATGAGCATGTTTAGTTTAAGTTCCAAGCTTCATAGGTCCTTGGTCTTGTTATGGCCGAAAGTTACCAAGCCT